>NC_044327.1:7329858-7643148 GCF_007399415.2 Gopherus evgoodei | reverse complement strand
TGCAGCTTAGAAAACAATCCTAGTGTATCACGTCCATATCTATTGTTCAGGATCCTTCCTTGGTGTTTTCTGCTGCCTCTGAAAGGTGTAGGATGGGTTGGTCTTCCCAGATGATTCTCCAACCTAAAGAGCCATAGAAATTACGGTATTTACATGAGAAAGAGATCTTACTCCTTGGCCACCTTGTCTGTGAAAATTGCCAACTAGGAGGCATTGATGAGGTGGTGCAACTTCCATCTGTACAATAAGATCCTCCAAACTATAGCTGATTTTCTCCCTGATTTTCGCTTTTAGGCTACAAAGACTGCCATCTAAGCGGGACAAGACTTACCCAGACATGCAGTACGAATATTCTCTGATGCTTTCCATACTCTAGCTAATTCTATTACTTCAGTCATTATCTTCAGGAGGCATTCTGGGCTCAGAACTTTTGGGTCATTCAAGGAAATCCATAATAAAGAGCCAGAAATACCCTTTTGAAATACCTGACTTGTTCAGGGGTAAAATTTATGCTGCTTTGAACTGGTGCTTTTGTGAATTTAGTGCCTGGACTCTCCGGCCAAGCCAGACTCCCCTCCTTCCAGGGAAAACAAGCCACAAATAATAACAAACTGCACAGTCCTTCACAGTCAGTAAAAGTGCTTCCCAGGGCCCCCACTTATGGTGCTGGTCTGTGTTTATGCCTTCTCCTCGGCATAAGAATGGCCATACTTGGTCAGACCAAAGGTCCATCTAGCCTAGTATCCTGTCTACCGACCATAGCTAGTGCCAGGTCTCCCAGAGAGAGTGAACAGAACAGGCAGTCATCAACGGATCCATCCCCTGTTGCACATTCCCAGCTTTTGGCCTCTTCCCAGCACTCCCCTACCAAGCTCCTCCATGGCTCCTTCCCTGACACCCTCCCCACAGACACAGGGTGCTCAAGAGTTTTCAGCAGCAAACTGCTGTTGCTGCTTCAGCTCTCCCTCAGTGGCATCAGGCCCTGCATCAGGCCTCTCTTCTTTCCTGGTCTGCCTCTTGTTGACAGCCTGCCCCACCTTGCCCAGCTGGCCTTTGGGGGAGACTACAATTCCCAGAAGCATATCCTTGAAAGACCAGAAGTATCAGGGATGTATTGGACAAGGGCCTGACCTTAAAGGGGCAGCAGCCTCTGTGACAGATGGCTGAGATGGAAGTAGAAAGACAAGTGCACGTGCACCCCCCATGCATGCATGCACACACACACGCACACATGCGTACGCACACGAAGAAGAAAACCAAGGTCTCCTGTGGCCCATAGCAAGAGTTGACTTAGAGGTCTCACAAAGCAGTGCTGCTTTGCAGCAGTTGGCACTGTTTTTGCTTTTGTGCGTATTTGAATATATTTTGCATCTAAAGTTTCATCATAGAGCTCAGTATTATACTTACTGTTTGTAGCTATTAAACACACTTGTTTCTAGATAACTCTGCAATATGGCACATGTATAATTAGGCATAATTAACTCAAATTAACCATATTAAATTTTGCAACACTTCCATTGCCATATTTTGAAGCTGGATTAAATAGGCTTTGTGATTAACACACTCATGTTTGAGAGGTAGTGATATACGGATCAGTCCGTTTCCAGGTTTCCCCTAGTGTATTTAAATACTGCTGTACGTTTGAATGAAATCACTGGGTGCTCAGTTATTTGCCCAATTAACTCACCTTCTGTAGGGTTCCCTCCTACTGAGAATGTAGAATCCATGTGCTCTGTCTTCTGCACAACAAACTTGATGTGAAACCGTGGGGTCAAAATAACCCGGTTTGCTAATCACACAACACGCAGGGCCAAGGTACAGGCTGCGTCTCCGGCAGGTCTCTAAACACAGGGCACAGTAAGTGCCACTACACTCAGGTTGTTTAAAATCCTAGCTCACATTTTTTAAAAAAGAGTTTCCTCTTTTTCTTTTAGTATTTGTTTTAATTTTTTTGTTATTGAAAAGTACTCTGAGGGCCACACGTTACAGGATTTAAATACAACCGGGTGGTTGATTGAAAGACAAACTGCATCTAGCAGCAAGGAAAAGATTCTAATACAGCTTGGCTGGAATGGGCGACCGATTGAATACTAACTAGTCACATGGAAGTCTTTAGGGCTAGGCATTACAGATCTCCTTGAAAAGAATCCAGTTCCTCTTCTCAACTTAGCCTAGAGCTTGACGGTTCTTCTTGGTCCTGTTGAATCTGGTCACCTCATCTCTCAAATCACTGTCTCATAGAGAGGAACAGGAGGTGACAATGCTGCTATTTTATGTTGCAAGCTTTACCCTGGAACATCAGTTTTGTCCAGTTAATGAACAATGGAGAGTAGAATCCTAATAAGCAGCAGAAATGCTGATGTTCACAAAGCGGTAGTCATCATCATCATCATGTTCCTATTACGCCACTGGCATTTAGGGCAGTGATGAAGCTCTCCACTCCTGTCTGTTTCTGGCAAGTTATTCAATGGTTCCCCAGCTGTGCCCCAAGTTTTTCAGCTCGGCTTCCAGAACTCTTCGCCATGTTGTTTTTGGGAAGCCTCATTTTCGCTTGCCTTCAGGTGTCCATCTTATTGCTACTCCAGTGATGGAATCCGTTTCCATCTGAAGCACATGACCGATCCATCTCCAATGCCTCCTGGCAGTGATGGTGCTCAGGTCCTCTTGGCTGCACTGTGTCAATAGATCTTGGTTTGAGATTGTTCTGGGCCAAAAGATGCAGAGGATTTTTCTGAGGCAGGTTGTGTGGAATGAAGGCAGTTTGGACATGTTGTATTTTCTCATTCTCCAGCATTCTGCCCTATAAAGTAGTGTTGAAAGTACACAGCTCTGATAAATCTTGAGTTTGGTTTCGGTGTTGTATTTTGATGATTTCAGCAAAGCGGTAGTGCTCAGTGCAAAATAGCTTTTGGACAGCTATGGAACAGTTATATCACTCCTTCATTTTACAAGGCTGCATGGAGGTAGTCTCTCTCAGGGACTAATCAAAGACTCTCATTGACTTTAATGGGCCTTGGATCAGGCAGGCCCTAGGTTTTTTATTGTGCTCATTTGTGTTCATGCATTCAGTATTCAGTTATGAAGCTTGGAGATTTCTTTTCGCTTTTATAGTTTGTTTAAATAAGAAATTCTGCACCGTTAATATTGACTCTGCACTACCACTGTCAGAAATGGGCTTGCTGCCTAAGTGTTCAGGGCTTACCTCCTAGGTAAGGCAGGATTTTTCAGAAGTGCTCAGCTTGGCCTAACTCTGCCTCTCCTGAAGGCAATGGGAATTGTACCTTTGACTTCAGTAGGAGCGGAGGTCGGGGAAGCTGCCTGCTTTGGAAAATGCTGCCTGTAATTGAGATCACATTAAATCCTGCTCCATTTGAAAGATGTACCCTTGACTTTCATGAGCAGTATGTGACAATTGAATGGTCTTGGGTCATGAAAACTGCTAGCACAGGGGCCATTCCTGGGGGACATAGGGGCAGGCAGGGCCTTTTCACTGCTAACAAATGCCACAGAGGCCTTGGGCAGCTGGCTCCAAAATTAGGGCAGCACTGAGGGCTGCCCTAAATATTACCAGATCCATCCTGGTTCCTAGCAGCCCCTCCCCACATCCCTGTGCCAGGCTCTGCACTGATGTAGGGAGGAATTTGGGGCTCAAAGTGTCAATCCAAGACTGCTGTTGGCTGTTCACATCACTTCAGCTGGGCTCACACAGTTGTTCCAGAAAATGTCATTTCCATGTTCTTCTAACGCACAAATATCTGTTTTATCTGCTACTGGAAGACAGCTCACACGAATTATCCCACATCCACCCAAAGTTCTTCCCGCTGTGAATCCTCCAAGTTCATTCACAGCCCATCTGCTTATATAAAAGTTTGGACTCTTTTCAGCCATTGCCTTGCATTTTTCCTAATTACATTTAATCTGCACTCACTTTGCTAAATACCCCCAGTTTGCCTAGATCTATTGGGAGTGTCTCAAAGTCCTCAACAGCTGTCAGAAAGTAAAGCACCTTGTGGTCATCAGCAGATTTAGCCAGCCTGCTGTGTACATGCTCATCCAAATCCTGGAAAAAACTTGTATCCAGTATTGTTCCCATTTTGTCTATATAGCTGGTAACTTTTATATCAGATAATATCGTCTGCCTTCAGTATATGCTCTAATAGGTTCTGGTCAGCCCATAAAGTCATCTCCCGTACCTCTTTATTTGATCACATCACTCCTGTCTTTGAAACCCTTACTCCCTATCTGCCAGCACATCAAATTAAAGCTTTACATATCTCTGCCCCTTCCTGGTTATCCTCCTTGCCAAGATTCACATTATCTGTGTCCCCCTCCGCTCTGCTAACATTCCTGGGTCTTGTCTCTGTAGTTGTCAGCTTCTTGAAAAGTCCCCTCTGTACCTTCTTCCATAGAGTCTCCTAAACATGGTACAATCTTGCCCCCTGTCCCCTGAGCCCATCCGCAGGGCCCCGTTTCTCAGTTGGGTTGCCTATAATGAAGCTAGCTGAGCAGTATGAAAATTCCCTATTCGTTGTTCCGCTCCATTTAGCTGTCTTTAAATTGTGAGTGGCTCATAGCCTTGAATGCATGGAAAATGCCTCGCCCATTGCGGGCACAGCAATAAAATAATATTAATAATAAATTCCCTCTGAAATAAAATGAATGCCAACCAGTGCTGGGACTTTTTGAACTGGGAGTGTTAAGAGTGAAGCCCTGTTCTTCAAATGTTTTCTAAATGTCAAGTTTTTATGAATGAATTTGTTTGTTGTTTCCTGCCATATCCCAGGACACTTTTGAAAATGAGACTTGTTTTTTCAAGAGTCTTATCATGCGAGGAATATTTATATAAATCATCTTACCATAAAAACAAACAATTTTCTCATTAGCAGTGCAAGCTGGAAAAGTCACCTCTCTTGTGACTCTGCCGGGGAGAATGTACAGCTGAAAGGTAAGAAAGGCTTCTTAAAGAGGAGTCAAGAGTAACATTAGCCACATTAATAAAAGTGGCAAAATTAGTTCTTTTATCATTTTATTTATTGTTTTAATTTACTTGCATGTCGTAGAGCATCTGAGGGTGATGTATGAGTGCACTCATGTGCCATGTGCAGATCAGAGCGAGAAAAATGTAATATACTAACTATGGCAGGCGTAATTGGGCCAGGTTGTGGGCCCAGATCAGGCTGTTCTGTGTTAGTGGCCCACAGCAGCCTTAAAGCCGTAATGGGGGGAGGGAATGTCCACCTAGGTAGTGTATCGTGGGATGGGCTGGGGCAGGGGAATACAATTTCACTCCAGCCATCTTTGCACATGGAATGGCTCCTTAGGGGCCATTACATCTCTGGGTCCAAGTTTTGCTGGGGGCAAAGTCAGCCCCAGTCAGTTCTGGGGGCTGAGGACAGCGAACGTGGCTTAAAGCTCCCTTAACCTCCCTTTCAGGGTAAGTCTGTGCTAAGCAGGCGAAGGTGTGAAGGACAAGCCTGCTGGGGAGCCTAGGCCAGGGAACTTGCAGCACAGATCCCCTAGGTACCTTTTGAAAACTCACCCTTAAATTTCCAAGGACAAGGAAATCAGTTTCTGGAGGGTTTTAGCCTCATCTTTTCCAGAACAACAACGTTGGTAGAAGGCTCCTATGACTTCAAATGGGCTCAGAGATGTTTAAAGTGTGAAGTTAGAGGTGGCTTATTTTGGGGCTGGGGGCAGGGGTGTGTGTGAGGAATAGTTTCGTGAAACAACCTCAGACTGGTCCCACAATCTCTACTGTGTCCTCTGAACTGACACCTCAGGTTTCAGGATCACGCCCTACATGAGGATTTTCGCCTGGATTTATTGTTCCACGTCAGACGCAATCCATATTGCAACCTGCCCTGTGGAAGCCAGGAGTGACGGCTGCATAATTCAGCATTTCTATGATGTATCGGGTTCTTTCCAACCCACAAGGGAACCCTGGTCCGCATTACAGTCTGTGATCAATCAGATCCAAACCCTCCCTCCCCCAGACACAATTTCTAGGGTTACCATATATCAACAATCAAAAAAGAGGACGGGGAGCCCTGCCCCCATCCACTCCCTCCCACTTCCTGCCCCCCACAGAACCCCCAACAACTCCCTGTTCCTTGTCCCCTGACTGCCTGCTCCTGGGACCCCTGTCCCTAACTGCCCCTCAGGACCCTACCCCCTACCTAAGCCTCCCTGCTCCTTGTCCCCTGACATCCCACTCCTGAGACCTCCCCCACCCTAACTGCCCCCTCTAGGACCCTACCTCCTACCTGTCCCCTGACTGCCCCAACCCTTATCCACACCCCCACCCCCAGACAGACCCCCAGGACTCCAACACCCCATACAACCACTCCCCGCCCCTGACGGGACCCCCAATATACACCGAGACACACCCCATAATCCAAAGTGTGTGGGGGGCGGTGAGGGACCACGCACAGTTCCTGCCATTGAGGGTACATGGGCAGCTGCTTCTACCCTAGCACCTGGCTCTAGTGTTTAGCCAGAAGCGTTTGCGAGCAGGCAGAGGGATACTGCTAGCAAAGGAGGCGCTTGATTTTAGAGTCTGGTACAAACAGAGCTAGCAGAGAACACAACAACAGCACTGCCTCTGCCATCCAGCCCAGAGCCCATAAACAAGAGAGGCAGAGACGTGCTTAATACAGTGTATGTGGTGGGGAGGAGTACAGGCAAAGGGACGGGGCATGGAGAAAAACCGCAGAGACAGAGAGGAAGAGAAGGAGAAAGTGAGGAAGAAGGAGAAGCCAGAGGCTGTGTCTGTGGAGGGAAGGCCTGGGAGAGGAATGAGACTCTTGCAAACACAAGGGAAAGAAGCAGGGAAGGGATTGTGTCTGGGCAGAGGACACAAGCGGGGCTACTCACTCAGTCTCCCCTGTGGGATTGGGTAGCAGGGCCCAGGGAAATGAAAGTCTCTGAACCACACAGAATTGTTAACTGCTTCCCAATCCTTTTGTGCCATGGCTGCAAGCTTGGAAGAGCTTACGCTGTGAGATGCATGAACTTCCTCAATAAATATCTCTTGTGCGGCGCCTCAAGCAGGTTTGCATTGTATGACCCCGATGAAAAGCCCAGCAGAGAAAGCGTGCAACTTCCCCAGCTCTTTCAGCAGGGTTTGGGGCCTTTAAACCACTTGGGCTGCATCTTCCAAATGAAATGCATTAAAAATACAGCCCAGGCAAGCGGAGTGCTCCAGCTCTGCGGGCCGGGTGCTGTGCAGGCTGGCTGGGCTATCTGATAGTACCTCACACTGAAGGCTGCTTTTATATGCTTGTGTTTTGCTGTTGGAAAGAGGCCCAGACTTCCTCCCATCTTGACCCCCGAACCCATCTAACCCCCCTTGCTCCCTGACTGCCCCAGCCCCTCTCCACACCCTCGCCCCCAGAAAGTCCCCCCCCAGAACCATCCAACCCTCCCTCTGACTGTCCCCCTGGGACTCCCCTTACCACCATGCAGCTCGAGCCGCTGGCTGCCCCTGGAGCCAAAGTTAAACATGCTGCCAGCACACAGCCCCTCCCCCATAGCGTGCTAAGGCAGCGGGGTGGCAGGGGGGAGGAGGAGGGGATCTGCCTGTTGGAGGCCTAATGGGAGCGGCTCAGTCAGGCCCAGCCGGCCAATCAGCAGTGCCACACTCTGCACGGGGGGGGACGGATGGCATTGGTAACCCTACTAAGGCACCACTTTTGGAGAATGTGCTCAGTGGGTGACCGGCCTCTCCCCCGCCCCCCCAGCTATGCTTCTGCCTTAGCCCCACTGTGCTGCTGACTGGACTTTTAAATGGCCCAGATGGCTATGCTGACTGGAGCCGCCAGGGTCCCATTTTGATTGGGCATTCTGGTCGAAAACCGGACACCTGGCAACCCTATGATTGTGGCAGAGAGGCCCCACTTGAAATAACTGTTGCTTGTTGCCTACCCCTGTGACCTGAGCAGAGAAAGAGGAGAAAACATTCTGAGAGTCAGACATCGCCTCTGAACGCTCGCGTGAGAAGTGCTTGGTAGTAATCCTCCAAATCGCTCTCAGGCCTGAGTGCATATTCAGCCAAAGGAGATGATTGTGGTCAGTTTGGCACATTTTACCTACTGCTATAGATCTTCTCATGCAGCTAATGCACTCCTACATTTTAGCACTGCTGGTAATGTGGCATCCACACACTCTTCAGATCATGTGTGCATTTGTTGGTGTTCCTGGAAACAGACTGACCAGCTCTTGAGCAAAAATACAGATGTGTTCATATGCCCTCTGTTCTCTTTCTAAACCATCTGTTGAAGATAGATGATCATTACCTTAGCTTTGATATAAGCCCTGCTCAGGAGACTTTTCCCCCTCCCTAGATGGGTTTGTGTTTCTAGCCTGTGCTGGTTCTTTTAATACATCCATCACTGTAGCACCAGATCACGTTGCAGCAGTGAATAAACCCCGTAGAAGTAGTATCTGTCACATGTGGTTACTTTCCCCATTCCTCTCACCAGCTGGGCAATCTATATGAGGGCTTTTAAATAGCGAATGGTATATGTGCTATTGTTTCTTCTCCAGTGATTCCTAACAATGGAAGTGTAGTTTATTTTTTTTTTAAAGAGACTGTTTTCTCCCCATGGTTTGTCATGTAGTGTACCCATGTGTTACCAGTCAGGCACTACAGACATGTCATTGTTTTCTCTGAGACGGCATCAACTAGTTGCATAAAGGTCAAATGCACACATTTTCTCTCTGTACACTGGAAGAGCTTTCTTCCATAGCAAGAAGGACACATCCCACCTACTCAACTGCCCTGCTCTAAAAAATCGGAAACAAACCAAACTAACTTACCCCAAGCAGTTGTTACTCTGAAAAGGGGAGAGAAAACTAGAAACTCCTTGAAGTCTACTAGGGACTGGACTATTTCTATTGATTTTGCCTAGCAGGCACCCAGATACTATGGTCATGGGTGGCAGTATTATAAAACCCTACGATAAATAAGAGGGGGCTGAACTGACATGTGAAACACTGTCTCTTTGAGGGACTGATCAAACAGTTACCTGCTCAAAAGGCATGTTTTCATTCAGTCCGACGCGCTTTGGATCAGACCCTGAGTCTTTATCACAAAACAGTAAATAGTCTACTTGTTTTAGAATTATTTATTATTTTATTTTGGTAGTGCCACAGGATGGAACTCACTGTATAAACATGCAGAATTCTGCCCTTTTTAGCTTGCAAGCTAAAAAGGCAAAAAAACAGAGCTGGAGCAGAGGAAGAAATAGAAGATCTGAGCAAAGTGCTCAGGATGCTGAGTACATGGTTGGTTAGATCCATTCAAATTAAGGTGTTTGTGTATTTGTCAGAGTTAAAGGCTGAACATGCAGCTTTCATTTCTCCAAGGGCTGGGGTTGAAATGGGGGCTGAGGAAGGGAAGTGGATACAAAGAGAGAGAACTTACAAAGGAGGGAGGCGGAAAGGGGACCGTGAAGCCACCATAGGCAGTGAGAGTGGGATTGGCAGCTGCGGGGTTGCTGGGGTAGAGGAAAGGCACCAGAAATCAGGGATGCTACAGCCATTGAGAAAATATTCAGGGTGAAGCGAATGGAAGTTTTGCCACTGCCTTCAGTGGGGCCAGGATTTCGTTCCGAGTCCTGGTTTTGGTGATGAGCGAATGGTGTCAGGAGGCTGGAAAAGCTGCTCCTTGCAGCTGCTGTTGTTCCCATGTGGAGAACGGCGGGGAAGGCTACAGGGCCAGTAACTAGGGTCTCTCTGGATCCAGTGGCGGGGGGTACACTGTCCCGTGTGTCCTTGGTTGTATTTGGTGCTGATAGCTCTGGGCAAGGAGCAGTGAAGGTTGGAGGATTTATGTCATTTGTCCCTGCAAGCTCCCTCTGGGTCCTGTTGGGTTCTCCATGTGGAGAAGAGGAAGGGGCATCGGTGGGCCTGGTGCCAGGTCTCTCTGGGTCAGTGGTTGTGGGGCAGGTTGTGGGTAGAAGGCCTTGACTTATCTCCTGGTAAGCAGCTACAGCTGGTGGTGGCTGCTTTGAGGCTGGAGCCCGCTAGAAAAGGAATTAGGAGGCAGGAAATTTCCTTTCCTACCCGTCTGATGATTTTTTGTTCTGTAAACAGGCTCCATAGGAAGCATTTATGTGCACTGATACACAGCCTGATCCTGAGCGCAGCGTGGAACCACAAGCCAATGTCCCCTCAGGATCAGGCCCACAGCATAGGGGAAAGCTGTCTGGAGCATACTATGACAAGGCAGGATGTGGAGGGCAAAGTCGGAAATAAATGGAACGTGAACCGACAGTGCTGCAAAACAGACAGATGGGGCTTTAGGAGGCATCAACAGGACGATGAAATGACCAAATCCCCCACACAGGTCAAACCTCAGCTGGAGTTCTGTTTGGGCACCACTTGTTAGGAAAGAGAGAGAATTGGAGCCAGTTCAGAAGGGAGCTGTAAAATGACAGACGTTTGGCAAATAAGACCAATGGGGACAGGTTAGAAGAGCTGGATGTGTTCAGTCTGCTGAAAAGGAAAGGGAGGGGAGATGGCCCTGTTTACAGAGATCTAAAAAGCTATTACAAAGATGAAAGAAAGGGACCAATTATTTTCAGGACTCAGCGAGGGCAGCGCAAGAAATAAAGGATTTATAATGTGACAAGAAAAAAATAAGGAAAATAATATGACAAAACTTGCGACATTCGGAGCATTCTGAGCCTGACTTAGCACTTATTAAAACGAATGGAAAAGACTCGTCTCGACTGCAATGGGCATTGGATCAGGTTCTTAATTAACACTGTAACCAGCAGCCAAGGTGGGTTGTAGAATGGTCAGCTGGGTCCTAGCTGAGATTAGAGCATGCAGGGAAGAGCTGACGTTGAACTCTGCTGCATACAGAGGATGCACATTTCCTGCACAGACCTCACCCCCTCCCCGTCCTCTTCCTATGCAGCAAAACGACACTGTGCGGAGAGGTAGGATTTGCTTCTAATTGTGCAATCACACACTACTTCATAAGTATTTTAATGCAGTCGGGTTTTCTCCTAACGTAGCTACTCAGATGCAGCATCTTTTCACATATACGTGTCGTTGTTGTATGCTTCCACTAAGCCTATTGTTGTAATGTTATGGTATAGCTTTAGGATCTGATTCCACCACCCCTTACTCATGTTGAATGGCGGTTTTACTTTGCCAGTAGTCTTGCTGAAATCAATGAGCTCGCTAACAGGGTAAGGTATCACTCACTAGGAGTATGGATGACAGCGTTGGGACTTCAGTGAATTAAACTTAGTTTTAAAAAAATATATTGTTAACCGTACCTCTAAACCTGACCCCTGACCCCACTTTGATACATATCTCTGACCAATTAACATTATTCATTGTTATATTAGTTCATAAAATGTGTCTCACCCTTTTGAGATTCACTGAGTATGAATTTTTTCTAATATTCTTTTTTTGACTCTCTTTGTTCTGCCCCCAAATTTCTTACCCATGTGTCCTCTTCCAAACTTTTAATAAAAAGCAACAATTAATTCACTGAGTATTGGTGATACTTTCTTTGAACCTGTTTCTTTAATATCCCAGGAGAACTTGTTGAATCTAGAATAGAAACCTGCACAGTAATAATTTGAAAGTTAAACGTATTTCCACCTTCAACCAGTGCATGAAAGTCAAAACTGATTTTTTTTCTGACAATCTAACCTAAAAGTGCATGGGCCTCCACTCATTTACACTGTGTAACTGGATTTACTCCAAGTTACCCTTAATTTACACTGGGGCCAGTGAGAGGCGGATCAGGTCCCCATGGGGATTTCCCAGTGGTACAGTGAAGTTGTAAGAAATAAATAATGATATGTCTACAGTGTGACTCACCCAGTTGTCCTTTATAAAGCAACATTCCCTTTGAAATTAATAGGATTTTTTAATGAAACTAGGGATACTGAATAGCTTAGGCTAAATAGGAAAATGGGCAATTAAAGAGAAGTTTCTGACATGCCTCATTTACATGAAAACTGGATTAAACTGGCCTGAGGGGTGAGGATGTGCCTACCTTCTGTGAAATAAGGAGAATGGAAATCCTAATAGGAACTTAGCTTGACTGGGTACTAAAGGGCTCTTTGATGTAGTGGAGAAAGGCATAACGTGTGTCTGGAAGTTCAAGCCAGACAAATTAAAATCAGAAATAAGGCACTTTTTTTGTAGTAACAGGGAGGGTGATTAACCACTGGAAATGAACTACCAGGGGAAGTGGTGGATTCTCCATCTCTTGATGTCTTCACATCCAGGACCAGCGCTAGTATTTTTAGCACCCTAGGCGCACAGCCATTTCGCCGCCCCGTGCTCTGGTCCTGCGGCTCCGGTTGACCTGCCGCAGTTGTGCCTGCGGAGGGTCCCCTGGTCTGCAGCTCTGGTGGAGCTGCCGCAGTCGTGCCTGCGGGAGGTCCACCGGAGCCGCGGGACCAGCGGACCCTCCACAGGCACGACTGTGGCAGGTCAACTGGAGCTGCCTGACGCCCCCCCCGGCAAAATGCCGCCCCCCAATAATCCTGGCGCCCTAGGCGATTGCCTAGGCCGCCTAAATGGAAGCGCCAGCCCTGTTCACATCCTATGCCACAAAGCAGCACTGTGCAGAGAGGTAGGATTTGCTTCTAATTGTGCAATCACACACTACTTCATAAATAATTCAGTGCAGTTGGGTTTTCTCCAACCATGGCACAGCCTGGCAGGGCTGCTCTTTGGTGGCTTTGTTTGAATCTCAGCAGGCAGTTTTGGGCAACTGCTCTTCCTCCCGCAGAGTTCTTGCATGTAGAATGCCGTGGGGCACCATCTGTCACATCTCTTTCGCAAGAGCTGTATGGGTCGATAGGGTTAGTAAGGTGGCCTTGGGTGTGGTCTCTTCGGTAGGCTGATGGCACCAAGAGGTATGTCTCTGTCTTGTCTGATTCCGGTGATGGGCTTCAATACCTCCTTCAGACTGGAGAATGGGTGAGAGCCAATGGGCTGAGGCTCAACTCAGATGAATCTGAAGGATGATGGGCTGGGGAAAGAAGCCAGAGGAGGTGAAAGTGGTAATATCAGCCCCTTTAACTGGGGGGAGTATATCTGCCATCAGTTATTAGGGTTCACAACTAGAGCCCCAGCTGCTTTATACCATCTGCCACTGGCTAGGAGGCTGCAGCCTTTCCTTTTGGGTGCAGACCCTGCCACTGCTGTCCATGCTTTGCTACTTCAAGATTAGACTATAGCAGTGTGCTGTACAAGGGGCTACCAGTTAAAACCCTTTGGAAGCTGGGGCAGAAGACAGTGACTCACTTACTGAACAGAGCATTGCACTGGGAGCACATGATACGCAAGATTTGGTTGTCCTATGGTCTGCTGGTGAAGTTTGAGGTGCTGATTATGACCATTACATTCCTAAATAGCCTGGTACCTATCTGCCTAAGAGATCTTAGAAAAGTTAGATGCCTGCAAGTCACCAGGGCCTGATGAAATGCATCCTAGAATACTCAAGGAGTTAATAGAAGAGGTATCTGAGCCTCTAGCTATTATCTTTGGGAAATCATGGGAGACGGGGGAGATTCCAGAAGACTGGAAGGGGGCAAATATAGTGCCCATCTATAAAAAGGGAAATAAAAACAACCCAGGAAACTACAGACCAGTTAGTTTAACTTCTGTGCCAGGGAAGATAATGGAGCAGGTAATCAAAGAAATCATCTGCAAACACTTGGAAGGTGGTAAGGTGATAGGGAATAGCCAGCATGGATTTGTAAAGAACAAATCGTGTCAAACTAATCTGATAGCATTCTTTGATAGGATAACGAGCCTTGTGGATAAGGGAGAAGCGGTGGATGTGATATACCTAGACTTTAGTAAGGCATTTGATACAGTCTTGCATGATATTCTTATAGATAAACTAGGAAAGTACAATTTAGATGGGGCTACTATAAGGTGGGTGCATAACTGGCTGGATAACCGTACTCAGAGAGTAGTTGTTAATGGCTCCCAATCCTGCTGGAAAGGTATAACAAGTGGGGTTCCGCAGGGGTCTGTTTTGGGACCGGTTCTGTTCAATATCTTCATCAACGATTTAGATGTTGGCATAGAAAGTACGCTTATTAAGTTTGCGGACGATACCAAACTGGGAGGGATTGCAACTGCTTTGGAGGACAGGGTCAAAATTCAAAATGATCTGGACAAATTGGAGAAATGGTCTGAGGTAAACAGGATGAAGTTCAATAAAGATAAGTGCAAAGTGCTCCACCTAGGAAGGCACAATCAGTTTCACACGTACAGAACGGGAAGAGACTGTCTAGGAAGGAGTATGGCAGAAAGAGATCTAGGGGTCATAGTAGACCACAAGTTTAATATGAGTCAACAGTGTGATACTGTTGCAAAAAAAGCAAACATGATTCTGGGACGCATTAACAGGTGTGTTGTAAACAAGACACGAGAAGTCATTCTTCCGTTTTACTCTGCGCTGGTTAGGCCTCAACTGGAGTATTGTGTCCAGTTCTGGGCACCGCATTTCAAGAAAGATGTGGAGAAATTGGAGAGGGTCCAGAGAAGAGCAACAAGAATGATTAAAGGTCTTGAGAACATGACCTATGAAGGAAGGCTGAAGGAATTGGGTTTGTTTAGTTTGGAAAAGAGAAGACTGAGAGGGGACATGATAGCAGTTTTCAGGTATCTAAAAGGGTGTCATCAGGAGGAGGGAGAAAACTTGTTCACCTTAGCCTCTAATGATAGAACAAGAAGCAATGGGCTTAAACTGCAGCAAGGGAGATTTAGGTTGGACATTAGGAAAAAGTTCCTAACTGTCAGGGTAGTTAAACACTGGAATAGATTGCCTAGGGAGGTTGTGGAATTTCCATCTCTGGAGATATTTAAGAGTAGGTTAGATAAATGTCTATCAGGGATGGTCTAGACAGTATTTGGTCCTGCCATGAGGGCAGGGGACTGGACTCGATGACCTCTCGAGGTCCCTTCCAGTCCTAGAGTCTATGAGTCTATCTCCTTTCTCTCTCCAGGCCGTGCTAACACAACCAGGGCTAGAAGGGGTGATTAAGCTGCAACTCCTTCATTATTATGGTCTCTCAGCAGCAAGACCATAGTTAAGATTGCATCAACATGTTCTGTGTTATCGGGTCTATACGTCAATGGCTCACCTTTTTTGGAACCCTTTTAAGTAACCAGGTCATGGTGAATTTGAACTAAATTTCAGCCATTGATTAACACCTATGTGGAATGATCTCTAATGCTTACTTTGGGTTTGTGTGTTGAGGTCTGTTTTGGAAAATGTGGGGAAAGCAGAACACTGGAAAAACCTGATTTTTATTTTGTTCACACAGAGCCCCATGTAGCTACTTGCACAGGAATATTGTGACACCAGAGATAATGAGCCACTCAGCTCTCTCTCTCCCTCCAGTTCATCTGCATACTTGGGGAGAGTCACTAGGGCCCTGGTTGCCATAGAAATGGCTGCCTTCAATAACTGGTCTCCCTCAAATGACGATCACATTAGTACAAAGCAGGGCCCCAGGAGGAGCCGGGATGGAGCAGACTGGGTTTGGAGCACTCCAGCTGTGCTCCTTTGGGCTTGTACTGGGGTATGTTCCATGGTTTCTTTGGTAATTGTTCGTTATTTTCCTCAAAAGGGGGATATGAAAAGAAGATGCAAAACTCCAGCTCCTTTTCATGTAGATTCTTTTAAAAAGTGGAAGATTCTAGCTCTGAATCCCAACCCTGTTTCCTGTTACAGAATTTTAAAAACTGTCATTTAGATGCTGTAGTAAAGTCTAAGTTGCATTAAAACTTGGTTTGTTTTGAATACGATTTAACTTCATTACTTTCAATATTGGTCGGCATATCAATGATGAAATATGGAGCATCACAAAGATAGCTCATGGCAATGAAGTGTATATGCTGAAGACAACAAATGTATAAGTGGTTTGTTATTTAAATATCACATATATAAAATACTTTCTTCCTTTTAAAAAATGAAGGAAATTAATGAATCAAAAACTTTATTTAATGTTCATTAAGGTTGCTCTCACAATAAACGAAACCAAAAAGAATTAGGAAATACAAAGTTAAGGATTAATAAAGATTTAAATGTTGCAAAATCAAACTCTCTCAAGTTCAGAAATTCTGTACTGAAAGTTGTCTATGGAACCTTAATTTGTCCCCTTTTGACATGTGCATTATGATACAGTCTTTAATTTCATGAACTTATATTATGTGTAACACAGGACCCCAGGTTCATTCAGTGCCCTAGGGATGAATCAGGGAAGTACAGTAAAGGAGGCTGTTGTCTGTAGGATCCCTGCCTTGTGTGTTGCAGAAGTTGGAAGATTTGTAGTGAATGAGGCAGGGGACTGCAGGAAGAAAAAGGATGGCCTTGTGGTTAGGGCAGTTGCATGCCACTTTGAAAATATGGATTCTATCTTTGCCTCTGCCACCCAATTCCTATGGGATGATGGGCATGACAGTCTCACTGAACTGTGCATAATCACGTCTACAGGTGATTAAAGGCTGTATCATAAACACGCACAAGGGGGCTAAATTCAGGCTGCCAAAGGAACATTCATTATGGCATTTCCTATCCTGAGAGCATTTGTCTCTGCAGCCTTTTAATCCTTAACTTTGCATTTCCTCGTTTTTATGGTTTAGTTTATTGACGAGAGCAACCTTAACTAATGCTAAATGAAGTTTTTTGCTGGTGAATGAAAGAGGGGGTGACTGGCTGGGCAATGTGTGTATGAGCTCTGGAACGTCATCTCCTTGTGGTCCAAAATAGCCTGAATTTGTTGACTTTCCAGGCATGCAAAAAGGCATCTATTTGAGAGAGCTGAGGGTATGTTTCCTCACTGATGAAGGAGATGAGTGGTTGGCTGAGTTTCTGTGGCACTGATGATTTTAATGTTGATCAGAGTTAATGTGATGGTATTTATTGTATAATTAAGACTCTTAGGGCATCTAAAGCCGAGATGGGCAAACTACGGCCTGTGGGCCACATCCGGCTGTGGGACCCTCCTGCCTGGCCACTGAGCTCCTGCCTCAGGAGGCTAGCCCCCAGCCCCTCCCCCCGCTATTCCCTTTCCCCTGCAGCCTCAGCTCTCCCCGCCTCCGGTGCAACACTTTGGGAGGCCAGGCTACGAGCTCCTGGGACAGCACAGCTGCAGAGCCACGGCCTGACTCGGTCTCTGTGCTGCGCGGTGGCATGGCCCAGCTCCAGCCGGGCAGTGTGGCTATAGTGCTGTCAGCCACTGGTGCTCCAGGTGGTGCGGTAAGGGGGCAGGGAGCAGGGGTGTGTGTGTGTGCATAGAGGACAGGGAAGTTCAAGGGGGGTCAGGGGTGTGGATAGGGGTGGGGCAGTCAGGGGCAGGAGTTCCAGGGGGGCAGTCAGGAAGGAGAAGGGGGTTGGATGGGACGGGGGGGCAGTCAGTGGCAGGGGTCCCGGGGGCAGTCAGGGGACAGGGAAAAGGGGTGGTTGGATGGGGGTAGGGGTCCCGGGGGGCAGTCAGGAAGGAGGAGGGGGTTGGATGAGGGTAGGGGTCCCAGGGACATTCAGGAAGGACAAGGGGGTTGGATGGGGCAGTGGGGGGGCAGTCAGGGGCAGTGGTCCCGGGGGTAGTCAGGGGACAGGGAGCGAGGGGTTTGGATAGAGGGCCGAGGAGTTCGGGGTGGTGGTCAGCGGGCCGGGGTGTGGACAGGACCGGCTCTACAGTTCTCGCCGCCCCAAGCAGCGCACCGAATTGCCGCCGCGGACGGCGGGGACAGTCCGTGTGCCCTTAGGGCAGCAGGTGCGTTTCCGCGGCAGCGGCAATTCGGAGGCAGCTTCTATGTTTAGCTGAAGTCGCCGCGGACAGCTAAATATAGAAGCTGCTGCCGAATTGCCACCGCAGCGGAAACGCATGTACCACCCTGAGGGCACACGGACTGTCCCCGCCGTCCGCGGCGGCAATTCGGTGCGCTGCTGGGGGCAAAACAACAGGGACTGCCGCCCCTTGCAGATTGCCGCCCCAAGCCCCAGCTTGGAATGCTGGTGCCTGGAGCCGGCTCTGGGTGTGGATAGGGGGGCAGGGGTCCTTGGGGTGGGGGGCAGTCAGGAAGGAGGATGGAGTTGGATGGAGCAGCAGGGGCAGTCAGGGGACAGGGAAAAGGGGTGGTTGGATGGGGGCAGGTGTCCCGGGGGGGCAGTCAATTCAAGATGCTTTGTATGTGTATTCAAGGTTGCAGGAATATTATTAGACTGCATTATTTGAGAAACAGTATAGTTTCATAATGCATATGCACAAAGGGGTCAGAGATAAGGTTGCCTCTCCAGCTATAGTTTTTGTGTTTTCTGACTTTTGAGTGCTAGTGTGCAACCTTAACATTGAATTTATATAGATTTTTGTATTTGATTTCCCAGTTTTTTTTTAAAGGGTGCAACATTTCAGGCTCTAATGTTTGCAAGTTCCTCTGTCTGAGGTAACATTGCTAATGGGTCTTGTAAATTCCATAATCCTGAACTATTTGGTTTGATGCTTCCTGAATGCTGCTATCCTTAACGAGGGCTACCCGACCTCACCTCCCTTGAGCGAAGCCCCTGAGCACCCAGGTTAGTAAATAATTATTATATTGCCCATTTCCTCCATGGGGTACCTGACCTGTAGAAAGTTATTTACCCAAAGTCAGACATTAAGTAAATGTCCATAAAAGAATAAATGCATTGGGTTCCTAATTGCTAATTCACTCCCTAACTGATGATGGTACCTCCCAGATAAGGCAGGTAACCTTGCCTTGTCTGAGATGACATAGCAAATCAGTGTCAGTTTATGTGCTGAGATGTTGTGCAGGACAAATGGAATGCACTGCATGATAGTCATTCACAGTCTAATGAACACTCTGGAGCACAGATTATGCAAAAGAAATCACAGTTCTCAACGGAGTCCCTCTAGTATCATTGCCTTGGTGTGCTCCCTTGCCAATTCAGAAAATTAGGCTGGGAAGCACCACCGTTTCTGCGCTGGTATGTGTGTGTGGGAGGCGGGGGAAGAGGATGCTTAAAAAGGGAAGAAGGGGATTACAGTGGAACACTAAAACTGCCAGAATTTTTCAGATTGTCCACAGGACCGAGGAGAAACTTTGGACTCCTGAGAATCCCATAGAGCTGAAATCTCATGGTTGTAGTTCTGCAGCACAGAGGCTGGATGGCAAGATCTTATGCAGGGAATGCATATTCCCTGTATGTCACCTGGCCTAAATATCATGTGGCTGGGGCCAGGCCAGGGGAGGAATAGCGGGAGAGGACTAGTGCGGAGATGGCTACAGCCTCAGCTCTGGCACTACAACATGGGAGGACACTTTCACCCCCTGCCCGCCCTGCACTGAGACTTGGAGCAGGGCACAGGACTTGCCTCTCTCTCAGTGTGCTAGGCTGCTGTTGCCATTACATAGGGGATGAGGTCCGATAACTTCCCAATGAGACAGTCGATTGATCCTCTTAAAAGCCTCGTGTATTAGGGCAGGAAAGTGAGTGAGGTAATAGCTTTTATTGGACCAACTTCTGTTATATATCAGGGAGAATTTAAAATAGCTGAAACTTCACTCTGACTCACCCCCTTCTCCTATAAAGTACATTAAAGAAACTGGGAATTCAAACTGAGCCTTAGTGACAGCTGGATGATTGATGAATGGCCAGTTTGATTAAAATGCGGAGCTGATGTGCACATGAAGACAATTAGCTAAAGCAAATCTAACTCAAGTTAAACATTTGGTTTGATTAGGAATTCGCTAATTTCCAGCTGTGTCATTCTTGCAGGAGCATGTTCCCCTTTTCAGTTTTCTCTAGATTAAAGCCTAGTGGGTGGAGTGACTGTGTCATTGCAGACATG
Source organism: Gopherus evgoodei (assembly GCF_007399415.2). NCBI lineage: Eukaryota > Metazoa > Chordata > Testudines > Testudinidae > Gopherus > Gopherus evgoodei. Next base: position 7,623,298 of record NC_044327.1, on the reverse strand, counting down.
TTGGGGAATAGATACTGACTTTGCTTGGCACCTGTAGGAGGTTCTATGCATCTTTACATTTTCCTCCTTAGATTATTTCTCATGAGGGTTTTGTCTGCTGTAGAAGATTTAGACATTGCCAGCACCAGTGTAAGTCTCTGCCATACTTAGTCTGGATCTCGTGTCCACACCCATCAGGTGCTGCAACACTACACAAGTGTTACCAGCATCATTGCAGTTGAGTCTGATGGAGCAAGATGTTGCCAATCTTGTATTCTCCCTTGGGATCCTTCTATACCATTGCATGTATGACAAAGTTCCTCCTCTGCCTTGATGGATCCTGTGCTTTCTGGTGGATTTGCTCAACTCAGAGGTTCCTGGCAGCCCTCAGTTTGGTCACTTTGTTAGTAGCACAAACCTGCCATTTACTCAGCTAACCTCATCACTGGTGTCATGGTATAAATCCCCAATCTGAACCTTAGAGTCCAAAAGATGGGGTACCAGCATGAACTCCTCTAAGCTTAATTACCAGCTTAGATCTAATAGACTGCCACCAACCAGGACTTACAGTGCCTGGTATACTCTGGTCCCCACAAAACCTTCCCTGGAGACCCCAAGACCCAGATCCCCTGGATCTTGACACAAGAAAAGTAAACCCTTTCCCCTACTGTTGCCTCTCCCAGGCTTCCCCTCCCTGGGTTACCCTGGAAGATCACTGTGATTCAAACTCCTTGAATTTTAAAACACAGAGGAATTCCACCTCCACCCCTCCTCTCTTGCACCAATTGCCTGGTGAGTACCGACTCAATTTCCTTTAACAAGGGGAAAATCAATCAGGTCTTTTAAAAAGAAAACTTTTAATAAAAGAAAGAGAGTAAAGATCATCTCTGTAAATTCAAGATGGTATATTACAGGGTCTTTCAGCTTATAGACACTAAAGAGAAGCCTCCCCCCAGCAAAAATACAATTTAAAATACTTCCAGCAAAATACACATTTGCAAATAAAGAAAACAATCAAAGACTAAACTGCCTTTGGTACTTATACTCACTATTTGAACAGAAAATTAGAGAACTTGTAGGTACGTCTGGTTACTCTCAGAACCCAGAGAGAACAACAGACAAAGAAAACACACAAACAAAGACTTCCCTCCACTAAGATTTGAAAGTATCTTGTCTTCTGATTGGTCCTCTGGTCAGGTGGTCCAGGTTCACTGCTTATAACCCTTTACAAGTAAAAGAGACATTAACCCTTAACTATCTGTTTATGACAACTGGCCAGCATGGGGGAAAGGGAGAACAATCCCCGTAGCCCCTGTTATCCCACCTAGTGGACAGGCAGATCCCTTTCCAAATTAGACCTTTCCTTCTGGTGTGTCTCACATACCCAGTCAACTTCTCCTGTGTCAGATAGGGAGTTGGGGGGATGAGAGGAACCCAGGCCCACACTCTACACCGGGTTCTAGCCCAGGGCCCTGTGGATAGCAGCTGTCTACAATGTCTCCTGTATCAGCTGCACAACAGCTACCACTCCCTGGGCTACTTCCCCATGGCCTCCCCCCAAAATCTTCTTTATCCTCACCACAGGATTTTCCTCCTGAAGCCTGATCATGCTTGTACTCCTCAGTCCTCCAGCAGCACGCCCTCTCACTCCCTGCTCCTTGCACACACACCCCTACTAATTGATGGGAGGTCCTTTTTAAACTAGGTGTCCTGATTAGCCTACCTGCCATAATTGAGTCTAGTAAGTTCTTAATTGGCTCCAGGTATCTTAATTAGTTTGCCTGTCTTAATTGCTTCTAGCAGGTTCTTGATTGCTCTAGGGCAGCCCCTGCTCTGGTCACTCAGAACAGAAAACTGTTCATCCAGTGGCCAGTATATTTGCCTTTGCCCAGACTCCTGCACCCAACCCGTCTGGGTCTGTCACAAGCGCTAGTGTGGACTGAAATTGCTGTTGCTATAGATATGCCATTGCAGATGGCCATTCCAGTACCATGTCCTGTAACCTCTTCAGTGACTGCTTTTTTGAAATGCCTCTTATGCTCCTGGGGTAAAATTTTCCAAAGCTTCTAAGTTCCATCCTCAAAGTGACCTAGGAACCAGTGTCTCACTGGAAGTCACCTGACTTGCTTTTGAAAATAGAATTTAGGCACATTTGAAAATTTGATACCCGCTAACTTTGTTTTTTTGAGCTACAGCGGCCTCTGATCTTATGCAGGCAATGGTTTCTGTTTTACAAAGAGCCGTGTAGGAAGTCTTAAGTCTTTTTTTGTTTAAATATTTGTATGCAACTTTGATGCCATTTAACTTCCTAATACAGGCTATTTAACACACTGAAAAATGCTAATATCTAAGGTTCAGTTAGAATGAGGGCAGCATCTATGCACATGAGCATTTTGTCTGCCTTAGAAGATTTAGGCATTGCCAGCACCAATGCGGGTCCCTGCCGTACTTAAACCAGATCTCATGTCCTCACCCAAATAGTGCTGCAACACCACACGAGTGTTACCAGGAGCTGCTGCGCCTACACCTCCCAGTCCTGGGGAGCCTTGCATAGCACTGTGAGGATGTACTCAGTGCCTTTTGAAGTCGCTGTTGGCTTTCACCACCAGTTTCCAACTTAACCATATCTGGATGCCTGGCTGAGCAGATTCCTGTCTCATCCACCTGACATCTTGCTCTCCAATGGTCTCCACAGAGCCTCTGCTCGCGAGGGAGAAATTGACCGATCAGTCAGCAGAAAGTCTCAAATTGTACAGTGGTGGTCATAGCCTCTAACATGTGTTTAACATTTCCTAGGAGTTTTTTGTAGATCTGGAGAAAACAATTACATTGCTTAGTCAGTGGTAATGTTCTACTTGCTCTCTTGTCTCTTGGGTTTCATCACATCACTCTATTTGCAAGATCCAATGGTCTAGACAAAATGTTGCTTCTCTTTAGAGCTGTCTGGAAAAACTTGACCAGGACAGTTTTCTATCCGAAAAAGCAACTCAGTTGTAATCAAAACATTTTATGAAATTGTGTCAATTTCACCAACATTTGGTGTGGGGGGAAGTTCTGACAGTGTTGAAAAGTCCCGTTTTGACGTTTTGTGGAATGAAGTGTTTTGACTTTTCCTTTTGACATGTTTTTTTTGTTTCAAAATGTTTAAAAAACCATATTACAATATCCAATTTTTAACAAGTTGAAACTGAAACAACATTTTGATCGAGCCAAAGCAATTTGTAATGGTTTTTCTTTCATAGAGAACTTCAATGTTTTTGCACTTTGCTCCAAATCAGAATGAAAACACAATTTCAAATCTCAAAATCGGTGAAATGGCATTTCCATTCTCCACACAGCTCTATTCTTGATACTTGGATGAGAAACACTTGCTATGGTGGACTCATTCTCAATAGCCTGAGTTGGTTTCTCTAGCTTTGATATCATCCCCCATCATCTTCGGCTGAGGAGATCACTCAGGGGATTTTAGCAGAGAGCACATTTTTGCCTGTGTTTATTTCATGCATGTCTGTATTTGCATGTTTTTGTTTTTGTGCCTGGCCAGCCCCTGCGGGAAGCACTGGCTCCTGTCTGTTGCTTGGCAGCACTACTGTGACGGCTTTCACACAATCAGAGCAGAACTGCAATGGGAATTCTTGTGCTCCTGTTGTCTGGTGTTAGGAAGTGAGTCCCTGCAGGCTTGCCAATTGATGTGAGAGTGTTTGTGGGAGCACAGCATTGTCACAACTGGCAAATGGCAAGGCAGAGCTGGCCAGTAGAAATTTAGCTGTCAATTACTTTCAGTGGATTTTTTTTTAAACCTACAAATAGTGCATAGGGAGAGTTAATTGACAGCTACAATTTTCAGCTCTGTAATACATCTGCCAGGAATGGCTTTCTATCTAGCTGTTAAAGGGTGAGTCACTATATAAGGGGACTCAAGTGGGGAAATGGATTAAAATATACAGACACTGGGGTGTTGCAACTGCTTTGCACTGCACGGCTGGCAGGACCAGGCCTTAGATCCAGCACATCCAGCCCCAGTGTAAAGGGGGCCTTCCAGACATGCAGAGCTGACACAGAGGCTTCTGCATGCTCCCATCCCTTACCCTCCATGGTGACAGCCAGGGGCGGCTCTAGACATTTCACCACCCCAAGCACGGTGGCATGCCATGGAGGGCGCTCTGCCGGTCGCCGGTCCTGCGGCTCCAGCGGACCTCCTGCAGGCATGCCTGCGGAGGGTCCGCTGGTCCCACTGCTCCACCGAAGCCACGGGACCAGCGGTCCCTCCGCAGGCACGCCTGCGGGAGTTCCATCAGAGCCGCGGGACCAGTGGACCCTCCGCAGGCATGCCACCAAAGGCTGGCTGCCTGCTGCCCTCCCAGCGACTGGCAGAGCGCCCCCCGCGGCATGCTGCCCCAAGCACATGCTTGGCGTGCTGGCGCCTGGAGCCGCCCCTGGTGACAGCTCAGGGCCCAAGGCTGAAGGAAAGGAGGCTCTCTGATGCACGGATCTCTGGCCTCCATTTTGATCTCTTTGGTAATTAGAAACTGGTAGAAATAAGAACAGCTAGAAGGGTGCTCCAACTTATCCCTGGGGACCGGCCTTGCATACAGCAGTGACCTTAATGCCATCTTTGCGTGACCCGCAGCCCTGACCTACACTGTGTACGCTTCGGCCTTAGCTGAGAATCTGGCCCAAACTATTTACAAGAATTATTATTGTGTTACTTAACTGCTGTTTAACTTGCCAGAATCTTCTGAAGAGTATAATGAGAGGGTGAAGTTACCCTTCAATTCAGTCTCATCAGCACTCTGCTGATCCTATAGAGTGTGTTCAGTTCAGGCGCTCATCAGGTCTTTGTCATGTGAGGCTGAGCTGACTGGAGTTCTCCATCCGACTGTTTGTTCGATAACATTGACTGTCAGGGAACGTTAGGCAAAATAGGCTCTATGGTTCCTGCCTACCAGTCCAGTTCTGATTATCTGGGAATGTCTTTATTAGGATATTAAGCACCTACACAAACTCTGAGTGTCCAATCAGTGATTTAAAATTACATAATCACACCCATTTCAGCCAGCTCAGTTTGGACTATATCTAGTGCAATCCTTTTTTCCAGACTAGTAGTATTACCAATTATTTGTGTGATGGATTCAGTCACAGAGACCCCCTTGGGACTGTCACCTGATGTGCTGAGACTACCTCTGAACCCATTTTCCCTGCCAGCTTGGGACTCCAGAACCCTGCCTTGCTGATCACGCTGGCCAGCTGCAAACTCAGGTCTGGGCCACACCCCCAAAGCTGCAGACTTTAACGAAAAACTGCTCAGAAGGTCACCTATCTCCAGCACCCAGACACCCAGTTCCCAATGGGATCCAAACCCCAAATAAATCTGTTTTACTCTGTATAAAGCTTATACAGGGTGAACTCATAAATTGTCTGCCCTCTATAACACTGATAGAGAAAAAATGCACAGCTGTTTGCTCCCCAGGTATTAATCACTTACTCTGGATTGATTAATAACAAAAGTGAGTTCATTAAGTATAAAAAATAGGATTTAAGTGGTTTCAAGTAATAACAGACAAAACAAAGTAAGTTACCAAGCAACATAAAACAAAACACACAAGTCTGAACCTAATACATTAATAAACTGATTACAGGTAAATCTCACCCTCAGAGATGTTCCAGTAAGCTTATCTCACAGACTAGACTCCAGGAAGACAATCCAGGAAGTTTTTGGAAAGTGTAGGGGACAATTTCCTAGTGCAAGTGCTGGAGGAACCAACTAGGGGCAGAGCTCCTCTTGACCTGCTGCTCACAAACTGGGAAGACTTAGTAGGGGAAGCAAAAGTGGATGGGAACCTGGGAGGCAGTGACCATGAGATGGTTGAGTTCAGGATCCTGACACTAGGAAGAAAGGAGAGCAGCAGAATATGGACCCTGGACTTCAGAAAAGCAGACTTTGACTCCCTCAGGGAACTGATGGGCTGGATCCCCTGGGAGAATAACATGAGGGGGAATGGAGTCCAGGCGAGCTGGCTGTATTTTAAAGAATCCTTATTGAGGTCGCAGGAAAAAAACATCCCGATGTGTAGGAAGAATGGTAAATATGGCAGGCAACCAGCTTGGCTTAACAGTGAAATCCTTGCTGATCTTAAACGCAAACAAGAAGCTTACAAGAAGTGGAAGACTGGACAAATGACCAGGGAGGAGTATAAAAATATTGCTCAGGCATGCCGGAGTGAAATCAGGAAGGCCAAATCACACTTGGAGTTGCAGCTAGCAAGAGATGTTAAGAGTAACAAGAAGGGTTTCTTCAGGTATGTTAGCAACACGAAGAAAGTCAAGGAAAGTGTGGTTCCCTCACTGAATGAGGGAGGCAACCTAGTGACAGAGGATGTGGAAAAAGCTAAAGTACTCAATGATTTTTTTGCCTCTGTCTTCACAAACAAGATCAGTTCCCATACTGCTGCACTGGGCAGCACAGTATGGGGAGAAGGTGACCAGCCGTCTGTGGAGAAAGAAGTGGTTTGAGACTATTTAGAAAAACTAAACAAGCACAAGTCTATGGGGCCAGATGCGCTGCATCCGAGGGTGCTAAAGGAGTTGGCGGATGTGATTGCAGAGCCATTGGCCATTATCTTTGAAAACTCATGGTGATCGGGGGAGGTCCCCAATGACTGGAAAAAGGCAAATGTAGTGCCCATCTTTAAAAAAGGGAAGGAGGAGTATCCGGGGAACTACAGGCCAGTCAGCCTCACCTCAGTCCCTGGAAAAATCATGGAGCAGGTCCTCAAGGAATCAATTCTGAAGCACTTAGAGGAGAGGAAAGTGATCAGGAACAGTCAGCATGGATTCACCAAGGACAATTCATGCCTGACTAACCTAATTGCCTTCTATGAGGAGATAACTAGGTCTGTGGATGAGGGGAAAGCAGTGGACTTGTGTCATAGACAGATAGTTAAGGGTTAATGTCTCTCTTACCTGTAAAGGGTTAACAAACAGGGACCCCAAACACCTGACCAGAGGACCAATCAGAAGACAAGATACTTTCAAATCTCATGGGAGGGAAGCCTTTGTTTGTGGGTTTTGGGTTTGGTTTTGTTCTCTCTGGGTCCTGGATGGGACTAGAGGTGCAACCAGCTTTCTGCCAATCTCCCTGCTACAGTCTCTTATCTATTCAGAATTGTAAGTAAGAAAAGGCGGTCATAGTCTTTTAATTTGTTTTTTTTTCATTTACATGTGTACTTGCTGGAAGTAGCTTAAATTGTGTTTCTGCTGGAGAAAGTTTCTTTCTATTGTTTATAAGTTGCAAGATCCTGTAACTTTTTACCATCTAAAGTGCAGAGATAAACCTTTTACTTTTTCTTTCTTTTTTATTAAAAGTTTTGCTTTTTAAGACCTGTTTGATTTTTTTCTCCTAGTTAAGGTTCAAGGGAATTATGTCTGTATTCACCAGGAAATTGATGGGGAGAAGGGAAGGATAACTTTTCTCTTTGTGTTAGATTCACGCAGCTTGAATCTGTATGGCCTCTGGGTGAGAGGGAAGAAGGGAGGGGGAAGGTAACACTCCTCTCGGTGTGGTGATTCAAGAAGTTGAATCAGGCGATCTCCTAGTGGGGCAGGAAGGAGCTGGGAGGAAGGAAGGAGGGGGAAGGGAATGGTTTATTTCCCTTTGTTGTGAGACTCAAGGAATTTGGGTCTTGGGACCACCAGGGAAGGTTTTTGGGGGAGACCAGAGTCTATCAGGCGCTCTACTCTAAGTCCTGATTGGTGGCAGCCTATCAGATCTAAGCTGGTAATTAAGCTTAGGGGAATTCATGCTAGTACCCATATTTTGGATGCTAAGGTCCAGAATTGGGAATTATACTATGATAACTTGTTATTCCTTGACTTTAGCAAAGCTTTTGATACGGTGTCCCACAGTATTCTTGCCAGCAAGTTAAAGAAGTATGGGCTGGATGAATGGACTATAAGGTGGATAGAAAGCTGGCTAGATTGTTGGGCTCAACAAGTAGTAATCAACGGCTCGATGTCTAGTTGGCAGCCGGTTTCAAGTGGAGTGCCCCAAAGGTCAGTCCTGGGGCCGGTTTTGTTCAATATCTTCACTAATGATCTGGAGGATGGCATGCACTGCACTCTCAGCAAGTTTGCAGATGACACTAAACTGGGAGGAGTGGTAGATACGCTGGAGGGTAGGGATAGGATACAGAGGGACCTAGACAAATTAGAGGATTGGACCAAAAGAAACCTGATGAGGTTCAACAAAGACAAGTGCAGAGTCCTGCACTTAGGATGGAAGAATCCCATGCACTCTTACAGACTAGGGACCAAATGGCTAGGAAGCAGTTCTGCAGAAGAGGACCTAGGGGTTACCGTGGAGGAGAAGCTGGATATGAGTCAGCAGTATGCCCTTGTTGCCAAGAAGGCTAGTGGCATTTTGGGCTGTATAAGATGGGGCATTCCCAGCAGATTGAGGAATGTGAACATTCCCCTCTATTCGACATTGGTGAGGCCTCATCTGGAGCACTGTGTCCAGTTTTGGGCCCCACGCTACAAGAAGGATGTGGAAAAATTGGAAAGAGTCCAGCAGAGGGCAACAAAAATGATTAGGGGGGTGGAGCACATGACTTATGAGGAGAGGCTGAGGGAACTGGGATTGGTTAGTCTGCAGAAGAGAAGAATGAGGAGGGATTTGCTTTCAACTACCTGAAAGAGGGTTCCAAAGAGGATGGATCTAGACTGTTCTCAGTGGTACCAAATGACAAAACAAGGAGCAATGGTCTCAAGTTGCAGTGGTGGAGGTTTAGGTTGGATATTAGGAAAAACTTTTTCACTAGGAGGGTGGTGAAGCACTGGAATAGGTTACCTAGGGAGGAGGTGGAATCTCCTTCCTTAGAGATTTTTAAGGTCAGGCTTGACAAAGCTCTGGCTGGGATGATTTAGTTGGGGATTGGTCCTGCTTTGAGCAGGGGGTTGGACTAGATACTCCCTGAGGTCCCTTCCAACCCTGATATTCTATGATTCTATGATTCCTAGTCTGGGCCCAATCCTTTCCCCTGGTACAGTTCTTGTTAGTTACAGCTCAGGTGGTAACTAGGGGATTTCTCATAAATGGCAGCCCTCTTTATTCAGTTCCATCCCCTTATATATCTTTGACACAAGACGGGAATCTTTTGTCTTTCTCTGGATTCCCACCCCTCCTTTTAAATGGAAAAACACCAGATTAAAGGGGGATTCCAATATCATGTGACATGTTCACATGTCCTGTGAGACTTCATTACCCACTCCTGGCATACAGGAAGGCTTACAAGTAAACAGAGTAATTTACAACCAATTATCCTAGTTAATGGGAGCCATCAAGATTCCAAACCACCATTAATGGCTCACACTTTGCATAATTACAATAGGCCCTCAGAGTTATAGTTCATATTCCTAGTTTCAGATACAAGAATGATACATACATACAAATAGGATGAACACACTCAGTAGATTATAAACTTTGTAATGATCCCTTACAAGAGACCTTTTGCCTAAAGCATATTCCAGTTACATTATATCCACACTTATAAACATATTTTTATAAAACACATGGAGTGCAATGTCACAATTTGCATTATGGTGTCAGAGATTGGGGCCCCACTATGCTAGATGCTGTACAAACTCAGTAGGATATACCTCCTGCCTTGAAGAGTCCATCGTCAAAACAGGGTGGGAACACCTGCTTACACCTCGTAAGCCTGTAATGGCAAGCCTACCAAAAGTAGTTAAGTAACATTTGAGGATTTATGAATTAACTGAATTGGAACCACCAACTATTTGCATTTTAAATAGCCAGCTCCTCAGCAGATATACATCCGTGTAGACTCATTGGCATCACTAGAGAAGTGCTTATTTACACCAATTGAGAATCTGGCACATAGCTTCTACAGAGATTGGGAGAGGACAGTGTTTTGAACATTTACAGTATGAAAAATAACAGTAATAAACAAACAATGGGCAGAGAGCTTGCATGGCATTTAATGTGTACTATTTTTTAAAATTGTAATATTAAATATTCCACTAAAGTATAGCTCATTCTAGTCCACATCAAACATTGAAGATTTTTTTTTACCACTTCTGATGCAGTCCCTTGAAACTTAAAAATATTTTAAGAATTGCATGTGGGGAAATTTGAATCTGCAAGGGAATTTTTTTTCAAGTGGTGTAGAGAGCCTAGAGTGAGAAAACAAAGTGCTTTCATATATATTGAAATAGGGGCATCAAAACCAGTTAAGCTGTCAGAATTAAATCAGCAAAAATCTTAGTTTATGAAGACAAAGATGAAATGCAATTTTATTTCTGTCCAGAAAACCAAATACGAAGAAACTTTAAACCAAATCTAAAGATGAATGAAACCCAGAAAAAATATTCTTGACAGGGAAATAAAAGAATATAGAAATATCTGAGCTAGTTTCTCCACCAAGTTACTTTTGTGGAACTTCATTGAAGGCAGTGGTATTGCACAGCAATAACAACATGTCAAAATTTCAAAAATTAAAAGCAATCATTTCCTTAGGTTTATATCGACTGTAATCTCCTATTGATGATCATCATTAATATTCTATTTAATTCTAACCTACTGCATGCAAATGATTGCTTTCACCTGGATTCCTGATTAATGTAGGGCAAATGTAGCAAAAAACAAAACAAAAAAACCCCCCAATATGCTTGTGAATCAAACCTTCCAATTGGAAACATTTGAGTGAGTGAGTTTTTATGCACAGTGATGATTGCGGGAAGCAAAAATGTCATGAATAAATAGTGTGAGTATTTGCTGTGAACGTAAATGTGACCGTAACGATTCAGGACTCACCCCTGCTGCATCTCCTACTGGTAGTCTCAGGGAATTAGCTCTTTTCCAGCCTGGGCGCCCTCTGCAGCCCAGTGTCCCGCTTGTAGCTGGCCTCATGTCCCTCCCAGGAGCCGGTGCCCCTTGTGTTTGGGGTGCTGCCCCCTGGCAATACCCCCACAATCTCAGGGTCTCCCCACCCAGGGGAGCCCACACACTCCATCCCTACCTCACTTCAGTCATAGGCTGCTGCCAGTGACCAACTCGCCCCCTTGCCCTGGGGCAGACTGAAGTGTCAGCCACTCATCATAGGCAAGGTTGGGTCTGGACCTGCTGCCTCTCTCTGCAACCCAGTTCCTCTATGGGGCCTTAGACAAGGCCCTGCAGCCTCGGGAGTTGTCAGCCTGCAGCTCCTCTGACCTTTCCCCAGCCCTGCCTCACTCTAGGCACCTTGAGCTTCCCAGCAGCCAGGCCCCTCTCCCTCTGAAGGCAGAGAGAGACTCTGTGTGCCTCTAGCCCACTGCTCTCTTATGAGAGTCAGCTGGGCCCTTATTAAACCAGCCCCCAGTTGAGGCTGTTTTCCCCAAACAGCTCAGGCTTGCTGCTTTCCTAGCAGCAGCCCTCTCACAGTCTCAGCCCTCTCTCAGGGCTGATTTCAAGCCCTTCAGTGAAGGAGTGGGTGACCACCCCACTACAGTGGCCTTAAGAGCCCCTCAATGCCAGCTGCCAGAGGGCCCATCATTCTGTAACTCATATCAGGCCTGATACACGCAGTGTCCCCAACACACTGTTGTCATAAAAGGTGTCATGTAAGGTATCATATGTAAAGTGGTGACACACTGGTCTCAAAAATCATTGTGTGATTTATATATGGGTTATGTACAAAGAGCTGTGTGTATGCTGGAAATATGTTCTTAAAATGTGTTTGGGAGGCAGTGCATACACCATGCCTGGCAAAACCTAGACAAAGGAAGGTGGATTTATCTGTCTTGATTACAGGTAAAGGATAATGAAAGCACATTTATGTCAAAGGTAAACAAAGCCATCAAACTAACAAGTGGCAGAGGAGACAACTTAGTAAGCATTCTGGGGGACAGAATTTGTATGCCAGGATGCCTTCCTGGCTCTTGTGGCAGAGACAATGGACTTTGGGTATTATAAGGGGAGTGTGACAGGGTGTACCAGGCCCTTTGAGGCCCCCTGCTGGAGGGCTTGCAGTCCTACCACACCCCATCCCACAAAAGGAAGGTGGATCTTCCAGGCTTGCCTAGAAAGTCTGCAGGGAAGGAGCTAATCAGAGTCCAGCAGGCTCAGTTAAAAGGAGCTGCAGGGCTTGAGCAGTTCAGTGGCAGGCTGGGACCAGAAGGATGAGGAAGAACTGGAAGGCTGTGAGACTCTCCAGCTGAAGAGGCCTGGGAGAGACCCTGTCCTGCCACTGGCAGGGTGGCCTAAGCCCTGAGAAGGAGATAAGACTTGTCTAATGGCCTAGGTAAAGGTCAGAACTTGAAGCATCTCCAGGGGGAAAGTCCTGGGGGCACTGTTCTATACCAGGGCAGACATGGATTTAAAGCTGTCCCAGAAGGGGCTGAGAATTGAGCCCAGAAACAGGGCTGCAGATACCAACCAGAGCACAGTGACAGCCCCGATGGACTTTTGTTACTCTGGAAGGGGTTTGTTTCTTTGTTTGTGCGTATTGACTGTGTGTGACTTGGCCAGAGGGCTGGGCCACTGCAGACCCACCCGATGAAGTTAACAGCTGACAGGGGGCACTGGGAGCAGAGTGAGAGAGAGTGCAGGTCCTCATCCAGCCCACAGGAGGCGCTCACGAGAGGTGAGTGCACACCATCACAGAGAACAAAAAGACATTTTAGTGATCCATCACTTAAGGGACAAAAAGAGGCCAGAGCTCTTGGGATCTGTGAAAGGTGGATCCTGCAACCATGTGGGTGGAAACAGTATAGGTGCGAATTTGCCTGAAAGCAAGACTGTAATCTGTTAAGCTATAGACACTGGAAAATGTTTTTTTATTTTTGTTTTGTTTGTAACCATACCTGCCTCTCCTTTTGCTTAGTATCACTATGTATATATAGTGTATATCTACTGATAGACCCAGGTCAGTTGGGTACAGCAGAATAGCAGAAGGCAGATATACTGCCCACTGGATTAACAGTTTTCTATTCCCTGACTGACCAGAGCAGGGGCTGCTCCAGGGTAATGGGAACACCTGACTCTAATTAAGGCCCCACTGATACTATAAAAAGGGCTAACTCCAGTCAGGCAGGGGAGAGCCAGGGGAGAGCAAGTGTGGCTGAAGGGCTGGTTAATGAAGACACCCTCAAACCATCGGTAAGGGAGTCCTAAGGTAAGAGTGAAGAAGGGAGAAGCAGGAGAGCTGTTGGGAAGTGGCCCAGGGAAACGTAGCAACTTTGGCAGTGAAAGGTTGCCTGCCAACAGCTGCTACCATTAGGGTCCCTGGGCCAGAACCCAGAGTAGAGGGCAGGCCCAGGTTCCCCCCAACCCACCACTACAGGAACATCTCCTGGAAGGGGAAGTCGGGCCCCTGTCAGGAAAGGAGGCTAAACTGTTCTGAAATAAGCCCCCAGGGACAACAGAGACTGTGGGAATTCCCTCACCAACCTCCTTGCTGGCCTAAGATGAACAGGGCTCAGTAGACTGTAACCCTGGCCCTAGAGAGAGAAGGGCTACGTGGAGGGTCACAGTGGGCCACTGAGGCTAGCATAAACCGCCTAGAAGCGCAGGACCCATGGGGGCAAGGTTAGAGCTCTGCCTCTATATCTATATCTATCCATATCTAATCACTTGATACATTATCTTCGTTTAGTCAACTTTTTCTTAGTTTTACTAATAACCATCTTGATACTGTTATACTGAAGTAAAGTGTGCGATTTTAGCTAACCGACAGGTTGGTGTGTGCTCTGTCTCTTTGGAGACAGCAAATTTAATTTCGGTGAGAGTCCAGTGAGAGGGACTGGACACTACAGAGCGACATCTCTGGGGAACTTGCAATTCACTGGTTGTTGTTTGCAAGGCAAGGTTAAGACTGGCAGAATCTCGAGGGGATTGCCCCTGAGGAGGGCAGACTGGTGTGGCAGAGAGCTGCCACACGATCCAATCTCCAGCGATGCTCCCTCTTGCTGAGGCAAAGGGATAACACAGTGGCTCACCGTTCTGGGTGTCCTGGGCAGTACATCACAGCAAGTACTCTCCAAATCACTTTGAAAATCTTTTTGTTAGTCATGCAATAGGTTTCTGAACAGTTACAAATGACCATGGATAACTTGGAGATGGAAAAAGGGACTCTTCTCGTTTATGAAGAGTAGGTCATTGGTCCAACCAGAGGGACAGAAATGCTCCCATGAATCTTACCTAGCCAGTCATGCGGAACAAAATTAATACTCATTGTGACCATTTCATAAACAATTCCTGGGTGAAGATTTGTTTGCAGAAATTATCTATTGAACAAGTTTGCATGACAAACACATGTGCAAAAACTGCAGCTCATTCATGAGCAGGAAAGGGGGAGGCTCAGTTTTGTAGAATAAACAATAGAACCAGATCTGTCCCTAGGGCTGGTTAAACATTTGGGATGGGATTTTCAGTAGGGCCGTCGGCCTAGCTCTGTTCCCATTGGTGTTAATGAGAAAGCTGACTTCAATGGGAGCAGAGTTAAGCTGAGTGCATTTGAGAAACCTCACTCTTGATTTTTAACTGGATTCTCAAAAGTTGGCTTCATTAGAAGATTTGAGAATTTTATTAAGAAGAGGCACATTGTATAGCCCAGCACTAGAGTTTCTTGCCCTTATGTCTCCATACAGGGAGTTAGGAGGGATTAAGCCTCCCCCTATGTAGCCCATATTAGGAACAAACACAATTTTAGCCTTGACGCTTGACGCAGTGCAGGGACTGTATCTTAGATAATTCTTTCACTAGAACAACTGGGTGGAGGGAAGGTGGGGCAGGGCCGTAACCAGGGTGGGGTGAGTGGGGCAGCCACCCAGGGTGCAAAGCTCTCGGGACAGAAAAATGGCAGCCAGACAGGGATCAGCTCCAGGGGGCATCACTGGCCGGTGCCGGGCTCCTTCAGGGGAGAGGCAAGAGTGCATCAGGGGCACAACGGTTCCCACCAGCTTTTAATAGACTCATAGACTTTAAGGTCAGAAGCGACCAATGTGATCATCTAGTCTGACCTCCTGCACAAAGCAGGCCACAGAACCCTACCCATCCTCTTCTATAACAAACCCCTAACCTATGTCCGAGTTATTGAAGTCTTCAAATTGTGGTTTGAAGACCTCAAGCTGCAGAGAATCCACCAGCAAGTGACCCGTGCCCCACGCTGCAGGGGAAGACGAAAAACCTCCAGGGCCTCTGCCAATCTGCCCTGGAGGAAAATTCCTTCCCGATCCCAAATATGGCGATCAGCTAAACCCTGAGCATGTGGGCAAGACTCACCAGCCAGCACTCAGGAAAGAATTCTCTGCAGTAACTCAGATCCCATCCTATCCAACTGGGATCCCTACAGTTTGAAAACTTCTGTGCTAAATGGAAGGGAAACTTTTTTCTTCATTTAGTAAGCTTTAGTATTTTCTAACACAGCTGTGCAGTGCAGTCTACTTTTGTTCTGCATTTGGGGACCTTTGTCTTCATTCAGGAGTCTTATTCTATGGCATCCACTCCTGATTCCCATTTTGACTGCATTAGAAGCTCCATTTGGGTAATGATACATTCTTATATTTTTATACAAAAATATTTCGTCCAGTTCAGACTAATGTATGTTGCCCCGACAGCCTGATTCACTGCTCTGAGACCATTTTTAGTTCTAATATGCAGCCAGGTATTTTATAAAAGAGGTTCTGAAATAAACTAATGCATATGCCATAAGGTGGACTGTGGTGATTAATGTGAATGGCAGACTATTCTGAAACAGTTTTCTGAAAATTGCAGCTAAACTTCAAGCTCTGTGGCTCAATACAGTTGCACGTTGTGTTTCACACCCTCTACATTTTTTGCCTGATGACCTCCAGCTTTCAATGAAGAATGCGCAAAAAAAATTGAGCAGGAAAGGCAAATCTGTAAAGAAAGAGAACGTTGCCTAAGAGACCAGAGGACTAGGAATCTGGGTAGAAGTGAATGAATCCTGAATTGAAGGTGTTTGATTCATGTCGGCCGCACAAGCCACACCTTTCAGGAACTGGCAATGGGCCAAAATCTGCAGGTGTGCTTGACAATTCAGACACCCCAGGACAACTTCCAACCTTTCTTCCAGCTATCCCTCTTTCCTCAGCCCCTCAACATCCCTTTCCTCTCACTGGATCCAAATGATGTTAGCTCCAAGTTTTTTCCAGAGGATGCTGGGAAGCTGCTTTCTTTGAGGGAGTCTTCATGAAATGCCAGATAGTGGTCACTGCCCTTTGTCACTTTGCTTTTAAATGTGGTTCTCATTTGCAGCCTTTAGGTGTTTCCTATGCAACTCAGAGATTGGCAGCCCTGACCACAACATACCTTGAGAGAGGTCTCCTTAGTCCTTTCACCTGAGAATCCCAAGCAGGGTCAGCTGCTATTACCTTCCCTTCCAAACCTCTGCCTAGAGGATGAAGGCTGGTGGAACCCTTTAGGGTTGTCTGTGTGAAATCCCCTAAATAATAGTCTAAAACCAGATCTATTGAGGATAGAGAAATTTGATTCATACGCAAGAATGGGCTGTGTAGCTGTGATAAATGAAGAGGGGGGGGCAGCTCCCTATTATGGACACCCAGCTAGCCAGTTAGCTATAAAATCCGTCTTAATAGCTGTAAAGGATTAAAAAGTTTCACTGCTATGCATAGGCAAAAGGGAATGGGCCCCTGACCAAAAGAGCCAATGGGAAGGCTAGAACTTTTTAAAATTGAAACAAGACTCCCCTTTTGTCTGTCTGTTGTTGTTCTCAGGGAGCGGCAGACAATCAGCAACTATGCTGTAAGAAGCTTGGGGCCAGGTATGAAAAATCATTGGTATTATACCTAGAAACTACTCATTTGAAACCCCAGATATGTAAGTAGATCAGGAAATGTCTAGGAATACGCGATTAGGTTTATTTCTTTTTATTTCTTTATGACTTGTGGACTCCTCTGTGTTAACCCCAAATGTTTTTTGTTTTGCTTATAATGTTTAAGCTGGACCTCAAGAAAGCTATTCTTAATATTTAATTCTTGTATTTGCTCTTTTAAATCTAGCAATAGCCTGAGTTTTTAGATGTATTTCCTTTTTTTCTTTTTAAATAAAATTTACCTTTTTTAAGAACAGGATTGTCCTGTGTCCTAAGAGGTTTGTATGCATGTTTAATTAACTTGTGGTGGCAACAGCTGATTTTCTTTATTATTCTTTCTCAGCTCTTCCCCAGAGGGTGGGCGAAAGGGCTTGAGGGTACCCCACAGGTGTAGTAGTAGGATTTTATGTTTATTTTTTATATAATTTAGAATGAAGAATAGAGAATATTAGCGTAGCATGTATTAACTGTATTGTTGTATGATCTGATCATATCCTGCCAGCCACCCTTTTCAAATAGCAGAAAGGAATGGCCTAATGGGCCATTGGTAAAGATGCATCAGCCAGAATCTGTGTCTGAGCTAATTTCAAGGCAGTAACAGATCTTTTTAGGGTCACCACTTTGTTGTAGGTTTAGCATTTTAAAATAAGTAAAAGAATGCAATGGTGGTTTTTCTCTTGCATTGCAATTTAATGTTCCTGTTCAAATGTTCTGTGTGAACAAGCTGTATCCCTCTATACCAGAGATTCTCAAACTGGGGAGTGTGGAATGTATTCAGGGGGGCGCAAGAAGCATTAGGGGAAAAAACCTTACTGCGCACATTCAAAGCTGGGTGGCTGGAGAGCAGCGGTTCCTAGCAGGACGCCCAGGGGCAGATGTGTGTGTGTGCGTGTAAACTATTAGAGACACAAAGAAGGAGGGAAAGATCAAATAAGTTTGAGAATCCTTTCTCTGTACCAATATTCCAGTCATGAGACTTATCCCACCAAGTCTCTGTGATGCCCGTTACATCATAATTTAGCTTACACACGAATACTTCCTGCTCTATTCCCCATACTCCTTGCACTTGTGTCTACACATCTAAGAAGTTGAGCAGATTTCCCAACTGATTTTCCTCCCTCCTATGGCCTTATTGTAATTTTCCAGGTCCCTGCCCCACAACATCTAATCCTCTGTTAAGGTCACCTTTTTTATGCTTACTGGTGTGCTTTTCTCACCTACCCCCACTGAACCTAGTTTTAAAGTCCTCCTCATTCAATTGGCGAGTCGATGCATGAAGATGTTCTTCCCATTCTTGGTCAGGTGGACCCTGTCTCTTCCCAACAGACCTCCTTCCCAGAACGGCATACCATGGTTGAAGCTGAAGCCCTCCCATTAACACCATCTGCACAGCCATGCATTCATCTCCACGATGCATGTGTCCCCGCCTGGGCCCTTACCCTCAACTGGTGGGATGGGTGAGAACACAACCTGTGTCCCTGACCCCTTCGCCCTCGCTTCCGGAGCCCTGTAGTCACTGCTGATCTGTTCAGCCTCAGACTTGGCAGTGTCACTAGTGCCCATGTGAATGAGCAGTATGTGCTCAGAGGGACGGATAAGCCTCAGCAGCCTTTCCGTAATGTCATGGAGGCTCCAGGCAAGGCAGCACACCTCCTGAGACTCATGTCAAGTTGGCAAGATGTCCTAGGACACGGTACGGAGGGTGGGATGTGTCTGTGTGTGGACAGAAGTGTGATTAAAAACTAAAATAAAATATTTCCTTAAATTGCACAAGGTGGATCAGGATTACTCACTGAGGAAGGCTTTCAGGACTGGATCCTAAATCACAAGTACACCACGTTCAACAAAGGAATAGACACAATGAATTAGAAGACAAAGTGGCAATATAGATGAAAAGTACTATGGTGTCAGCAGAAGGGAAAGTCTATGAACATTTTGGTTAACCCAGGATGGAGACTGTTCAGACAGCAGCTGAAAAAAAGGAAAATAGATTCTTTAGAGTTGCTTAAGATTTCCTAGACAGGAAGAGAAGATGTCCCAGGAAATACTTTTTTTAGGGAAAGGAAACTTGTAAATAGACCAGTTCAGTATTGATGAGTCATTTCGATTAATTCAGATTAAATATTAGAAAAAACTGTAGCTATAAGAAAGATTAGGTCAGAGAAAAATCTTCCAGGGGAAACAGGATATTCAGCATCACTGGACAGATTCACATTGATATTAGGGCTGTCAAGCGATTAAAAAAATTAATTGTGATTAATCGAGTGATTAATCACGCTGTTAAACAATAATAGAATACCATTTATTTAAATATATTTTGGATGTTTTCTACCTCTTCAAATATATTGTTTTCAATTACAACACAGAATACAAAGTGTACAGTCCTCACTTTATTTTTTTACAAATATTTGCACTGTAAGAAAACGAGAGTATTTTTCAATTCACCTAATACAAGTACTGTAGTGCAATATCTTTATCATGAAAGTTAAATTTATAAATGTAGAATTATGTACAAAAAATTAGTGCATTCAAAAATAAAACAATGTAAAACTTTAGAGCCTACGAGTCCACGCAGTCCTGCTTCTTGTTCAGCCAATCGCTCAGATAAACAAGTTTGTTTACGTTTGCAGGAGATAATGCTGCCTGCTTCTTGTTCACAATGTCACCTGAAAGTGAGAACAGGCATTTGCATGGCAGTGTTGTAGCAGGTGTTGCAATATATTTACGTGCCAGATGTGCTAAAGATTCATATGTCCCTTGATGCTTCAACCACCATTCCAGAGGACATGCGTTCATTCTGATAACGAGTTCTGCTTGGTAACAATCCAAAGCAGTGGGGATCAACACATGTTCATTTTCATCATCTGAGTCAGATGCCACCAGCAGAAGGCTGATTTTCTTTTTTGATGGTTTGGGTTCTATAGTTTCCGCATCAGAGTGTTGCTCTTTTAAGATTTCTGAAAGCATGCTCCACACCTCGTCCCTCTCAGATTTTGGAAGGCACTTCAGATTCTTAAATCTTGGGTCGAGTGCTGTAGCTATCTTAAAAATTTCACTTTGGTATCTTCTTTGCATTTTGTCAAATTTGCAGTGAAAGTGTTCTTAAAATGAACATGTGCTGGGTCATCATCCAACACTGCTATCACATGAAATATATGGCAGAATGTGGGTAAAACAGAACAGCAGGGGACATACAATTCTCCCTTGACGAGTTCAGTCACAAATTTAATTAACACATAATTTTTTTTAATGAGCATCATCAGCATGGAGGTATGTCCTCTGGAACAATGGCAGAAGCATGAAGAGGCATATGAACCTTTAGCACATCTGGCACATAAATATCTTGTGATAACAGCTACAACAGTGCCATGTGAATGACTGTTCTCACTTTCAGGTAACAATGTACATAAGAAGCTGGCAGCATTAATCTCCCTTAAATGTAAACAAATTTGTTTGTCTTAGCGATGGGCTGAACAATAAATAGGACTCAGTGGACTTGTAGGCTCTGAAGTTTTACACTGTTTTGTTTTTGAGTAAAGTTATGTTGCAAAAAACCCTACATTTGTAACTTGCATTTCATGATAAAGAGATTGCACTACAGTACTTGTACGAGGTGAATTGAAAAATACTATTTCTTTTGTTTATCATTTTTACAGTACAAAGATTTGTAATAAAAAATAAACTAAAGTGCGCACTGTACACTTGGTATTCTGTGTTGTAATTGAAATTGATATATTTGAAAATGTGGAAAAAAAATCCAAAAATATTTAATACATTCTACTGTTTAACAGTGCGATTAATCATAATTCATTTTTTTAATCACTATAAGTTTTTGGAGTTAATTGTGTGAGTTAACCACGATTAATTGACAGCCCTAATTGATATCAAAGCTGAGGCACCCACCTCACAATTTATTTTTACAGAACAGGTCTGTCATCTGGGGACTCTTCATTGAAACTACTGGACACCCACAGACCTTGTAGTGCTGTCTAGTTCCCAGACTAACCACATGGCCCGTGCTAGTGTCACAACACTGGGACTATAGAAAATCCCGGCTTGGACTCAGCAGTCATGGAGTCCAAGTCATGGCTTACACTGTAATTAGCAGCAACTACAGATACAAATTTGAGGTGGGCAGAGCTTGTTGTTATCATACAAACACACGAGGAGATACTGCTACTGTCGGAGGCACGCTTTAGGCCAATGGTTCTCAAACTTTTTTTTTTTTGCTGAGAGTCTCGGCAGACACTTAATGATCTTTCCAAATGTTGCTTGTACTGTTAGCTAACGATTGCAAAGCGCTTTGGATTAAAGTGCTATATAAAACAACCTTAATAATAATGAACGTTTTTGTTCTACAAATAAAAGCACACACCTCATATTTTAATATCAGTAGTCTTACCTTTCTAGTGCGGTGGATGTGTCCTCTCTCCCTGGCCTTGGCAGACCCCAAACTGGGGCTGGGAAGGAGTGGGGGGGATCCATCTGGGTCTCCCCTGCCATGGTAGCTCCAGATCTGGGGCTGGGAAGGAGTGGGGGTGTTGCTCCCTCTCTCCCCTGCCTTGGCAGCCCCTGAGCTTGGGCTGGGAAGGACGGGGGTCTCTCCCTGGCAGCCGCAGCCCTGGAACTGGAAAGTCGCCTTTTTCTCTGGCCACCTCAGCCCTGTACATCCCAAATTCCCCTCACTCCCTCTTTTCACCCCACTGCCTCCTCCCACCTACCCTCTATTCTCCCCAAGGCCACCACCTCACCTTACATGTGCATCCTCTCCAGGGTCCAGGCACCTAATTAGTGGAGCCACACCTGTGCAGCTCCACTAATGAAATGGGTGGCCCTTCATTCTCTTGTGTGCGGCTGCCCAGGCGCGCACCTTAGAGGGAACTATCCATGAACCACCAGCATGGAGCTCGTGGACCACAGTTTGAGAACTACTGCTTTAGACCTTGGGTAACATTTCAAAAGCACCTCAGTCCCATTTTCAAAAGCGACTGAGGATCCCAAGTCATTCAGGAGCTTTGGAAAAATTTCTGCCTCATCTAGAATTCTTTGGCCAAAATTTTCCAAACATTTAGAAACCTCTGTTTGAAAATTTTGGCCTGTTTACTGGCCTCTGTACCACAAGGAATAGAACATTTTACTGATACTGTTTGTAGAACAGCAGCAACAGACAGAAATCACCTTCAGTTTATTTAGCATGAAATCAGCTTTATTTTAGTTGTAAAGGAGGAGACTTTGAAGTGGCTTAAAAAAAAGATTTTGAATGGAACAGGTGAAGGGTGCAAAATCTATAGGATATGATCTAATAGTTAAGAAACTGAGCTGCAAGACAGTTGTCAAGCAATGATGTCTCCTGCCTTGCAGCATGAAAACCCCCCAGTCATGGCCCTGGAGCACTGGACAAATTTGGTTTGCTAAATAATGAACCTGACATCAGTTCCTGATGTCTCTTGTTTAGTAGCCTTAGTTTATTAAAAAATATTCCCACAGCCTGGATGGGCATTTTTGGAATTTGGGATGAAAAAAATGAATTAAAATAGAACAAAACTGAGCCTAATTAGGCTCTGCCTTGCCCCTTGTGATGTCATTTCCGACTCATAACGGTTGCATTTTATATCCGCTATGCACTAGTGTAAGTAAACTACACCATGTAAAAGGAAGTGGAGACTCAAACTTGTATCAATATAGAGCTCCACTCACACATCTAGTGGTGTTGCGTGTTGTATCATTTAGACTGACACCAGCCCGTTAGTTAAATGTCACATTGGTAGCAGTGAGTATTTCTACATTTTATTTTAAATGTGTGAATGATTTAGATGTTGTTCTCCTGTTATTTTTTTCGGCGGGATTACCTTTGTTTTCCTTATAATAAAAACAAAACCCCCAACCCATTGTTTTCATCAGTAGACTAACATAAAGAACTAGAATTATTCATTCAAGAAGTATAATAAAACTGGGGCAGCACTTGAGGCATTAACAATTTATCTTATGGGATTTTCTACTTTTTTGCATGCTCCTGGATGAATTAATGAATTTTTTTACTTCATTTTACTTTCATATGATTCTATAAGAAAGCTGGTAAGGCTGAGGCGTGGAGACTTGATTTAAAATGTGGTTATGGTATGTAAAGAAAAGATGGCTCTCTCTTTGGACTAAGCTAAGTTCTCCACTCATTCCCTTAGTGCAGGGAATCTGTATAAGCAACATAGAAGTGATTTCTCTTCTATGTTTGCAAACTTCAGTATGCAGCTCCACCATCAACCATGTGCTTGATGGACACTCAGTCTAACTGGCCCAGAAACTGAGACTTCTGGTTTTTTAAATTGTTTTTTCCTACACAGCCTTTTGTTTTAACACATTTCTGCTAAATGAGGGATACAAAACACTCCTGCTATAGTTCGAGGGTGTGTTTGCATTGGAGTATTACCCCTCTTGCTACATCCTAACCTCAGCAGTGTCTTATGTAGACTTTTTGAAATTAGCAGAAAACAATGTAACCGCTCTTCACTAGCATATGTATGAATGTCAGGGTTATGGGCCCAACCTGCAAATATAACCTTGGCATTACCAAGTAATGAATATTTGGCTCTTTGTCTATCAAAGTTTGAGCTAAGACAAAATACAATACAGCACAGACTTCTTTAGTGGTTGTACAATAACTCATATTTCACTTGCTTAATATGATATGAGTTATCCGATGTGCATACTTGCTTGGTCAGGTTATGAGCTTACTCCCTGTGGAAATATTCCTATTTACTTCCATGGGAATTGGATAGGGCCCATGACATTTATGGTGATGCTTGATTCTTAGCAATACTGAATATGTGTAGGACTGAAGGTACAACCTGCCTGGGCTAATAGTAGGATCACACCAAAGGCCACTGAAAAGTACATAGCACTTTTGTGATGAGCAGAGAGAGAGGGAGAGTCCCAGTATGAGATGTCAGTGAAAGGGCTATTGCTTGGAGCAATAACTGATCAAGTTTGTGTGTCTTCTTACAGTAATATTTGGTGTCTTGTGGGTAGAGGACCTGAGCAGTGAATTTGAATCTGGATGTGGCTCTCTACTTGGGTCTGGGATTTTGAATCTAAAATCTGTTCATAGAAAAGTTGTGAATAAGAAAAATGACTAATTTGTTAAATAAGTCATTTGCTGCAGATAATATCCTGCTCTTGTGTACAGTCTCAAGTAGCTGCAGGATATTTGATCTATTTATCCTTTGTTTTGATACTTTTCACGAGAATCACTTTTTAATGAGATCTTTCACACACACACTTCCAGTATTTGAAGCCTTTGAAACCCATTTGCCTATGCATGTGTGTGTAAGTGTGTGCCTGTGTGTGTGCAAAGGCTTCAAATACTGGCATGTGTGTGTATGTGTGTGTGATTTCTACTGGTCCTGTTATATCTTTCTGTTTTTTACACACACACACACACACACACACACACACACACACACACACACACACACACACACACACACACACACACACACACACACACTTCCAGTATTTGAAGCTTTTGAAACCCATTTGCCTGTGCGTGTGTGTGTGTGCCTGTGTGTGTGTATGCCTGTGTGTGTGTGCGTGTGTGCAAAGGCTTCAAATACTGGCAAGTGTGTGTGTAGTGTGTGCGTGTGTATGTGTGCGCAAAGGCTTCAAATACTGGCGTGTGTGTGTGTGTGTGTGTGTGTGTGTGATTTCTGCTGGTCCTATTATATTTTTCTGTTACACACACACACACACACACACACACACACACACACACACACACACACACTTGCCAGTATTTGAAGCCACATGCATGCAGGATCACACACACACACTTCCACTACACACACACACACACGCCAGTATTTGAGTGTGTGTGTGTGTGTGTGTGTGTGTGTGTGTGTGTGTGTGTGTGTGTGTGTGTGTGTGATTTCTACTGGTCCTGTTATATCTTTCTGTTATATACACACACACACCAGTATTTGAAGCCTTTGAAACCCATTTGCCTGTGCACATTTGATGTTTAATAATATTGCATATTGTACCGGGACATACAGAGTTGAAGACACAGGAATATTGTGTTTAGTTATTTTGCTAATTTGAAATAATTGTGGGATAATAAATCATGTGTCTGCTATCTGCTGTTTTCTTTGAGTAGTTCTAACATAAATTATCTCTTTAAGCTAGTCTGTGCAGACGTAGTAGGGTATACTTGATTCAATACATAACATTAAACTGCATCAGTTTAAATAAAGCTCACAGCCCTGGTATCCACATGGTTTCTCTCACAATATTTGATATATGTGTCATCTTTAGAATCCAGGTATTTTCCCATCTTAAATAACACCTGGATACTGCTCCCATTTCCAACTGACTTCTAACAGGGCTTTATTGGGTCCTAGAAAGTGGGTTCGGAGTCAAAGCCCATGGAAGTCAGCTGTGAGGTAGACCTACTGAGGCAGTTATCTCAATTTTTCCAACAATTCATTAATTGTGTAGGCCGTTGTATTGGGCATGTGAACTCATGAATGAACTTTAGTTGCTGCTCAAGTCAGCTTTTCTTAACCCACAAGACTTGCCTCTTTTTAATTCCTTTCTATATTTATTTGTGCAAAACTATGAGCTGCCCATTCTACGATTTTACAGAATTAACCCATATATTGTATATGGACTTTTGAGGTTGCAGGTTTGCCTTTCTGGTCTAATCATTTCATATTTCTCATGTATAGGTTATATTATAATGAAATTCTCCTCTCTTTAGCTAATAGCAATTCACAGAATTTAAATAAATATTCTCCTTCATGTGCAGCATTAATATAAATAGTGATATTCCCTTTAGGATGTCCTACCTTGCAGCTGTAAAGAATTTATTTGGGTCATATTAAATGCTATTCAACTCTAATTTAAAAATTGGTAGTTTAGACATTCTTTTGTTTAGCTTTTTTCAAAACTTTGCCACAAAAATGTTGAACATTTTCTTTTCCTATTTGCAGGGAAGGTTTTTGGCCTGCCCACTGGCAGTGTCTGGAAGCAATAATACATTGTGGTGATGAAATAAGGCCCCTTCATCTGACTGGGATGGCAATTTAACACCAGCTTTTAAAAATCTGGTATTTTGCCTGGTTTAAATGAACACGTGTATTGTATAATTGCTTGTTAGGTGCAAATGCAAAAATCCACTGTTCCCAAATCTGACAACTAATTTGCACTCATTATTTTTATGTAGAGGTTCCTTATTTCTTAAAAGGACTTCATTGAAATTCAGTCCTTTGTGTCTACCTCGTTCCCTTTAGTCCATCAAATTTGTAACTGCCAGAGATAAAACTGACTTAAAATGAATGCAAATGCTTGCTGATTATTAGTTCTATCCAGCAGATATATAGACCTTCCAAAGTGCATGAGCCCCATGATGATGGATTTACAGCAGGATGGCTGCCTAAGGTCCCTAAAATGACAATACATCTATGTGTGAGATGTAAATGAGCTGTGTGGGGGCTGAACTACAAGTTCCTCACTTCCCAGGTCTCTGTGAATCTTTCCCTTTGCTCCCTCACCAAGGATGCACGACCCGCAGGAGCTGGTACAGCTGAGTGCTGTAATAGTAGCACCCCTCAGAGATTGCCCAGTGCAACATGAGACATATGTCCCGGACAGGCTATTTAAAAACAATTACATAGTTTCCTGGTTCTGCGAGCAGAGGGCTTTTCCCAAGCTACCGCAAGACACTAGTACAATGGACGGAAGGTTTCCCATTGCTGTTTTATTAAGACAACCTCTTACAGCCATAAGGAACAGTTCCCTTGTCCCCATCACAATTATCCTGAGGTAAAGCAGTACTGTGAAATCTTTGGCCAAATGAGCCGCCTTTTCTCTGCAGTCAAATAGCGCTAAATGTGCCACCCTTACTGTGAGTAGTCTTCACTCCTCAACTTCTTCCATTTGTTACAATCTGAGGAGTGAGATGCTACTCACAATGGCAGTCAGGATGGCAAAACCTTCCTCTTCCTAGGTAAAAGTAAGGCTTTGTTAAAGTGTGTCACATGTATTTCGTGAGGACAGGATGACAATCTAGAACACAAAAGTATCCTTTCTCAACCTGTCAGTAACAAATGCACATTGGGGCTTTTGACCAGCAAACTTTAATTTCAGGTCTGTGATCTCCTGAAAATTCTTTCCTGTTGGCCTGACATTTATTCAGTCAGGGAAGTCCACCTGAAGGAAAGTGGAATTATGTTGTAGGATTAGCTGAATATGCTTTATAGCTGGCGAGTGGTAGCTGACCATCCTTATAAAGGTCAAATTGGGTTTGCAGCAGTATTGCTAAGCCTAGATGCTCAAAAATCGTGACACAGATCCCCAATATTAATGAGATTGGCTTCAAATATCACAGGTTTTTAAAAAATCATCATGTTTTTCAACTGCCTTTTGATTTTTCTCACCTTTAGGGGGCAATCCCTCGCCCCCAATCTCTGTGTGATCACTTCAGGCTCAAAAGCCCTCGGCTGCGCTCATTTCAAATGGAAGGTTCTTTCCATTCACCTGCTAATAAAAATGACTGTTTACTTTTCAGAGTTAACAAGTAATGGGAGGTTCCCCTCCCTTTGGCGAGGGAAGGAAATCATGGGTCCGTTAGTCAGGCATTAGTATAGTTATGATTCAGAGGAACACGGCCTTCTAAGGTTCTATCGTGTGTACTGAAGCAGAAAGCACAAGCTGTTTTTTGTTGTTGTACTGTCATTTTAACATAGTATTTAAGCTTCTAACATCTCTTACAAAAGGCTTGAACTCCACATAGAGTGTGATCGATTTCTCCCCCCTTCTCCCTCATCCATTACTACCACGACCACCAGCAGCTCTCTGAGAAGTGAGGAGAGATGATTAAAGTCAAAAACTTAAAAGTAACAGCTTTGATATTTGTTTAAATTATGCTCCATTTCTAAGCAACTGGTATGACTGACACAAGAGCCATTTGATCACAGAGTAGCTTGCCTTCCTACTAAAGGCTGCTGTGCAGAAATATCGTATCTGTTTAACCAAAACAAACAGCTCTTAATATGAGACTCTGAGGAAATAATTCCAAGCAGTATATATAGGGGTGTGCTGTGCAACAAAAATCTATGAGTGGGAACATCTTCCCCAGACTGGCATGTAGAGTGGACCATCTGTTCATGCAGCAAAGAATCCTGTGGCACCTTATAGACTAACAGACATTTTGGAGCATGAGCTTTCATGGGTAAATACCCACTTCTTCAGATGCATCTGTTCATGGATCTCCCCCTCCTCAAACCCTGTGGAGGGAACATGGATCAGTGTAGAGGTAGGAGCCAGAGGTCAGGAGAGCAAGAAGAGATTCATGTTATCTCTCTTCTGGCCTTGCAGAAGTTAGGTGGAAAAGCTCATCTAGCCTGGGACTGGACTGTGTCAGAAATGGGATGAAATTCAACAGGACAGAATGCAAGGTCATGCACATAGGGTCTAATAATGATGAATTCTTCTATAAGCTGGGAGCTCATCAGTTAGAAGAGACAGAGGAGAGAGGCCTGCATGCGGGCGTTGGTCACAGGATGGCTATGACCAACAATGTGATGTGGCTATGAAAAAGGCAAATACGATCCCAGGGTGTGTCAGGTGAGGCACTTCCAGTAGAGAAAAAGACACATTAATGTCATTGTACAAGGCACTGGAAAGGCCTCATCTGTAAAACTATGTACAATCCTGGTAATCCATGTTCAGGAAAGACGAATTTAAACTGGAAGGGGTGCAGAGAAGAGCTACTGAGATGATCAGGGGAGTGGAGAGTCTGTGTTATGAGAGGAGACTGGAAGAGCCTGGCTTGTTTAGCCTAGCAAAAAGAAGGCTAAGTGAGGAATGATTGCTCTCTATTACTACATTAGGGGGATGAATACCAGAGAGGGTGACAAGCTATTTAAGATAAAAGAGAATATTGGTACGAAAACAGATGGCACAAGTATAAACTGGTCAGGAACAAATTCAGGCTAGAAATTAGAAGATGGTTTCTAACCATCAGAGGGGTGAGGTTCTGGAATGACCTCCCAACAGGAGCTGTGGGGGCAAACAACTTACCTAGTTTGAGGAGAGAGCTGGGCACATGTATGCCTGTCATTGTATGATGGGGTTGCTTGTAATGGTGAGGGGCAGGGCTCAGCAGCCCTGGGGCTCCCTTCTGGTTTATGTTCCTAAAAGCCCGTGTTTGAGCTTCAGGAAGCCATGTGCAAAGGTCAGAGAGATTCCTTCCTCCCCCTGCCTCCCCCAGTGTATTCCATTTTGTTTTGGTTTATCTCCTTTGTCTGAAGCATCAGGGATGGCAGTGGCTGGAGATGGCACACTGGGCAGGGCGTGCCAGGGCTCAGAGGTGGCACTGAGCATTCTCTCCCTCGGGTGCGTGGCTGGCTGGTTCTTGCTCAGGGTTGAACTGATCACCATGTGTAGGATTGGGAAGGAATTTTCCCCAGGTCAATGATCTTGGAGGTTTTCACCTTCCTCTTCAGCATGTGGCTGCGGGTCACTTGCCAGGATTATCTGGTGATCTCTCAGTCATTTCCCTGTCCTGACAGGGGCCTTACGCTCAGGTGCACTTGGTCCCTCTTATTCCTGGCCTGCAGCCTAGTCTTCTGTGGGCTGGGATACTGGGGTCTCATTGTGGTTGTTGGGTTTAGTGCACTGATGCTGGAGGCCAGACTGGGTGATCTGCTGGTCCCTTCTGGCTTTAACCCCTGTGACTCTATCTCTGTGGCGGGTGGAACTCTCTCCCAATACTCCCTGGCTAGCAGGGAGCAGAGCCAGAACAGCAGCACAGTGCCTCTGCATAGTTGGTTCTAGTTTTCTGCAGCTCTCTGGGGATCTACAAGGCTTGGAGGCAGGGCCTGTGGAATATTCTGCGAGTGGGCAAACCCCAGCTCTGCAACAGAATGATCAGGAAAGGACTGCATGCAGGGTTTCACTGTGGGAGGCCATGAAAACAGCATTAACCAGGTGTAATCAAAAATAGTACATGAATGAATATTTTTCTGACATTCCAGAGAAAATTGGCAGCATGAATAGATAAGTCCATTGTATAATTACATATACAGCCAGATCTTCAGCTGGTGTGCACTGGCATAATCCCACTGTTGCGAAAAAAGCTCTGCTGATTTAAACCATCTGAAGGTCTGGCCCATTGAATAGAGTCAACATTAATTTTATAGTCATAGATTTTTTAAAGCAGAAGGGACCACTATAGTCATCTGCTCTGACTTCCTGCACAAAGAAGACCATAAAACATCATTCAGATAAATAGTATCAGAGGGGTAGCCGTGTTAGTCTGGATCTGTAAAAGCAGCAAAGAATCCTGTGGCACCTTACAGACTAACAGACGTTTTGGAGCATGAGCTTTCGTGGGTGAATACCCACTTCGTCAGATGCGTGTAATGGAAATTTCCAGGGGCAGGTATATTATGCAGGCAAGCTAGAGATAATGAGGTAGTTCAATCAGGGAGGATGAGGCCCTGTTCTAGCAGTTGTGGTGTGAAAACCAAGGGAGAAGAAACTGGTTCTGTAATTGGCAATCCATTCACAGTCTTCGTTTAATCCTGAGCTGATGGTGTCAAATTTGCAGATGAACTGAAGCTCAGCAGTTTCTCTTTGAAGTCTGGTCCTGAAGTTTTTTTGCTGCAGGATGGCCACCTTAAGGTCTGCTATAGTATGGCCAGGGAGGTTGAAGTGTTCTCCTACAGGTTTTTGTATATTGCCATTCCTAATATCTGATTTGTGTCCATTTATCCTTTTCCGTAGCGACTGTCCAGTTTGGCCGATGTATATCTCCAGATCAGTGGCACAGCTATGGGCACCCGCATGGCCCCACAATATGTCCAGTTTGGCCGATGTACATAGCAGAGGGGCATTGCTGGCATATGATGGCATATATTACATTGGTGGACGTGCAGGTGAATAAACCGGTGATGATGTGGCTGATCTGATTAGGTCCTGTGATGGTGTCGCGGGTGTAGATATGTGGGCAGAATTGGCATCGAGGATTGTTGCATAGATTGGTTCCTGAGCTAGAGTTACTGTGGTGCAGTGTGCAGTTACTGGTGAGAATATGTTTCAGGTTGGCAGGTTGCCTGTGGGCAAGGACTGGCCTGCCACCCAAAGCCTGTGAAAGTGTGGGGTCATGGTCAAGAATGGGTTGTAGATCCCTGATGATGCGTTGGAGGGGTTTTAGCTGGGGACTGTATGTGATGGCCAGTGGAGTCCTGTTGATTTCTTTCTTGGGTTTGTCTTGCAGTAGGAGGCTTCTGGGTACACGTCTGGCTCTGTTGATCTGTTTTCTTATTTATTCGTGTGGTATTGTAGTTTTGAGAATGCTTGGTGGAGATTTTGTAGGTGTTGGTCTCTGTCTGAGGGGTTAGAGCAGATGCGGTTGTACCTCAGTGCTTGGCTGTAGACAATGGATCGTGTGATGTGCCCGGGATGGAAGCTAGAGGCATGAAGGTAGGCATAGCGGTCGGTAGGTTTTCGGTATAGGGTGGTGGTAATGTGATCATCACTTATTTGCACCGTGGTGTCTAGGAAGTGGACCTCCCGTGTAGATTGGTCCAGGCTGAGGTTGATGGTGGGGTGGAAGCTGTTGAAATCGTGGTGGAATTTTTCCAGAGACTCCTTCCCATGGGTCCAGATGATGAAGATGTCGTCAATGTAGCGTAGGTAGAGAAGGGGCGTGAGTGGACGAGAGCTGAGGAAGCGTTGTTCCAGGTCGGCCATAAAAATATTGGTATATTGTGGGGCCATGCGGGTGCCCATAGCTGTGCCACTGATCTGGAGATATACATCAGCCAAACTGGACAGTCGCTACGGAAAAGGATAAATGGACACAAATCAGATATTAGGAATGGCAATATACAAAAACCTGTAGGAGAACACTTCAACCTCCCTGGCCATACTATAGCAGACCTTAAAGTGGCCATCCTGCAGCAAAAAAACTTCAGGACCAGACTTCAAAGAGAAACTGCTGAGCTTCAGTTCATCTGCAAATTTGACACCATCCGCTCAGGATTAAACAAAGACTGTGAATGGATTGCCAATTACAGAACCAGTTTCTTCTCCCTTGGTTTTCACACCTCAACTGCTAGAACAGGGCCTCATCCTCCCTGATTGAACTACCTCATTATCTCTAGCTTGCCTGCATATATATACCTGCCCCTGGAAATTTCCACTACATGCATCTGACGAAGTGGGTATTCACCCTTGAAAGCTCATGCTCCAAAACGTCTGTTAGTCTATAAGGTGCCACAGGACTCTTTTGCTGCTCATTCAGATAAATAGTCTTTCATATTCAAGGTATCCCAAAGGATAAATCAATCCATACCTTCCGCCTGCCTCAAACAAGACTCCACCCCAATGACTTAAGTGGCAAAGTATTCAGCATACGGTTAGGATAGGAAATACCATATTATTTCATATCTTGTCTGTGCACTGATTTAACTGAATTGATTTAGAGACCAGTGTAATTACATCTGTTAAATCCCCTTGTGTGGACATGCTTAAACTTGTTTAAAAGTGCTTTAAACTGATTTTGGCTTCAGCTGGTAAGGAACTTATATAAAGCTCTTAAGTTAGTGAGTGTTTACATGAAAGGGCTGCACCAATTTAATCAAGTCAGTTTCTAAATCAGTGTAGCTAAACTGGTGCAATTTTTGTGTGTGGACAAAACCTACAGTGGACGAATGCTGCCTTGTGCGAGTTGTTGCCCAAACTCACATCCTTTTGCCCCAGAGAGGAGTCCAGCCGTATGACCAGCCCTAACACTGAGATGTATCTTGTATCTAATTCTGATGGAACAGAGCTGGAATGAGTAAACTGAATACATGACTGAGAACAGTAGAGGCAGCTTAGAGAGGAGTCAGGTGGAGATGAGAGGAGATGAACAAGATTTCTGCCCTCCTTAGTAGAGCTGGGAACTCAGGAGAGGAGGGAGGAGCCTGGGGAAAGGAACAAGGGGGGTTTCCCGCTGGGAGAAGCCTGAGGAAGCCAGTCTGAGCACCAACAGGGAACAGAGTAGGACCCTTAAGTAAGGGCGTGCAGCAGGAGATGAGACCCACAGGGAGCAGCGTACGCTCCCTAGGGGAGCCCTGAGGTAGGGCCCACAGGGAGAGATCCCCAGAGGTAAACCGCTGGAGTCCCAGGCAAAGGGAAGCAGTGGGGAACTCCTGCTGGGGAAGAAGAGGTTTCAGGTATCTCTGCAGGGGCAGGAAGCAGCGGATTTCAGTCAAGCCTCAGAGGGGCAGATGTGCCATGAGTTTGGACGTTGTTTGTGAACATCGAGTTGACCCTTTTGTTGCCCTAGAAGGGAAGTGAACTATCATGTGACTTGGCTAGAGGGCTGAGCCAGAGAAGACCTTGACGGAGGGTTTGGAGAAGATGCTGACTCAGACTGGCCATTCTGGGCCAAGAAAGTGGCAACTAGGTTGTGTGAGAGAGGTGAAGTCCCCTGCAATGCTGCATCCAGGCATGAGGGAGTGCCCTAGGGACAAGATGTGTACTTACAGGGAGAGAATGTGCCGGTTCTTTTGAATGAAGCTGGTTAGTAGTCCTCAGTGTATGATGAGTCCACTCAGTGAAGACATCTGACATAAACATAATTTGTAAAATTAAAGAAAAACCCAGTTGAAAAACACATATAAGTTTGAGATTTTTAAAGTACCATTAGAGACATACCTTCAAGTTATATTTTTAATTTTGTTTAAATTAGTTATATCTTCCGTCAGAGCCTGCCAGTCCCTAGAGAACTATCTTTCCCACAGGCTAGGATCTCATTAAAAAGTATCTTTTATTCTGTAAGAGACAAGTGGGGTTTTTTATAATGAAAAAATTAATAAAATAAAGTGCAAAATTGCATAAGCAAAACAGAAAACTTCATTATGTATTTTAAAAAAATGCATTCTGCATTGCTAAGTGGGAGGATCAACATTTCCAAAGGATCTGAAAGCTTGTCTGAATGTCCCAGTGACTAAGTATTAGAATTGCATTCTCTGAAATGTCATGTTAATTAACAACTTTCCTCCAGTAACTAACAGGGCTAATTGCTGTACAGGTTTTTTTAATAAACATACATTGTCTAGAAAAACTACACTAATTGTGAAGTAGGAGATTTTCGTGATACAAAGGTTATTAAAGGTATTAAATTAAAGTTATTAAATTCCAAAACTTTGCCTTTTCCAGCAAAATACAATATGAGATTATAAATAGAATTTGTCAGGAAGATATTGAGGTCTGTGAGCTTATAAAATTCTGTATTTGTAGGAAATTTGAATTTACAGTGAATTTATCTACTGTACATGTATCTTGAGTTACTCTTGCTTAATTTTAGCATTAGGAAAAATGTTTTCCAACAGCAGTAGCTTGTGGTTTGGGTTTTTTTTAATTTTTTTTTTTAGTAGCTACACGCAGGGTTTGGTGTTTTATTTTTTTATTCAGAATCTTGTCATTTGTGATGGGCGCCAATTACTTGTAAATCAAGTTGATCCTACTGATGGATGCAGCACAGTTGCCAAAAATGATGGACGGAAAGAAAATACAGAGAGTAAAATGTGAATTGCCAGAGTAGCGTCTCCATGTACATCTAGATGTCGACATTAACTGAAAGACCTAGCAACAACAGAGATCTTTCTTGTAACTATTGAGCAGTTAGGCAAACGTTCCTTTCTCCTGGAGGTAAAGCTACACAACAGCAGGATATTTCCTGCTTGTTAGCTTAAGGGAATACTGTCAACTCAAATTGTTCTGAAATGTTCTAATTTACAACAGGTTCCATTTGCTGATAGTACACCTTTTCCACCACGTGCATCTGATGAAGTGGGTATTCACCCATGAAAGCTTATGTTTCAATGCGTCTGTTAGTCTGTAAGGTGCCACAGGACTCTCTGTTGCTTTTTACAGATCCAGACTAACACGGCTACCCCTCTGATACTTGACACCTTTTAGATTGTGTTTCTGAATTTTTAACCTTCCCACACCCAACAAAACAGCTCGTGTAATGATATTTATCAAGAGACCTGTTCAGCAAAAGAGAAGTTGACTAAGGTCCAACAGTTTGATTGTTGTGGACAGACTACTGCACCCACACAGATCTCCATGCAGAGTCGAGGCCTCACTAATTATATACTAGCCTTATACACATAGGTAGTCCAGGGAAGGATCAGCTTGGGCTCAAGGAACTGGATTGGGATTCTGAAGATCTGGCTCTGGCACAGAGTTCCAATGTCTTCCTAACCAAGTCATTTAATGTCTCTGTGCCTCAGTTTCTCATTTGTAAAATGAGGATAAAACTGCTTCCTTTCCTCCATCCTTTGTCTTTTTAGATTATAGAGTCTTCAGGGCAGGGACTGATTTACTGTGTGGTGCAGTGACCAGGTCATTGTGCCTTTGCATGCTTCCATAATACAAATAATATAAGGTAATTGAAGTCAGATGGGAGGATTGGGGACATTAATGGGAATCTTCAGCTGAAAACCACATTAAAATGGTTAAAATTGTCATCCACATTCACCAGTGAGTTGTGTAATATGGGCACAGCTCAGCATAGCATTATTAGCAACTCTGTTGAGGATGAGAGTGGAAAAACATGTTAAACAAAAGGGAACAGAAACCAAGCCAAATCCCCAATGAACTGATCTTTTGCTGCTCTGTAGTTAGCTGTATTTTATTGCTGAACATCAGTCTAAAACTTTCCGGGAGTTTTTGGTGGAGTGTGCTGGAAACATAGATTCAATGTGGCTCTTGTGACCTCTTCAGCACAAACATCTGGTACAGCTCTGATATGCACTTGTTCGCAAACGAAAATATCCCCAAATGCAGGTGCACATATTGCTGCAGCGAGAAGCTGCAGGAAGAAGGAATCTTTTCTCCCCCCACCATTTTTCCATGCATGAATCTTCATTCAAGTGCTCGTTATTTTAGTGTCAAATCTGGGCCAATAATTCAGAAGCCTAATTTTCCATATCAGCTGATAAATGGTCAACGTGCTTCAGTCAGCTGATTATGAGCTAGTACTACTTATTTCTCATGCAAGGTAATAACAAACACTCCCTCCCCACCCAGATTAGGGCCTTGGCTCTATGGGAAAGTTGTGCCAGTTTAGCCTAAAGTGCGAACGTAAACTGAATTGGATCCAGTCACCTGGTTCAACTAAACAGCAATAAGCCACGCTTAAACTGAAATAAGTGTGTCCACACAGGAGTGTGCACTGGTTTAACAACCAATTCAAGTTGAAACCGGTGCAAAGTGCCCATGTAGACACATCCTAAGTAAACAAACCCACTTCCCCATGGTGCTTTTTCAAAGCACAGTTAAACACTGATCGTTTTGTCATACGCTCCCACTCCTCTGCCTTGTGTGTTGTCTTTCTCGTCATCCTGCTTTGTGCGGTCTAGAATTGGGAGAAGCTGCACTACCAATGCTAAAACCAATGTAGAGAGAAGTTTTAGACTATTCAGGGCTGGATCCTTAGGTGGTGTAACTTGGCATTGATGTCAGTGGAGTTCTGCTGATTTACATCAGCTGATGAACTGGTCCTCTCTACCTGGATTAATATGGGGGAGAGATTCCATGGTATATGCCTCTTTGGAAAACCTTATTTTCCATCAGTCAGTTAGTCAGTGGCTTGACATGTAATGACCATTTAGAGTTATTTAACTAAGTATTGTAAAAGCTAGGACCTGATTCACCACTTCATTATTCCAGGTTTATATTGGCGTAACTCCACTGATTTCAATGGAGTTAACACTGGAATTATATTGAAATAACAATAGCGAATTGAGGATCTAATTCCTCATCCCTGTAGGAAGCGGCAGCATATAGCAGAGCAGACAGTAGCTAAAAAATGCGATGGTTTTAGCCGATTTTAATATGGCAGAGTTTCCGTTAATATGTCACTTAGATTTTGCTGGCAAGGTTTCGTGTTTATAAACATCCATGCATAGCTGTTTGCTCTGTGTTTGTACAACACCTAGCCCAAAGGGAACTTGGTCTGTGACCAGGACTCCGAGGCACTGTCTGGTAAGACAAGTATAAATAGTGATAAATTGAAATGGGAAACACGGTCTTGCGACAGATTGTGCTGTAGCATAATGAGTTGCTTAAAGTGCAGTTCAACTCTGAAAACTACAGGA
The DNA here is from genome assembly GCF_007399415.2 of Gopherus evgoodei. Lineage (NCBI taxonomy): Eukaryota > Metazoa > Chordata > Testudines > Testudinidae > Gopherus > Gopherus evgoodei. The sequence goes on along the minus strand of NC_044327.1, from coordinate 7,586,313 downwards.
ATTGCTTTGAGACAGACCCCCCAGCAGTGACTTCCAGAGAAAATTTGCTTAATTAACAGCTACCATTTCCTGCCCCCCCTGCAACTTTCATCCTTGCAAATGCAGACCGGGATCTGAAAGCCAAGCTGTGTTCTTTCTGGCTCATGGATGATTTCACTAATAAAGATCCTACTAGCTGAAATCCACCCATTGTTATACCTATGAATTTGCAATTACACCTGCAGAGTTTAGCTCTGCAACTGGAATTTATTTAATAATCCTGTTGATGATGTGTGAACTCGATAGACTCCAGCTCTGTCTCCCATAGCTATTTTGGCTCGGCCAGGATAATAGGAGTAGAAGATAGTAAAAACTTACTTTTGTCACTGAATTAATCTGCTATAACGCGGAATACATGCACAGATGCATTCAGATCTTTAGAATAGAATTGCCGATTTTTTTACATGGTCATAACAACCTTTCTTCTTTCCAAACAAGATTAATAGAATCAGGAAAATGGTGACATTTGTATTAGAATCATAGAATGTCAGGGTTGGAAGGGATCTCAGGAGGTCACCTAGACCAACCCCCTGCTTGAGGCAGAACTAATCCCCAGTTATTTATTTAGCCCCAAATGGCCCTCTTAAGGATTGGACTCATACAGGCCAGTGCTCAAACCACTGAGCTATCCCTCTATTGCTGTTCTGTTACTCCAAGAGGCCTCAGTGGAGCTCAGGTCTCCATTGTGTATAAACACACAAGTCCTTGCCCTGAAGAGCTTGCAGTCTAAGTAGACAAGACAGACCAAGGGGAAACATAAAGCAGAGAGAGATGGGGTGATTTGTTCAAGATCACCCAGTAAGTCAATAGAAGAGCAGTGAATCCCAGTGCCCTAGTCAATGGACCATATGGCAAGGGAGTTGTAAAGAGCTTCTTAAATACATGTATACTGCTTCAGCTACATACTAGAGGCTTCTAAAATCCAAATCTCCTGACAAGCCCATAGTTGGGAAAGAGATAATACCTCACTTAGCAACTTTTTAATAAGACAGTATTTTCTGCTGCAGTGGTTAAAAATCTTAATACATTCTGTAGTTATTAAATATGACAGTGAAGTGTCATGTGGCTGGGCTTGCAACATTCTAATGTTGCTAGAAAACACTGTGGTTGCTGGAACCAGTCAGAATGCAGTCCCAGCAGGAATTAGCTCATGTTAGAAGGCACGTGATACATTCCCATTTGTATGCTGATTGCTGTTTTCTCATTTCTGTTGCATTCATTCTGTTCCTCATGGGTTAGAGTAGGTGTTTCAAATAATAGCTGTGTTCTGAATTGTGTTCAATGTTTTATCAAACACACTGTGAAAGCAAGGGTGACTTTTTGTAAGAGAGGTCTCCTTCCTGATAATTGGCCTGACACCTGTTGATCTGCGTGGCCCTTGACTCAGCCACCATAATTTCTGTCAATTACCAGGCAGCAGAACATACAACTGTGGTTTAATTAGGGAATGAGGGAACACAACACACTGAGTTTCTGAATTCTGCAATGCAGGTGTGATGTCCAAAGGCATTTGTGTCCCTTGCCCCATAATGCAGCATGTTCCTGGAAGGGGCCAGGTTCTTAGTGCTGGCTGAGGCAGTTGATCGTGGCTTATTAAAAGCCATTGGCAGGACATTTCCCCATTCGGTGGGTTTTATGATTAATAACTCATTGATAGAGAGTAGGGTGCCAACGAAGATGAAATCTACCTAAGGGGTATATGTCCCCTCTTCTTTGTCTCCTTCCAAAGGTAGCAATCCCAATCTTTTCAATCTCTCTTTATATGAGCGTTTTCCAGGCTGTTGATCAATCTCATCACTCTTCTCTGAACTCCATCTAGTTCTACAATATCCTTTTGGACATGCTACGGCCAGGACTGTATGCAGCATTCAAGATGAGACCATACCAGTGACTTATATAAACGTATTATGTTTTCAGTATTATTCACCATCCCCATTCCTTATGCATCCTAACACGGTTAGCTTTTTTTTGAGTGCAGCTGCACGTTGGCTAGAGGTCTCCATTGAACTATCTACAGTGATTCCCTGGTTCCTTTCTTGGGTTGATGCAGTTAATTTACAACCTCTGTAAAGTGCACCAGTAATTTAATGTTTCCCCTCCAGTGCACATTTGTTAGCATTAAATCTCTTTTGCCATTTTGAGGCCCAGTCACTTAGCTTGTGCAGGTCTCTCATTGACCGTCTCCAACCTTCCTTCTGTGGGGAAAGTGTTTGAGAAAGCTGGTAGCTGGTGGGGGAGAGGGATGGGCATCCGGACAGCAAGGGATCTCATTAACATCTTTCAGTCTGATTTCACCCCCTGACCTGGAGATGTATGTTAGTTTATGTGATAGAAGGTCTTCTCTGAGAGTTGGATGGTAAGTGATAGTTGTGGATGATGAACTGCTGCACTGAATTGAGTATTATTGGGCCAGATCCTCAGCTGGTGTAAATTGGCCTAGCTCCATGGAAGTTCATGGAGCCACACTGACTCGCACCAGCTGTGGACCTGGCTTCTTATTTATTTATTTGTATCACAGCAGGGCCTGGAGGCCCAACTGAGTTCATGTTCCCATTGTACTAGGTGCTATACATACATGTAGACAGAAAAAAATGCTAACTAAGTTCAAACGACACCTTCCCCATAGAGAGAAATAGAAGTCTGGTCAGATAGTGTCAAGTCCAAGACTGGAGAAGTGGGAGAATTTTGTACTTGATATGTAGATCTGTAGAGAATGTATGGAGCTTGTCTAATCTTTGTCTCCTGTTATGTTAACAACCTAGGCCCTGATTCAGCAAAGAACTGTGCATAAGTCCCATGGTCTCCTAGCTGAGGACAGTGGGGCTGCTCACATGGTTAAAGTTATTAAACACATGCTTAAATGCACTGCTAGATTGGTTCAGTGGGATAGAAATTGTTGCTCATGAATAAGTACATTGTTGAAAGGACAGAAGGCCTTCTCCGTGATCACCCTGTGACTAGAAAAACTCTTCCCCTTCCATTAGCCTGGTGAAATCTGTGGTATCTTTCCAGTCAATACTGAAAATATTTTGTTTCCTTTTTTAGTTTGTTGTTTAGTTTGTGTGTGCCATCTGAATTTATATATTTCTGGTATATTTATACTTACTGCTTATTGATTGGACAGATGAGTTGGTAGTGGTTTTGCATTTTGGACTTATTTACAACTCCTTTATTTTTAATTTGGCACAGGGATAAAAAGATGAACCTTTTTTCATTTATCACCTCTACACCATGGTTGTTTTTTAAGTAGATTTAAAACAGAAATAGAGAAGTCAGCCAGCGGATATCTTGATGATGTGAATGTGTTCAGGACATGTTGCCATCAGATCTAGCGGTACATTTAACTGGCTGAGAGTGAAATGTATCTCTGCCTTCCTAAGTAAGCTTGGAATTCCAGAGCTTGCCCTGGCCTTCAGCAAAGGGGAAAATGACAAGCCCACTGGCTTCTAAAGAGCTGCCAAAGCATTTGTGAGGTGGAATTCTCAAAGCAGGGCAGCACAGATTTGTCAATACTTCTCTACCTTCACAGGAGTTGTGAGTGAAGATTAAGGACAGATGGGTGTGTAATGCCTCACATGGGCCTGATGTACCTTTTGAGTTCTGTGGCTCTCCTCTATAGGGATTAGAAAGTGGAAATATAGTTGAAGTAGACATACAAGTGGCCTATGCACCCTCTGCAAACTATTGAGGAGGACCTGAATAGGTTAAAGCAGAAGGGTCACTATGGGGGCAGGCCAGAATGGACTGCAGGAGATGGGCAATTGGATATGTAGGCTTCCACGAATTCAATGTCTGGTGAGCTCAGAAGAGATGGAGCCATTTTTTGAGGCTACAGGCAGTCCTAGTGCCAAGATACAGTCATCTGCCTATGCAATTAACATCCTATCCAGGGCCTTAAATACTTATAATCTGCTACTCTATATTATTCTTTATTGTTCCTCTTAGCTGTCAGTAGAGGAAAACGAGTACCTGTAGGTAATTCTACTTGATAAATACAATCTAGTAGAACCTCAGTGCTACCAACTGACTGGTCCACGTCATATGGAACCAGAAGTACACAATCAGGCAGCAGCAGAGACGAAAAATAAAAAGCTAAAACATAAACTACTAAAAAAATAAAGGGAAAGTTTAAGAAAAAGGTTTGACAAGGCAAGGAAACAGTTTCTGTTCTTGTTTCATTTAAATTAAGAAGGCTAAAAGCAGCCGCCTTTGTTCAGAGTTATGAACAACTTCCATTCTGGAGGTGTTTGTAATTCTGAGGTTCTACTGTACCTCAGTTGTTTCATTCAATATAACAATTCAAATCAATGTTTTGAAAGTAGTTCACTTGCTTTTAAAATGCTGTAAAGGACTTCTAAATGGCACTCTTTTCTAAAAACTTAAAATCTGTTTTTACCACTATTTATAGGCAACTAGTGGGCTGGTTATGAAAATTCTCGTCCTACAGCATTTCTCTTCAGGTTGGTAAATGCTTCTATATTTTGTGAAGGTTAGTGCTTCAGAGAGTGAGCTGCTCAATAGGGGATATGTAAATGTCTTCTTACTCCCCTAGTTCATGTTCTGTGTAACACTTTCGAGATGAGCCTGAACAGGAGACAAGCACAAATCTGCATCATTCATGATCAGAATCAAAGGGCTGTATCATGGCCTTGAACCTTGCAAAATCTCACCTCATTTGGATTGTGCTTCAGAACTCACTTCTGCAGCATTTCCAACACAAAATGAATATGTTCATACTTCTGTAACCCCTACACTTTCTGGGTCTGGTAGTTCACTTGTAACACCAACAGACCCTGCTCGTTACCAGGAGGGATTGAACCTGGGACCTCAGTGTATGAGCCTCAAAGCCAACTGGCTGTTAGCTAAGGCTGTACAGCAGATGCATTAATCTCTCTCTCTTTAAGTGGTCTCAGTGCCACAGAATACCACACCCAGGAGGTGTGTGAGTTAGATACTTCCTCTAGCTGAGGAAGCACATCCCAAGCTTCAGAGACTTCCCAAGTAAGTCCCCACTTGTAACGCCAACAGGCCTGGTTGTCAGTGAGTGAGATTGAACCTGGCACCTCTGCAGCTTAATGCATAAGCCTCAACTGCATGAGCTAAAAGCCAACTGGCTCTTAGCTAACACGGTAGAGCAGACTCATTAATCTATTAAGTGGTCTCGGTGCCTCTAGACAGGACAGAGCACCACACCCCGGGGGCATGTGGGTTACACTTCCATTTAAAAAAACTGCAGCCACATAGATAAATACATGTGCAAGATGAGTAGTAGCATAATTGTATTCCCATAACCAGTGTCCTTCTGCTGCTACTGTTTCCTGTGGTATGTTTGAACCTTACTTGTCTGTCAAATCCATCATCTGGGCCCCCATCATGCATTGGGATCCACTTTTGCAGATTCCTGTGTCCTACTGAGCCTAGTCAACTTCTAAGGGAACGTTCTCTCGCAGATGCCAATGCAGGATCAGAGCCGTAGATTTTTAAGCTTCTTGGGCTGCAGTCTTGAAGTGAAGTCAGGCTCTAAGGCCTCAGTGGAAACGAGTCTCAATGGGACTTCTCATGTGCGTAAACTTAAGCACACGCTTAGGGGCTTTGCTAGACTGATGCCTGAATGTGGCAGTGTTCCATGCAGCCTTGATATTCTTCTGTACTGCCAAAAGCTGGTCCCATTCAAGACAATGTGAGTTTTGTCATTCATTTCAATGGGACCTGGATTTGGCCTTTGTTTGGTATGTAAATGAGCCTTGCTGAACCAGACCTATGCTCCTTGTGCATAAATATTATGGCCCCAATCTTGAGGTGCAATACAAGCAAGCAGGCCCTGGAGTTGTCTGGAATAGAGACTTGGCTCCACAGCACTTTCCCACCAAGGGAATACAATTGTATCTCATGTTAAAAAAGCAGCTACAGACCTGACACTTGGTCTCCAAAAGACACATTTTTGAATATACTGGTCTACATAGGCTAATGGTATTGGGCTTCATAAATGCTGACTGATGTTGGAAACGTAACTCCCTGGGTTCTACATTAGCTCACGTGTTTTGGGAGTATCCCTGTATCAAGAATTTCTGGTGTGAGGTGGGTCAAAGGACCAATTTGATATTGGATGCTCAGCTTAAATTCCTCCTTGGATATATTCCTGACACCTAGAGGTTACCTAGTAACAAGGTGGCATGATTCCAACATGCAGCTTCCGTTACTACAAATTTTAATCCTGCAAAAATGGAAAAGTAGATCCCCAGTGAACTTTAATGCCTGGCTCAGTGATGTGGCTGCCCTTACAGCTAATGAACAACTGGTATTCTGCAGAAGGGGAATGCCTGAAAAATTCAAAGCCGTTTGGACTGAATTGATAAAGGTCTCTGAATTATTGTAGATCCTGGCGATAGATATGGTGCTTCCCTTCCCCTCCCTGTATCTGCACCCTCTTGTCATAGCATTCTTTCTCAAATCTGAACCTTAGAGTCCAGGAATGAGATACTAACATGAATTTCCCTAAGCTTAATTACCAGCTTAGATCTGATATGCTGCCACCAATCAGGAATTTTCCAGGGCCTGATACCCTCTGGTCCCCCCAAAACCTTCCCTGGGGACCCCAAGAACCCAGATCCCTTGGGTTCTTAAAACAGGAGAAATAAGCCATTCCCCCACCTTCCCCCTCTCAGAGCTTCCCTCCCTGGGCTATCCTGAGATACTGATCTAACCTCTTAAATCACCATACAGAGAAGCATCTCCCTTCCCTTCCACAAAGAGGCAAACAGATTCAAGGAAAACAGAGAGAGATTTTATCACTCCCTTCTCCCATCTCCCCCACCCGTCCTGGTGAGTTATCCCAATCACCTGGAATAACACAAGGGAAACACACAAAAAAAAATCAATCAGGTTTTCTAAAAAGAAACTTTTTAATAAAAGAAAGAAAAAGTAAAGAATTATCTCTGTAACTTCAAGATGTAAAAATACAGGGTCCTATAGCTTACAGACACCAGAGAGACTTTCCCCCCAGTACCAAGACAAATCAAAATATTCCCAGCAACTACACATATAAAAGTTAACCAGCCAGATCCACAATTGCAAATAGAGTAAAACAATTAAAAAGCCTAAACCGCCTGGTTTTTACCTTCTATTTGAAAAGAAACTTAGAGAGCCTGTAGTAATGCCTGGTCTCTCTCAGACCCTCCGAGAGAAGAACAAAGAAGTCACACCCAAACTTCCCTCCACACAAATTTAAAAGTATCTTGTCTTCTGATTGATCTTCTGGTCAGGTGTCCAGTTTCCTGCTTGTAACCCTTTACAGGTATAAGAGACATTAACCCTTAACACTCTGTTTATGACACCTCTATACTTACTTTATGTATTATGGTGAGTCTGGTATTTTGTTATATTTGGAAAAATTAATAAAAAGTTTTAATATAAAAAAGGAAAAAAAGCTGGTGTCTGTATCTACATGGAGCCAGATTAAATTCAGTAGGACTATGCACAGTTGTAACCCACACACCTTCTGGGTGCGGCGATCTGTCCCATCTAGTGGCACCAAGAACACTTAGAGATAGAGAGAGATTAACGAATCTGCTCTGCAGCGTTAGCTAAGAACCAGATGGCTTTTAGTTCATGCAGGAGAGGCTCCAAAGGCCCCATGTTCAATCCTCCCCACCGACGACTGGGGTCTGTCGGTGTTGCACAGGAGTCTGGCAGGATCAAGGCTTATGATACAGTTTATAATGATGTGCTCACATACTATTATTTTTGCAGGACCCTTCCTACACTTAGTGCATAGGCAGGACAATGCACCATAAATGAATCTTGGTCCCTGTGCAGGCAGGATAACGTGGCCCTGCAGGTCAGATCACATTCCACTCTGCGTGGATTCTTACAGCACCCTCCGCACCATAGTAGCTGACCACCTTCGACTAGTGCATTAAGCCACACGACTGGCGTCTCTCATGGGTGGTTTGGTTTTTCTCTCCACCTCTCCCCAGGGAGAGAATTGTATGTGCAGGGGAGTGAATTAGGCGGAGCTGCATGCTTTGAACAGCCAGGATAAACAGAGTATATTTTAAAATGGTCATAGAATATCACAGGGTTGGAAGGGACCTCAGGAGGTTATCTAGTCCAACCCCCTGACAGATTTTTAGCACAGTTCCCTATAATGGCCCCCTCAAGGATTAAGCTCACAACTCTGGGTTTAGCAGGCCAATGCTCAAACCACTGAGCTACCCCTAGGATGTATTTGATTTAAAATAAGTACTAGGCCAGATATGTAGCTCCTTGCAGTCGTGCAGCACTGCTGATTTACAGCAGCTGACGTTATGGCCCTTAAAGCAGAAATACAGGTTTCCATAAAGCAGAAACACGGGTACATGTGTTCAGCCGGATAGGCAGACAGCAGGGGTGTAGTTCACACTCTTCTTTGCTTGCTTTAATATATATAGGTTGGGATTTTCAGAGGTGCCCAAGGTTGTCAGGCACCCAAATCCCACTGGAAGTCACTGGGCATGGCCTGTCTTACATTCCTTTGATGACCCCAGCCTTAAAAATGAAAAGCTGTCCCCCAGCCTCATGCACTTCCCATTGTGCAGCCCACTCAGTGAGCGAAGCAGGAGTCCTGCAGAATGTAAGACTGTCTCATGATGCACACACACAGGGGAGCACCACGTGCCTCCATTACCATATCTCACATTCTTCTTTTGTGCAACTCTGATTTTAGCTCATACATTTTCACAATTTCCACATCCTCTGTGATATCTGCTTGAGCTTCGAGGCATATGCGTAGCTACAAGGCAGCTTTTAAAATTGCAGCAGTACAAAGTAGAGACTCAAAGGTGCACAAGTCATACTACATTTCCATAGGCAGCATTTTTCACAGTCTACTTAGTGGGAATTGTACCTGTCTGCGTAGTTTGGATATAAATCTCTCTGTACTTTGTCCCTCTTAACTTCTCCCATGTATCTGGTCTCTGCTGTTTGTGGGTATTCCAGTCATGTCTCATCTCACCACATCTGAGTAATATTAGTTAAAGCATAATTTGTGTTCATGCATGAGAACATCTTGTGAGAGAGGGAGCCATATCTGGTTTGGGAGCACTCACGCTAAAGCTGACATGACACGAGAGAGAAATGAGATGTAACACAGCAGTTAATTTTGTGGAGCTGCAGTCAACCAGCACCCTATTTGCTTTGTAGTTCCCTCAGTGAGTGACACACGCACACAATAGACGATCATTTTAATGGTGCTAAGATACAGCCGTGAAAATATAAATTTGAAAATGTACTTTTGTTAGACCAGCCAACCAAATTTTTTTAGTTGAGGAGAGGCTAAAAGCTAGTCAATTAAATTCCTAGTTAGGCTAACTAAGTAAAACCACCCGATTTTAGAGGGGCAACATGTCCAGTGCGTCAGGCACAACATTGGGACTCTGAGGCCTTGGACTCTCCCACTGACCTTATGGATGAATTTGGGAAGTTATGTCACTACTCCATGCCTCAGTTTCCTCTCCTTTGTTTGCTTGCACATTTAGTCCACAAGCTCTTGAGGACAGGGACTCTCTGTACAGCACCTAGCACAATGGGACCCAGGCTGGGGATCAAGGCGCTACTGTAATTCAAACAATAAAATATTTTCAAAGTTGCTGAGCACTGAGTTCCCACTGACTTTAATGGAAGCTGTGAGTACCTGCCATCTCTGAAAATCAGCCATCCTTCGTTAGGTGTCTAACCACGGACCTAAACATACCCTTGGGCACCCAGGTTTAAAATCTAAGCCACTGTCCTCAGCCTGCATCTCACCAGCGTAAGGGAGAGAGCATACACCATGTTGCTCACAATGCTTCCCCCTCCAAGCTGTGGAGTCCCAGTGTGAGCTGCCCTGGTTACACACTCTGCATCTCCAGTTGCAAGCCATGCCTGCAACCCCTAGAACTCTCCAGAATGCTGCTCCTGGACTCGGTGTTCTTCCGGCTGCTGGGTCTGGGCCTTCCACTTCATCTCTGCCAGTGCTTCAGTTACCCTCTGTCGATCCCTCTGCCGTTCCGGGGAGCCCCATGAAATGTTTGTGCTTTTCAGTGCTCTGAGCTACGTGGTCCCTGAGCACTGCTGCTTTGAGCTGCTGGCCTACCATGCTGAGTTAGGCTATGTTGAGCTGTTTGGTTTTTGCCCTGGACTTTAGTTTGATAGAGTGCCCGGTTTTTGCCTGCAAGCCTCTCTGTGCTTCAAGGCTCTCTCTCGGGTTTCTTTAGCACTTCGGCTCATCTATTTTGGCTTCATTACTATCCACCAGGGTGGTAGATCAATAGATGCTATATAATTGCCAGGCCTGGCTCCTGAATGGGAGTGCAGAGTGGGGGATGGTGCCAGGCACCCTCACAGCCCCTGTGCTTCCCTGAGTGTAGGGACTGCTTCCTCTCTCCCCAAACCGCCCCAAAAGGGCAGAAGCAGGACAGGGCAATAATCTGCCTCTGGCCTCCCCTCACTTGCATCAGTCGGGCTGGCTAATTGCACAGTGGTAGTATGATGCCTTCTTCCAACATGCAATGCAGCCTGCATGTTCCCGCGGTGGGGGCGGGGTGCTGTAAGGAGACACAGCCCCCCCCAGCTTCTGGGGCAGCGCCCCACACAGACCCATCTGGCCTCAGTATCTTGTTTGTAATCTGGCAGCATTTCCAGCAAGACGCAGAAAAGAGGATCAGCACGGCAGAAAGCAGCTAGTCCCACTATCCCTAGTGGAGCTATGAATAAATACCACCTAGCAGTTGGATACAGTAAGCCCTGTTTTTTTAAATTTTCCTTTTATAGTACAGAAGATGAGGAGAGAGTGCCTCTTATAGACACAGCTAAGAGATGACTCAACTTTTGTAGGCATAACACTCACTCCTTTTCCAGCATTCACAGTGCATGGGAATCCTGCTCCTCATTTTATTTTGTGCACTTTAATATTCTCCAGCCACCCGTCCTGGCATGGACTCGATCATCACATTTGCTCGGATATCAGGCTGCTCACAACCCTATTGTCAATTGCTCTGATAAGGGGGCGTTGTACAGAGCTCAAAGCTGGGTTACAGTTTTTAAGGAGAAGTGGCTTTTCAGTCTAAATTAAAATGTGAAGAAAAATTCATTCTGGCTGAAATTTTCCAGTTTTTTTAAATGAAAAACTGAAAAGTTTCGGTAGAAAATGTTGGTAATAAAGAAAAATCAGTTTTTGTTTTTTGGGAAAATTTTTTGTTCACCAAAAGGGTTTCCAAAAAATGAAATAACATCCAGGTGTTACTATTTCACTGAAAAATGAAAACATTTTCATGAGAAACTTTGAAAAAAAATTTTTTTTTAAGTTTTCCCCAAAAACATTTTTTTCAGCTGGGTCAATATTGGTCCTGTCTGGGATCTCTCCCAGTGAGCCAGCACATTGCCTCCTCTCAGGCATCTGGTGACAAATGCCCAAGGACCTACCGCATCTGAGACAGGAATCATAAAGCCTGAGATCTTGCTTCTGAAGGTGAGGGCACCCAACTCCTATTGACTTTCAGCGCCTAATACCTTTTGGTGCCTTTGAAAGTGCTAGCCCGGGACTAACACTGCCACAGAAATGATCCTTTTACATTAAATATTAAGTGGACTCCTGCAAGGAAGTAGTATACTGTGTGAGCACTTCCAGTTAGATTAGTATATGGCTTTTTATCTAGCTGCTAAATTTTTTAACAAGTTTCAGAAAGCTCTCTGCCATTATAATGGATTATTTACCCTATATTAATTCTCATCCAATAACTATAATAAACGAGCCCAAGCACTCACCATTCTAAGTTCTTTCATGATTTCGTGGGAAATAAGTTCAGAGCAATTACTTCTAATATTTAAAATGTTGCATGGGATTTTTGGCATGCATCTCTGAAGATGTATATTGTCTATGCCAGGCTGGTGTATGTTCTCATCTCCTTTATCTTTCCCCTTTTGGCCCCCATTCACTAAGATACTTAAGTACCTACCTAAGTTTAAACACGAGTAGTTCCATCAAAATAAATGGGCTACTCATACATGCATGAAGTCCAGCTCGTGTTTAAGTACCTTGTTGGATTACGGTCTTTATGATTTAATTGTGTTAAATCAGTGACAACAAATAACACTGGCAAAAGAAACTAAAATCAAAGTTAGGATAAAAAAGAAAAGCTTTTGCCACTTGGAACTCGGTTGTATAATTAGTGACTAAATCTGTGTCTAGTGCAGTTCAGTGGCTTGTGCTTTCAGTGAAACAACCTGTCTCTTACTGGAGCTGAAGAAAATTATAAAGCAGTAATGAATGAAAGCTGGAGACTCTTAAAAAATGAAAATGGGGAAGCATCTCAATGCATTCATGCTGCTTTCTTCGGCTCGTTTCCCTAGGAGTCTGAGAGCAGTCGCGGGATGAGTTGAGATTCAAGGGGCATTCTGGACAGGAGGAGGGGCAGGTTGGGTCTACTGTTGCCAACTCCACATGTTCAAAAATCAGAATCTGACCTCCTCTGCCCCAGAATCATGAGATTCGAAGAAATAATAAATGTGGGGTTGAATTTATTAGCTTTTGGGCTTTTGATCCTTTGCAATTCACATTTTCAAGCTTTTTTGGGGAATCACGAGGACTAGAAAGTTATTCTTATAACTAATAAAGGCTGAGTTTCTCCTGTAGCTCCAGGAGCTGGGGCTTTAAGGATAATACCAAATATTGGGAGACTGGAGTTACATCTTGAGAGTTGGCAGCCAGGAGTATTTTCCCTCAGTGGTGGTGATAAGGCACAGGAGAGGAAGCTGTACAATTGCACAGAGGGTAATTTTCTCCTATTTGTGCTCCAGATAATATTTAATCCCTGTGTTATTAAGAGAACTTTGACACCTCCTGGAACATCAGGTTCCACCTTCTTGCTCCCGTGAGTTGACAATATGACCTTCAGTGAACTTGAGTGGCTAGTATGTTTAAACTAGTATCTGGGAGTGCCAGTTCAAGGCAATTCTCATCCTAATCTCCTTACTAGCATTGCAAACATTAGCTTCCTATCAAGCGTTATCTTCTGTTTTTGTTAGGTTTGGATGGTAAGGAATTTGTCCACTGTTCTAGGAATAACGTTAAACACCTGCTAGAGTATATGCACTATTTTATACATGATCTGACATTAGCATTGTAAGTGGAGATATATGGAAATACATTGGTACAGAGAATTGAACACCTAATATATCTCATTGGCTTTATAACTGCAAAGGATTGTACCTTTTTTGGGCCTCCATAAAACATCAGGGCCAGATCCTTGAGTTGCTCCATGCTGTGCTTGTGTCTGAGCTTGCATTGTACCACCTTTGCATTCTGCCAGTTCTAGGGACAATTGAGGATTTGTTCACCCAATGGCATAAATTAGAGCCACCTCAAGGCTGTTTTAAATTACCCCCAGTGCAATGGTCCCCTAGGACCATTCTCCTGGTCGAGGATCACCAGAGTTCAGTGCAATCTGGCCCACTCCTGCCAAAGCCCCAGAACATCCATCCTCTACACCACAAGGGCCAGGAACAGATGATTACTATCACTTTGTCCCCCACAGATTCTCAGATGCAAGGAAAATCCTAAGCTGACTGCCTAAGCCTGTTTTCCGTCTCCTCTGGGTGCCAGAATATGTCAGCATGGCACCTGGTCTTCATTTGTCTCTAAGATAAGATCTACCAGTCTAGTTGCCAGGCCATGCCCAGGGGCCAGGGAGATCAGCAATCACTAGAGTCTCTGAAAGTTATCTCACCACACTCTTTTCAGTTATCATAACCAGAAATAGTAGATTAGATAGTAGGTGTTCAGCAAGACATTAACAGTTCCACCAGCATTGGACCCAGCTTCTCTCCAATGGCCTTCACCAAACAAGGTGGACATTCAGCTGAAGCACAAGATCTGCTCTTGACACCTCTAAGCCCTCAAAGAATGAAACCAGTTGAAACTCAAGCAGGGCTGATTCAGCATTTGCCCCCTTCCCCTAGAGTGCTGAGAATTGCCATGATTTTATCCACCAAGTAATCTGATGGTCCCTCACAACGGATGGCAGAATTTAGCAGCGGATTCAAAGTGGAGGGAATCTGTATTAAACAGACTAGCTACCAGCTGAAAAAGCATCTGCCGGTGGAGACTGTAAGAGTGCGCTAGACAAATAAACTGCCTTTTGTTTTCCAGGCAGCCACAGCATAAAAATAAAACAAAAAATCTTCATGATGCAGTTCACAGAATCATAGAATATCAGGGTTGAAAGGGACCTCATGAGGTCATCTAGTCCAACTCCCTGCTCAAAGCAGGACCAACCATTCGGCCCTGTAAAAAAGTGAAGGTGGGTACAGATGTAATCTAGAGGTTACAGTGGATGACAAGCTGGATATGAGTCAACAGTGTGCCCTTGTTGTCAAGAAGGCTAACGACATTTTGGGGTGTATAAGTAGAAGCATTGCCAGCAGATCGAGGGACGTGATCATTCCCCCTCTATTCGGCATTGGTGAGGCCTCATCTGAAGTATTGTGTCCAGGTTAGGGGCCCACAGTACAAGAAGGATGTGGAAAAATTGGAAAGGGTCCATCGGAGGGCAACAAAAATGATTAGGGGGCTGGAGCACATGAGTTATGAGGAGAAGCTGAGGGAAATGGGATTGTTTAGTCTGCAACAGAGAAGAATGAAGGGGGAATTTGATAGCTGCTTTCAACTACCTGACAGGGGGTTCCAAAGAGGATGGATCTAGACTGTTCTCAGTGGTACCAGATGACAGAACATGGAGTAATGGTCTCAAGTTGAGGTTTAGGTTGGATATTGGGAAAAAATATTTCACTAGGAGGGTGGTGAAGCCCTGGAATGGGTTCCCTAGGAGGTGGTGGAATCTCCTGCCCAGAGGTTTTAAACTCAGGCTTGACAAAGCCCTGGCTGGGATGATTTAGTTGAGGATTGGTCCTGCTTTGAGCAGGGGGTTGGACTAGATGACCTCCTGAGGTCCCTTCCAAACCCTGATATTCTATGATCCTAAATCATCCCAGCCAGGCTTTGTCAGCCAGGCCTTAAAAACCTCTAAGATGGAGATTCCACCACCTCCCTAGGGAACCCATTCCAGTGCTTCACCACCCTCCTAGTGAAAAAGTTTTTCCTAATATCCAACCTAAACCTCCCCACAGCAACTTGAGACCATTGCTCCTTGTTCTGTCATCTGCCACCACTGAGAACAGTCTAGATCCATCCTCTCTGAACCCCCCTTTCAGATAGTTGAAAGCAGCTATCAAATTCCCCCTTCATTCTTCTCTTTTGCAGACTACATAAACCCAGTTCCCTCAGCTTCTCCTCATAAGTCATGTGCTCCAGCCCCCTAATCATTTTTGTTGTCCTCTGCTGGACTCTTTCCAATTTTTCCACATCCTTCTTGTAGTGTGAGGCCATAACTGGACACACTTCTCCAGATGACCCTCACCAATGTCGAATAGAGGGGAATGATCATGTCCCTTGATCTGCTGGCAATGCCCCTGCTTATACAGCCCAAAGTGCCACTAGCCTTCTTGGCAGCAAGGGCACACTGCTGACTCATATCCAGCTTCTCCTCCACTGTAACCCCTAGGTCCTTTTCTGCAGAACTGCTGTCTAGCCATTCGGTCCCTAGTCTGTAGCAGTACATGGGATTCTTCCGTCCTAAGTGCAGGACTCTGCATTTGTTCTTGCTGAACCTCCTCAGGTTTCTTTTGGCCCAATTCTCTAATTTGTCTAGGTCCCTCTGTATCCTATCCCTACTCTCCAGCGTATCTACCACTCCTCGCAGTTTAGTGTCATCTGCAAACTTGCTGAGAGTGCCGTGCACGCCATCCTCCAGATCATTAATGAAGATATTGAACAAAATCGGCCTCAGGACTGACCCTTGGGGCACTCCGCTTGAAACTGGCTGCCAACTAGACATGGAGCCGTTGATCACTACTCATTGAGCCCGATGATCTAGCCAGCTTTCTATCCACCTTATAGTCCATTCATCCAGCCCATACTTCTTTAATTTGCTGGCAAGAATACTGTGGGAGACCGTATCAAAAGCTTTGCAAAAGTCAAGGAATAACACGTCCACTGCTTTCTCCTCATCCACAGACCCAGTTATCTCCTCATAGAAGGCAATTAGGTTAGTCAGGCATGACTTGCCCTTGGTGAATCCATGCTGACTGTTCCTGATCACTTTCCTCTCCTCTAAGTGCTTCAGAATTGATTCCTTGAGGACATGCTCCATGATTTTTCCAGGGACTGAGGTGAGGCTGACTGGCCTGTAGTCCCTGGATCCTTCTTCTTCCCTCTTTAAAAGATGGGCACTACATTAGCCTTTTTCCAGTCATCTGGGACCTCCCCCGATCACCATGAGTTTTCAAAGATAATGGCCAATGGCTCTGCAATCACATCCGCCAACTCCTTTAGCACCCTCGGATGCAGCACATCCAGCCCCATGGACTTGTGCTCGTCCAGCTTTCCTAAATAGTCCTGAACCACTTCTTTCTCCACAGAGGGCTGGTCACCTCCTCCCCATGCTGTGCTGCCCAGTAGTCTCCCTCTTTTCCTGAAGACAGAGGCAAAAAAAGCATTGAGTACATTGGCTGTTGATCAGATTCACCAGAGATTTCCCCTACCAACACTCCAGCCTTCCTTTTTACTTGCTGCTTCTTAGAGGTTGTCTGGCAAAACAGGATGTGACCTCGGGCAATGAAACTGGGGAAAACAGCCATTGTAATTGTGGATGAGGGCAAAAGAGCATCACAGAGCCCTTAGCAAGACATCAAGAGAGTGGTCCGTGAAAGGGATAGTATTGATCCTCAGAGCTCTCGCAGTGAATGCTCTGGATCCTCTTAACCAGTGAGGTCAAACCATCAAAACAGCTGCCTGAGTGGACAGGATTGTTTCTCCCAGGTCTCAAACAGTCCACTTGGAGATTTGCCTTCACTCACTGCCTGAAGGCAGGTCTGAGGTTATCACTGCAAATGATGCCAACCAACAAATTGCTCTAGAATAAGCCCTCTACCCTAAATAAAAACTGTGCAGATTAGTTAAATTTTGGCAAAGTTAGTCACAGCCCAGACCATGAAGAGATGGCCAGCACTCCACAATTCCTCTCCTTTGGTGTCTGAGCCCTTTCATATGTTTCAGTTATTAGGCTAAATTTTAGCTCAAGGCCTGACTCTGGCATGTGTACACCCCACAAGTGAGTATTGATGCTGCATGTATCTATCCTGGTTTCCCCACAGCCATGTGAACTGTCCCCCCAGAGTGGCCAGAACAGGGATGTAACAGAACATGTGAAACCCTACCCCAATCCCTAGAACTCCATCCCAGGACACTTTAAGCAGGATTGAGTGGGGCTAGGAGCAGGGTAGACAATGCCTACCCTGCAGCTTCCTGGCAGTGGCTTTTTAGGGATGCACAAGTGTGCAGATCAAACCAGTATATGACCCCACGCATACGGGTGTGCATATGCACACCTGTATAGGCAGTGTTGTCCTCATGGATTGGGCATAGGACTGGGACTCAGGAGGCCTGGGTCTCTTCTTGGCTCTGCCAACTGACCTATCATGTGACCTAGGGCAAGTCCCTTTGTCTCTCTCTCTTGATTAGCATCCTCTTCATGCTATCATAATACAAAACAATAACCACACTCCAAATTTAGAAGTGATTTCTCTTAATGTTAGGCACTAGTATGCAAGTTACCACACAGCAAAAATGTCCAGTGATTTCTGTTGCTATACACTGCACCTGGACAATGTATTTTTAGAATGGAGGCATGGATCAGAAAAAAAAGTCTTTACAAACAAAAGACTTGTTCTTTCTTGATGATCTCCCTTGATACTAATTTTAAGAATTTAAAAGTAAAACTGCTCACTCTACAAGATCATAGCTTTGTATTGATCTCAGACCATGCATTATTGATTTCCACGACGTGAAAAAAATTATAAAATTCCCTGATAAAAATGCAAAGAATCAAAACACTTTCACTGCTTTTGAAATTAAAATCAATTTTCTCTGCACTATCTTATGGGGGACTAGGGTTGGTTAAGTAGGTTAGTAGTGGGAGGCATGTAACAGAAACAAGTAATATTTCATTGTAAAATAATTCTACAATTATATGCAAAAATACACTAATGCAACATTACCTTTAAATGCTCAGGAGTCAGGCAAAGCTATAGTTACAGTTGAACATTCAGTATGAACTCTGCCCCTTTGTGTGAAAAACCCTTCATTTAATTACATGATCATATGCTAGATCTCAGTCATAGCGTTCAGCTTCCCCCATTTCCCAGTCTTGAAGTGGTTAGGTAGCCTTAAAGCGTACAGTATCAATATAGGCTTCACCTGTCTGTGGCTGGGCCAGCTCAGCTGGCCAGGATTGTGTCATTAGTGGACAGGAGTAGAAAACAGTTTCTGTTTCCCGCATAATTCCTGGACCTTATGAGGGGGCATACAAGGAAAGGAGGGTAGAGAGAGAGTTCCTCATGTTACCTTTCCAGCCCATGCCCTGGCCCTGGCTTGGGTGTGTGCATTTGACCTCCTTAGCCTTCCTATCCCCACTTACATGGAACTCCAACACTTGGTCTCTGGGGGTATGTCTACAGTGCAATTAGATACCCGGGCTGGCCCATGCCAGCTGACTCAGGTTCTTGACACCACAATTAAACAGGCCCTTAGCTCAAGCCCAAGTCAGCTGGCACAGGCCAGCTGCAGGTTTTAATTGCAGGGGAGATGTCCACTGTGAATAGTGATGCCCCTGTAGTGCAGACTGATTATAAAGGTTGTTTCTTGTCCATTTGCATTAGCCGGGTGGTGTGTATCTACCTCCTTTGTCAGCCAGGGTCTACATTAATTGAAATGGGAAGTGTTTGTGACTAAGAGAGCAAACATCTCCTTGTTGTTCCTGTTGCAAAATGCTGAATGTGACGTCTCCAACCCACCCTTTAGTTGACTCTTCTCCAGATAACTGAGTTTCTTGTGTACCTACTATATCTGCATGCAACTTTTCAATGTAATGTATTACCTTCCCCCCGGTCCCCTTCACTGGGTTATTAGATCCATTTACATTCCGAGATACTTCTAGTCTCTAGGTGGTAGAATTGGCGAGAGAGATGTTAAAGGCAAAGTTTACCTATATATTTTTTAATTTTTGTAATGCCATCTCACATAGTACAGGGAGAGAGAGAATACTTCTATAGAACTGAACATGTCAATGGAGCAAGAACGGGAGGAAATACAGGGCAAAGGCGAGCATAGACAAGATAAACTCATACAGGCTGTGCTTCAGGAAAACATGCCCAACTTTAAGCACATGCTTAAGCCTTGTTTAAATCAATGTGAGTTAAGAACGTGATTCACATTAAGCATATGCTCAATTGCTGTCTTGAATAGGGATGGAGCTAAGCACACACTTAAGTGCTTTCCGGAATTATGGAATGTTTGTGTCTCTTCCTTCCCTTCAGAGAGAGTTAAGTGGATACATTTACATGCCAACACTAATTTAGTTCTCATTTCTTTTACTAGTTTTTAGCTCCCCCTTTCAGAAGTCTATTTTCCATTCCTCTCCCCTGTCGAGATGGGACCTAGGTGAACACGCAAGAATTAATTAAAAGGAATTGCAAAATTTGAAGTTGCAGCAAAACAAAAAAGACCCCCAAAAGAGCACATAAATCCTGGGCCAGCCAGGAATGTTCTTAGTAGAGCCTGCAACTCAGTTCCAGCCAATCACCACTCGACCTTTAATAGACAAAGAGAGCAAAAGGCAATTCCTTCACTCCTCCCTTGAGAGTGGGCTGATGAGTAGAGACATTAGGCTAAGACTCTGGGTTCAAGTCCCAGCTCCACCAGTGATGTCTCATGTGAACATAGGTAAGTCACTTTGCCTCTGCTTTCCCTCTCACACTTGAGTGTTTAGATTGTACATACACTTAGGAAGGCACAACCACTGGACCTGATCTCTACTAGGGCCTCCTAACGGAACTGTAATACAGATAATCATTGAGAGAATTTAAAAGAATCCCCACCAAACCTCTGCTTAACCTCATTTGTAAGGATTTTTGTTACACACTATGTTTGGAAGCATCTAGCTGTTCTGATTTTCATTAATGATGGGGAAACAATTATTCCCCTTCTCACTGGAACCATATTTTCATCACATATTGCATGATTATAATTTCTAACCCATTTTAAACATTTGCTTTGTGTATCACTGTGTCCATTTTCTTTATTTTTTGTTTTAAAATGAAAGAGTACCAGGGTGTGGCTGAACCTGTAGGAGTTCAGCTCTGCTCCTCTGACCTGGTTTCTGGGTTCATGCACGAGTTGCATAGAACCTCTTGATTCTTCCAAGAGACCCAGGAATGATGCTTTTTCCTCTGGATTGCTGGATGATTTGATTTGACTCTAATCGTGTAGGGGTTCAAAGAGCCAAAGCTATTCCTTCTTCCTTCAATCTTCTTCTTGCAATCATACACAGCACTCTTCTCCTTAGGGCTAGCACAGGTGTCAGGGAAGCATGTGACTATTTTCCCCTCTTTGTAGAGTATTTGGTCCAACTGAGAAGCGTTGCGTTTTGGTGGAGTAGGACTCAGGACAGCTGGGTATTGGTCCATCATTGACCTCCTGTCTGATTCACTCCACCTTTGTTTCTCTTCCCATTGCTTATCCATCTTCAGGGCAGGTTTTTTTCTCTTACTATATGTGCAGCACCTAAGAGGCCATGACCTTGGTGGGAGCCCCTACACAACATTGTACTATCATCACAACACTCCCCAGGCTATCCAGCACAGTTTGTCTTTGAATTTCATTATCACTGTCCTGCCTACTTGCCGGTGTCTCTATCTAGGTACTAGATAGGGCCCCCAACACAGCAGTGTCCAGTCAGTGTTGCATTTTGTTGGGCATGCAGGCACAGAGGTTCTCTTTTTTGCAAAGGTTCCCTTTCTTTATGGAAGAGAGAATATCTCCTTCTCCTTCCCCTTCTGCTATCCCATCTGATCTCGTTCCCTCCTCCAGGGCTGCTAGGCTTTTCTGGATCCTAGAACACTTTGCTTTTTGCTGAGCTAAGCTGAGCTGAAGCTGCAGGTTCTGTCTCAGCTGCCCCTGATTCACGCTGCACTCCAAAGCTCCTCCTTGGAAGTCCCCTGTACCAGCCCTAAAACCCTTTACCGGTTTATACACAAGAGTCAATTGCTCAGTAAGGGGACTGAGACCCGCCTGTGTCTTCTTTACAGGTGTGTTGTCATTTCAGGGTTGCCCGTGTGACTGTCCCTGCTCCATAAAACAGCATTCTGGTGAATCCTGACTAATTCAGTCCACTTGCCCTTGTTTTTTTCTCTAAACTAGTTTCCTGGAGTTCTTCTCAATTGCCATATTTATATTGTGGCAATAGGAATTTGTTTTAATTATCAGAGCTATGTGTCTCATATGACCTCACAGTGCATCTCTCCTTACATGCACTTAGCACGCATGACAGAATAGTTTTGCAAATCCTAAGTCAGAACTTAAATTCAAAGCCAGTTTTTCTCCAACCAAAGAGTCCTTAGGGTGCACCAGTGCAACTGTCTCAATGACAAGCAGCAGTCTTCAGCTGTTTCTGCTTTTGACCTGTACAGAATACCTTAACATCCCATGTCCCTCCATTGTAAACAGATATTTCACTATGCTACATCTTAACTTTGCTTTCAGAAACCGCTCCCCAGAAAGAGACAATTCAGTGGCCTGCATAGATAACATGTGTAAGAAAATCAAACTGTGTTCTCTACAAGTGTATAGTCGCCATGAAACTATATTTTTCTTAGCCCAATGCAGTTAGCTTTTATTCGCTATGGGAGTTTGAGATTATGCAAATAACCAGATCATGAATAGATTAGCATAATAGAGATTGCAAACAATAGTGGTTTTTAACAGATCATTTAGTAGTGCTTTGATGTTTTTTAACAATCCTTAGTAGTAATCCCAAATTACTAAATGCTCAGAAGTCAGGCCTAAAAAAGTAAAAGGTGCTGTCATTACAGAAAAGATACCTATTGATCTTTGTCATTGAACTGCTATGGTGTTTCCCTCAGTAATTCTCCTGAATAAATATGGCATTTGACAACATTCAACGCTGCCAAGTTAGAAAGAGAGCTTCCCAGTGAGCGAACCTGAGCTAAAATTGAGTTTCACAGTTCTAAAATGAACTATTAAAGGTGAGGGCTGCCACTGGCAGAAAGAGATTGCTGTTCAGCTGAGCTCCTGCTGTCGGATCTAACCTAAACTACTTCTATCTGAAACATCAGCTAACAGAATCCTGCAGAGGGAACTACCCGTCACTAGTGCACAGACATTTGAGAGGCTGTGGAAATTGAAAAGTAAATCAGACCCAGCAGACTTGCTCAAGGTCAAGGGCTTGATTTACTGCTGAGTTACTCCAGTTTTACGGGGTGGAACTTCATTGACTTTAATTGAGTTACACTGATTTCAAACTGAGGAAATTCATTGTTAGACCTGAAAATCCCAAGCACAAAATCAGAATCTGTGCTATTTTCCCCAAACCAGCAGGAGTCTCACCTGCCCCTTCCGCAGAAGTGAGAAGATGCCCTCTGTAGCCTGCTAGAGAATATTGATAATGCTAAACTAGGTTTTAAAGCATTGTTACCCTTACAGAAAGTGCCAGGAGAAGGCCTATGCATTACTTAAGACCTACTTCTGCCATTAACACAGAGCTTAAATGGCACTTAAGCATAGGCACAAGGACTAGGGGTGTGGGGGTGCTGCAGTACCCCTGCCCCGCACCCGGGGGTCCTGGCTGCTGGCCCCAGACTTGGCCCCCTTGCCCCTGTCCATGTCTCTCCCTCTCGGAGCCACAGTCCTGCTCAGGTCCCAGCTCAAAGGCAGTGTGGACAGGAATAAGGGGAGGTGCAAGATAAAAAGTTTGGGGACCACTGCTTTATGGTGTGATTAGGTGTCTTTCAGCTTTCTCAGTATAAAAAGTGTTCCAGGGTCACTGCACTTAATTGGTGCATAGCCATTGTGTTCCCTCATACATGGAGTGAATGACGCCCTTTAAGAACAAACCCCTTAAATGGCAATAATTCAGAGATGATTCAGTAGTGCAGTACATCTTCATAAGTGCCCCATCTCTGAGTCACCCCCACAGGTGTCAGGTCTTTTGCTTGTCTCTCTCCTGGAGTGAAAAGATGTTGATTCTCCTGTATGTCTTGCTGGAGCCCTAGGTATAACAAACAGTGTGAACCAAAGGCCTTGGCAAAAATAACACACTAGGTATTAGCTAACATAGGTGCTGACTCCATGGGCAGAAAGAAGCAGGGATGGGGTGGAGTGGGGGAGGGAAGAGGTGGGGCAGGGACTTGGGGAAGGGGTGGAGTGGCGGAGGTGGGGGGGGTCAAGCCCCCCCCAGGCTAGAGGCACCTATGTTAGCTAACAGCATGGAAGCACATTCCTGGCTGGAGAAGATGGTCCAAAAACACCCAGACCTCTCACGGAACTACATAAACACATTCCTAAGAGATGCTACAGGAACGCCCCAACCCCTTGTGAGAGAAGGCTGGCATGACAGGATAATGGATAAGGCTGTTTGGTTTGAACTAGCAGGTACAAGGATAAGGGTGGTAGCTTTCATCATCTGGAGTGTAATATGTGACTTTGTGTCAGTGGATAAAAGGAGAAGTCCTAGGAGGGGCAACTTTGTACTCGCCGAGGGGATGGCATCCTGGTGTGCTGATTGAGTGGGTATCTTGTTATGGGCATACATGTGTTAACAACCTGTAACCACAGAGCCATGGTGCTAGTACCGGGTTTGGTCGACAATAAGCCTGGCCGAGCACCTTCGCCACTGAATCGAGCTTCTGGTCTTTCTTGGAGTAACATTGAGATCTGTGGAATTAACAGGCTGCGCTGCCTGCTAGTGCAACAGACGACGGAGCTCCAAGAACAGCAACGCTGGCAGCAGTAACAATGCTGCAGCATTAACAACGTTCCAAGGTACTGACAACATCTCCCACTTTTAAACCGGACCCTGCCCTACAGTACTGTGTGTCACAGTGCTTACGCAGCAGATCCGGCTGAGTTTGGGGAGTCCGTGACCAGTGGTGAACAGAGTGACCCAACAGCTGCCTTAAATCAAAGCATTGTTTAATCTTAACAGTAGGAATAAAGCATTTAGAGAAAAGGATTTTAAAACTATTTACATGCATCTTTATCTTACCTAAAGCCCTCCCATCCTGTGATGGTGAGCCAGGAGAGCTTAGCGTCTTCAGACTCCCCACTGTGTCCTGGGTGTCACTTGAACAGTTCCCCAACAATTGCCTGACCTCTGGACAGAGAGAGTCTTTTTTAATCATTTTATAATCCTTTTGATCTGCTGGCTCCCAGCACTGGCAAACATGTTTTGTAACTTGGCTGCAGCCAAGAGGTCGAATCTTCAGAATTAATAGGTCAGGCGTTGTCTCCTGACTCCCCTGAAGTGGTGAGTGGGTGTGACTTACCTCTTGCACTTGATTTGCTTCTTGCTTGTTTTTCCAGCAGCCCTATTGGTTTAACCCAATATATTCATACAATAAATGTCCCAGGATTTAAGCCAATAGCATCATCATCAAACATGCATAGGTTACTAATGCCCATTGTGCCAGCCAGCATGACTATGGTTGATAGCATCGCACCAGGCGTCGGATAGTGAAGGTCCCAGATCTGGCTCAATCCTGCGAATCTGCACATCTCTGGGATGGCCCTGCAGGTGGTGCCAGATAGGATCAGGGCAGCCACTGCATTACACTCATAAATGCAGAGTTTGCAAGCATGGTGTGTATTTGTCCATTCTGGTGGCATGGCCAATGCCACTTTTGAATATAATGAGCGATTGAAGGAAGGCCATATCTTTGCGAGAGTGTGACATTGTGCACAAAGCCAGACACCTTCATGCTCAGGTTTTGGTGATGACAGTACATGTGGAGGGTCTAGCCTCTCCAAGTCTGTCTGTAAGAGGGCCAGGTTTCTGATATCTAAAGCAATACAGGCAGTGCACAGGTTTGATAGATCATGAATGCATTGTCTCAATGCAAAGGTGTTTTTGTACCCCTGAGCAAGAGATGGACTTCATGCAGGAAGCGGTGAGACCTATTTCTTGAAGAACAGCTGGTTTCTATGAGTATTTGAACTCAGCTTGAGGTCTAGGTAGAGGAACTTGTCATTGCTGTCCATGGTACCTGACCCTCCTACCTTCTGCACCAGGGGTCATATGGTCATACAGCATTCATAAGTTGTGTGTATATAGATTCAGAAATGATTACAGAGTAGTTCCACATCTGTACCGTGAGATCATCTAATAAGAGGGCCTCAGACACAGTAAGCCTAGTTTTAGTGTAACCAGGCTCTACGTAGTTCCTGAAAACAACTGTAAAGTGTAAGGTATATTAAACCCAGCAACAGGTGCTGGTTTTGTGCCTTTCAAATCATATTGATATATTGTCAGCACAGGTGGGTGTAGTGGGGCGGTTACCCCGCTCCTGAAAAACAAGGAGAAAAGGTAGGTTGATTGGGTCAGCAGAGGGCTCTCTGAGCTGGAATCAAGCTAATTCCCAGGACAACCAGCAGAGGCGCCCACACTGATGAGTCCTCACTTTGCTACACGTGGTGGAGAATGTGGGCATTTGCAGTCCACCCATGATGCAAGGGGGATCGCGGCTACACCTGCGTTTTCTTCTCAGAGGCCCCTGGTGCTATCCCTGGCAAACGGGGGCTGATGACCTACAGAGGTGAAAGGGATCCCTGCTGCGAGGGATCCGGGAGACCCAAGAGGGACTCTGGGAGGTGCAGTGGGCCCTCCACGAACAGCATGTGCAACTGGTCCAGGCGAGGAGACCCCCCCTGCCCCTAGGGGTGGGTGATCTTGGTGTCATGGATGTAGCGGGGGTAAGACAGGTTGATTGGGAAGGCAGCCACAGCTGGGGCCACACCCATTTAGGAGACAGCTGGCCTTATAAAAGGGCTGTGAGCCAGGAGCTGAGTCAGTCTCTCTCTAGCTTTGGAGAGAGATGGACCTAGCTGCCCATGCGTCTGACGAAGTGGGTATTCACTCATGAAAGCTTATGCTCCAATACTTCTGTTAGTCTATAAGAATCTACAGGACTCTTTGTTGCTTGAAGGAGCAAAGGGTACCGTGGACAGAGCAGTTCTGGGGAAGGGGCAGGCTGAACTGGGGAGCTCAGGCCTGGTGACCTCCCAGGGTGTGGCCTGACAGGAAGGCCTAGAGATGTACTGGGCTGCAGGGAAAGGCAGCAGGTCCAAACCTGCCTTGCCAATGATGAGTGGCCATTACACTGCAGTCTGCCCCAGTGAACAGGAACTAGATGATGACTGGCAGTAACCACTGAGGCAAGAGGGGGGAAAAAGGTTGGGGGTTCCCCTTAGAGGGGAGACCCAGAGAGTGGGGGTACTGCTGGGGCAGAACCCCAGGGTATGGTGCACTGGGGTCCAGGAGAGACATGGGGGCCTGAGGCAGGTGAGCCACCAGCCAGCAGAGGGTGCTCCGAGCTGGAATTGAGCTAATTCCCAGGACAACCAGCAGGAGGTGCCACACTGGTGAGTCTTCACTTTGCTACAGTGAGAATGAAAAATTGTTGGTTCCCAGAGTGGACCTCCTGATTTTAAAACCTCCTGAACCTGTGCATCTTACTCTTCAAGGCTCCTTTTTAAATCTCAACCCAGGCCTGACAGGCACCACTCAAAACAGAACAACAGATAAGGGACTGAGGCTGGGATTTTCAAAGGAGCATAGAGAGTCAGGTGCCCATCTCCCAGTGAAATTCGATGGGATTTGGGCATCTAACTCTTCAAGGCTCCTTTTTAAATCTCAGCCCGGGCCCGACAGGCACCACCCAAAGCAGAACAACAGATTCTGGTAGGAGCTGTGCAAAGGTGAGCATTGACCACAGCCTGTGTTATCAAAAGCACAAGGGCCATTTTGAGGAGAGGTGTCAACGTTTAAAGATGAACAACTAGTTTGCATCTGAGAGAGAAATTCTGAGTTAAAACCAACTGGTGAGAGAGATTTCTCAGAAATTGAAAGCCTAGCAGTGAGCTCCAGATGTCTGGAAGGACCAGTAATTTCTGGGAAAAACAAAGATAGGTCCTGGGTTTTCTGGTTAAGCTCTTGAAAACTGATGAACCAAGTGTGCCCTCTGCGTGGATTCATGAAGGATCTTTTATGGCAGGACTTCCTCTTGCCCAGGCTACTTGCCTCCATCTTTCATCTCCCCTCCTTGTCCCTTCAGCACCCCTGATGGGCTTTTCAAAGCTGAGTGCCTGGTTCAATGCGCAGAAGGGAACACGTTAGTCAAAGATTCAGCTGAATGAGATGAAATAATTTAGTAAGTCTGATGCAGCGTCCTCTAAGAACATGATTTTCTTTACCAGAAGATTAAAAACAAGCTCTAAAACTAGAAGTAAAACCTAAAATTAAAAGTGAAATCAAAATTTCTGCAGTTGAACTTTAACAGTTTCTCTTTCTCTACCTGTAAGTTTTTATACTGTACTTGTCACCATGGTATCCAAGTGCTTATCATCATGTCACCACTCTAATGTAGCTAACAGTTACCATTGCTCCAGTTTCAGAAGATCTTTGCGTGAGTTAATGGAGGAAATTGAGGGGGGGAAACATAATTCTAGAGTTAGTCTCTCAGAGCTACCATTTGGATCTCCAAAGAGTATCTTAAAGGGGCATTTGTCCTGATAAAAATCATTTTAAAATGACATTGTTAGAGTTAAGCATGGCCCTGCACAACAGTCTTTTGCTCTCTTTATCTGTCTGATATATGAGACTTCAGAACCCCTAACTCAGGTACTGGGAAACCAGGAAATGCTCAATTAAAATCCCGTCCATGTCCCTTAAAGGAACATCAGCATATCAACAAAAAACACCCCACAAACTTAAGGAAACCAGGAAATACAGTGACCTGTCCCATACAACATGCCCATACCAACTTCAGGTTGTCCCTGTGTGGATGTCACCAGGAGTTCTCACAGTAAGATTCCTTTTTTCCCTCATAACAAATATTGCCATTTTGTGTGTATATGGTGGGGCAGATCCTCGCCTGAGTGTAAAGGAGTTCACACACCGCAGGATTGCCTCCTTGTGGCCAGGCCTGACATAGCAGTAGTCTCCTGATATGGCACCCCCTGCTGACAGTCACTCTGTCACTGTGGCGGTCTCTTTTCCCCAACTTCCAGGTCACACTTTAGTCCATCCTTTCTGGTGTAACAGAGTCCACCAACTAAAGTCCAATGACCTGACAGCAGGTCTTCCCTTTGTCTCTGGGAAGAATGGTCCTTACATTCCTTACTTCAGGGGGTTTCCCCACTCCTTCCTCAGTGGCTGGTAGGTGACTCCTAGCCCTCCCTCTGGTCTGAGGTCCAGCCCATGGAACCTATAGCTGGCAGCCAAGGTCTACTCCCTCAGACTAACTGCTGCCTCCCTGGACCACTTCCTGCCTCTTCTATCCCAAAGTGACTGTAGTGTCTCTTCCTGCAACCCCTTTCTTCATCTTGGGTTTTGTGGCACAGAAAACTCACTTCCTGAGTCTATGACAGCAATTTACTGGACCTTGGGGCTTAAAGTTTGTCACCTTCCCCACTGTTCTTAAAGAATTGCAGGGTCACTTTTTAATTGGGCCCCATTTTTCTCATATTCTGAATAGGTCTTGCAAAGGAGATTTTGTTACTCTATGGAAAACTCAAATGCTTTAGAATGGAAAACTTCTCACTGGTACATCTTTACAATTCTATAAGAGATCATCTCTTGTTTCCTGGACCTTACACATTTTGCATAGCCCATCCTTATGTATGTGTGTTAGAAATAGATCCTCAATGGCCTGTTAAAATTCTGAATAGAGCCACTTTGCTCTTTCTCTCAGGGCCTTGTATTATAGCAACATTTTCAGCTATTGGGCTTACTTTGGTATGGCCACCGTTGACTTGCTCATCGTATGGTGTGTCTTGGAGAAATTTCTAACCTGGTGGAGAAATCTGGTAATGATGTCCATATCGGATTGATTGCAGCCCAGGTTAATAATGACCACGCCATCCATCTCCCACTAGGACAGACGTGACAAATATACTACTGGTGTAAACCCAACAAAGAGGATCCATGGAAGAGATAACATCACCAGAGCCACATGGAATGTAAGGACAGTGAGACAATAGGGAGGTTGAAAGAACTCACATATGAAATGGAACAATACACTTGGCACCTCCTAGGAATCTCTGAGGTCAGAAGAACTTTGGAGAGGTACTAATGGAAGAAGGCCATGTACTCTATTGCAGTGGAGAAGACAAACATATCAATGATGCAGGACTTCTTGTGCATAAAGATATCAAGAATTCAGTATTAGGATGCTGCCTAGTGTCCAGCAGGCTTACTTCCATCCGTCTAAAGGCAGTAGTGTTTAATATCACAGTGATACAAGTCTACGCCCCTCCAACAATGAGCAAATTGAAGATTTTTGCAATCAGCCCCAAGACATCATCGATAAGGTACACAAGAAAGATCTCCTGATTGTACAGGGAGATTGGAATACTAAAGTGGGTACTGACACATAGGCAGATTGGCAAGATTATTGTGGCCCTTTCTGTAATGGGGTAACAAATGAGAGAGGATTGAGACTTTTGGAGTTTGCCAGCTATAACAATCTTGTTCTTGCAAACACATTAGGAGCACATAAAGCATCCAGATGATCAACATGGCATGCACAAAATGGTCTACGTCACAGTTAGATCAACTACATCATGGTGGCAAAACTGATTTCGTTCTGGGATTAACAGATCTAAAACAAGGAGTTTACCTGGTGCTGGTATTGGAAGTGATCACGACCTTCTGATGCTAAATTTTTGGCTGTGGCTAAGGAAAATCGTCAGGCCAAAGTTCACCAGAACCAAGTTTAACTTAGGAAGACTCAGAGACCGAAACACTGCAGAGTCATTCCAAGTAATGATCGGTGGAAAATTTGCCCCGTTGCTTGCTCTAGAGGAAGACATAGAAACAATGACCAACAATTTCAATGTTGTGTTTGATAGGAGGAAGCAATGGACATCCTTGGGAAACATTATAAGAAGACAAAACCATGGATCACAAATGAAATACTACAAATGCGTGACATTACAAGAGAACTTAAGAGAGACAAGAACAGCACTGAGGGAGCTGATAAATACAGAGTGATTGGCAGAAAGATCAAGAAGGGAATGAAGGTGGCCAAGGAGATATGGATTGAAAAACAATGCTCTAAAATTGAAGAAGAGTGTATCAATAATAAAATAGCAAATGAGCCTTCCAGCTTGTTAAAGATCTGATGAAGGAAAGATGAACCAAAGCTAATGCCATTCAAGACAAAGAAGGGAACAGTCTTACAGAAGAAGGGACATCATCTATAGGTGGACAAACTACTGCTCTGTTGTATACAACCACCAGACAAATGGAGATCCTAGTGTCTTAGACATCCCAGATTCAACAGAGGAGGATGACCTTCCAATACTATGTGAAGAAATGGAGACAGCTGTGAAATCACTCAAGAATGGAAAGGCTACAGGTATTGACAACATCCCAGCTGAACTGATGAAATTTGGAGGAGAAATAGTAATAGATGTACTCATCAAGATCTGCAACAAGATCTGGCAGACCGGTGAGTGGCCCTCTATGTGGACACAGTCATTAATTGTCACTCTGCCAAAGAAAGGCAACCTGAAATTGTGTCAAAATTACCAGACCATTAGTTTAATTAGCCATCCCAGCAAAGTTGATGTTGAAAGTCATATTGAGCAGATTGAAGCCACAAGCAGAGAATATCATTGCTGAAGAACAGGCTGGCTTTCGTGCTAGAAGAAGTACCACAGAACAAAGTTTCAACCTTTGTGTTCTATGTGAGAAGTACTTACAACACCAGCAGGACATGTACCATGTCTTTGTTGACTTCAAAAAGGCGTTTGACAGAATATGGCACGTAGCTCCCTGGGCAACCACGAAGAAGTACAATGTTGGTCATTAGCGTATTCTTACCATTAAACAACTGTATGCCAAGGCCAGCAGTGCAGTTCTCATCAATGGCATAATAGGAGAGTGGTTTTGCACCACTGTGGAGTCCGGCAAGGCTGCCTTCTTTTGCCCACACTGTTCAACATCTACTTGGAGCACATAATGACTGATGCCCCTAGAAGATCACGTATGCACAGTCAGCATTGGTGGGGGCAAACAATCTCACATCTCAGTTCACTGATGACATTGATGGCTGGCAGGCCGCGAAGATGAACTTGCCAACCTTGTGAAATGATTGATTAAACCTCCATGGCATGGAAAATCAGTGCAGAGAAAACCAAGCTGATGACAGACAAATGTGATGGGACAGCTCACATATCACTGTCAGTGGAACAAGAGCTGGAGGACAGTGAAACAGTTCAAGTATATGTGGGGCAATCATCATTGATGAAGTATCCGAGGCAGAAATTCGGGTAAGAACTGCGCAAACAGCAGTAGCAGTGGCAAAGCTAAAACCAGTTTGGAGGAATAAGAGCATCTCTCTGGAATCCAAACTGAAACTGCTGCATGCACTGGTCATTTCCATTTTTCTGTATGCGTGCGAGACATGGACCCTTATGGCAGAACTTGAACGTAAAATCCTGGGAATCTCCTACTTCAACCATGTCACTAACGAAGAGGTCCGCAACATCATCATCATACTGGGTCATGTGAAGACCTCCTGATGACGATGAAGAAGCACAAGCTGAAGTGGTACTTCCATGTAACAAGATCATCTGGCTTATCCAAGATCATCCTCCAAGGGATAGTACAAGGGAACAGAAGAAGAGGTAGACAGAAGAAGAGATGGATTGACAACATAAAAGAGTGGACAAGAATGGACTTTGTGGAGAATCAAGCACTGACACACAATTGTCAAGGGTTGAGACAATTGTTTGATTGCTCATCAGTGATGGTGCCCCAACAACCAGTGTGGTTATGGGAGAGGTGGTGATGATGATGATGATGATGATGATGATGATGGGCTTACTTCAGGGCTTGACCTGGTGGCTGCACAGGACTACACATTGGTTAAGGTTTCCAGCCTGGACTTTCTTGATATGAGTGAAGAGATGTGCCACCCTCATTTCTGGATAGAAACATGTCCCTGGGGAGCATGGCCACTGTTGGTGGCAGTGGCTGAGGCCAGAGAAGCTGACTGGAGCTCAGGGGGCTGAGTTAGTACTGGTTGAGCAGTTTTTATACAATTACTCCCTGTCACAGGGCACCTCACTTGCTAAGCAGTGTACTTCACTGCCTGGCTAGTTTGTGTGGTCCCACCGCCACCCTCCTAGCCCCCTCCTACCACCTCCCCACCCTTCCACACCATCTCCCTTCACCTCGTATGTATTTATTCTTCCCTTACAAAGTAGCACAGTGCACTGCAGTCTTACAGCCAGATGAGGCTTTCCCAGCTCCTTAGTCCAGGCTCATCCCCTGAGCTTTCCTTCAGAGCTCCCCTTTGCTTCCTGTTCCTTCCACTTATATCCCAGTCACTACCCACTGACCTTAATTCTGGTTTCCTTTGCCCCTGGTTTGTACCCGCTTTAGTAGGAAGAGGGCCTGAAACATAAGCCCATGTTTCGGAGGCCTGGTGTGAGGCCTGAGGCCTGGGCTAAAGTAGTCAAAACCTTGCTGTTATAAAGCGAAGTTAAGTTGTGAGCAAGAGGCAGGCCCAGCTCACGTAATTGGCAAGATTAGGGCTGATATTGCAAAAACACGTATTCCTAAGAGGTGCTAGGCATAAAGCACTCAAACAAGCACATTCCAGAAGGGTGGTACCAGAACACCACAATAAACACATTCCCCAGAGATAACAGGAACGTGTTGATTCATCTTAAGGATGTCAGGATGACAGTCTGATAAATAGAGATGGTTTGATCGCACCACAGGGTACAAGGCAATGGGTGGCACCCTAATACATCAAGGATGATAAGTAACTTGTTTGTAGCGGTGTATAAAGATGTATCTCAGAGGAAGTGTCTTTGTCTGGCCTAGCGGATAGTGGAAAGTCCCACCCCTAACTGAGCTGGTCCATTGTCACGAACATACATGTATTAGTATACCTGTAACCTTTGAGCCATGGCATTAGCACCTGCTTCATCGGCAAGTGCCAATGACCAAGTGCCTTCTCTACAAGCCAAGTCTGTGGATTTATTAGGTTGTTCGATTGGGGCCTGCTGTCTCTGCTATCTGCGCAGAGCTGGGACAGGATGCTGAATGAACACACAAGCAGCCAAACATCTGATGACACCCGCCAGAATAAGTTGTCCCTCTAGAGCCTCAATGCCTTGGTCTCTGTTCTCCTCGGCCTTGTCTTGTCCCTGACTCAGGACTAGTAGGGTAAATTCACCTGTTGAGGCATCCTTGTCAGGACCCTCTCTTTGGCTTGTTCTTCACCTTGTGCTGTCCAGGGCTTTCTCTCCATGGGAGTCAGCCAAGCCTTTGTCCTCCTCCGTCTCTAGGTGTCCCTGATCTGTCACTACATGCTTCTCACATTTTGCTTCCCCAGATACTGCAGTGTCTCCCATCTTTCTGACCTTGCTACCATCTGTCTAGGGTTATCACATGCATGACCTGGAAGACTCCCTGGAGGCTATAAACTCATGAGCTTTTTACATAGACCCACCGGTCAGGGTCCCTTGCCCCACTGTCTACTGCTTTTACACAAGGGGAATGGGCTTCAGTCAGTTTCTAACATTTTCAAGTAAGACAATGTCTTTGCTATCCCTACTCTCTGCCATCTAAACTTTCCGTCTACTTCCACAGGCCTAATTGCCCTTTTCCCCATGTGTACTATAAATTGTTACTGTCGCCCCCTCCTATCACCACCGTGACCTCATCAGAGTGCTCCGAATAAGGGAACATGCTGCCGCAGAATCTCTAGTGCCCCTTGTCATTCTGTAGCCTACTTTGATAGGAATTGTCCTTTTCCAAGGTACTCCTTTTACACCTATCCACCCACAGAGCCCTGCAGTCTGCATGGGGCCATCTCTCTTTATGTGTCCTTTGCCCCCAGCAAACTACTGTGTGGGTAATTGTTTGTCCCTTGAATCCCCTTTCCAGGCTTTTCTGCATCAGGTTCCTGAACCTTCTTTCCCCTGTCCTAGGTCATAGTGGTATGGAGCTCCTACCATGGAAAGTCCTCCTCCACATGCTCTTCTGTTAATATTACCAATGCCTCTAATGATTGTGGCCAATGCCGCTGGACCCAGGCCTTTGTAGTCTTGGGGAGGCTCTGTCTAAACTGCTCCAGAATAATGGAGGCCTCAATGTCTTTTCTCTCCAGCTGCAAGCACCGAGTGCCCCAGTGTGACAATTTCTGTGCAAAGGCCCTGGGATGTATCCTGCCATTCCATCTGGCTGCCCTGAATTTTTGGCAGTATGTCTCTGCTGACAGGTCCTGTCTACAATAGCGGCCTTCCATGTATCATAATCTTGGGCCTGGTGTTCATTCGGGGCCATATAGGCTGCCTGAGCCTCACCAGACAGACTACAGGCTAGCTGAAGTGCCCGTGCACTCGTGTCCCATCAGGCACTCTTAGCCACCCTCTCAAAGGTTAGTAAAAAGGCATTGGAACCATCATTTGGGGTCATCTTACAGAGTCCTCGGCCCAGCGTTCAATGTCCAGTCCCCTCATGGGAACTCACCATCTTCTGCAGGAGCTGTTGCTGTTCCTGGGCCTGCTCCTTGCTGAACTCTTGTGACTGTCACTGCTCCTCCTGCCTGCCGACCCAGAAGTGCTTGCCTCTCCACCCACTGGGTTTTCTGCACCTCCTTGTGGTGTTCTACTAGCCAGCGCAGCCTCTCGTCCATGGTGCTGAGATCTCCTGCCTCTGTGCAGGTCACCCCTCAAGTCTCCTTCTCTTAGTCGAGAGAGGGGGGTTAATACTCCCAAACAAGCCCCCCACGTGTATATAGCCTGGCTAGTTAGTGTGGTCTCACAGTCATTAACACACACCAGACAGTTACCCTTTCACCATGTGTGTATTTATATTTTCCTTACAAAGTATCACAGTGCACTGCAAGCTTACAGCAAGAGGAGGCCTCCACAGAGCCTTCACTCCTCAGCCCCGGCTCACCCTCTCAGCTTCTCTCTGAGCTTCCTCCATGCTCTCTGTTCCTCCCAATTATATCATTAGCCCAGTGAGTACCACTCAGGGGCTCATAATCCCCAATGCAAATTGGTTAGTTGGCTTCAGTTAACCCCACACGCTTCCCAGTGCTGCAGCAACCTCATTGACCAGGGTGCTACTAATAGTGCCCTGTCCCCGTCCCCACTGGGGGATGGGCATGGGCACTGAGGCACTGTCCTGAGACCCTGACAGAGGCAGTGCAGCTAATGGAAAACGTTTTGGTCACTGAGGACACCCCAGAGAGGTGGGGAAGGAGACAATCTGGGGCTAAGAAGCTGTACCGACCTGACGTGAAGCCTGGTCAAGGGAGAACATCCTCCACTGGTCAGAGACAAGTACCCTCATCTGCAGACTACTGGCAGTTAGGGCAGCCATCCTGACTGTGGGAGAGTCTCTGTGACAGGCTGGGAAGAGTCTGGACAAAACCTAAAGAGGGCACTTGGCCCTAGGCCCCCATTACTCAGAAGGGGTAATAAGGACTTACCTGCCAGGCCTCTACAGCAGGCAGGGTTGTCAGCAGCAGATGAGAGAACTGCTGACAACCTGGTGACCTGGTTTTCTCATGTGGACAATCAGGACACATTGGAAGACAATGCCTTTATATGGAATATGATTATGCCAAGGTGCAGGAAGCCATGCACAGAGCAAGGAAGAACTGTGTGGATCAATGAGACGAACGTGCAAGGAGTGCTGGATTCTGGATGCAGTTAGAGTTTGGTGCAGACTTCCTTGGCTGGGGCAGAGGGATCCCAAGAGATGCAATCTTCCTCCAGTGCATTCCTGAGGATATGATACCCCAGCAAACAACTACAGTTAACTGTGGACCAGCATGTGGATGTCCACCTGGTGGCTCTATCACTGATACTGGCCTATCCTGACATTATTGGTCAGAACTGGCGGTACTTTTGGGAAGTTATCAATAAGCTAGGAAAACTGGATACCATGGACACTGACCCATTCCTGGTGGGCAGGTCCTGTACCAGTGAGCCTTGCCTGGTTAGGAGAGGGGAGTTTGAGATCCACAGGATCTCCAGGTCACAAACCAGAATGGCAACTGGTGGGTTGCCATTGCCAGGTTTAGAAGCCTGACTTGTGACACAGATTTTGTCCACAGACAAAGAGGGGATCCTACCCTGAGCAGGGCTTACAATCAAATTACTGCCACCAACAATGAGGTGATAGAACCACAGCACATGAGGTCGTGGCCCCATTTTACACCCTGGGAAGATTGTGCATATCACAGTGAGTGTGATAAACAGGAAAGGGGGGACCCAATATTGATACCCTGATTATGCTGCTGGTAACAACTCGCTGGTCTGAGTATACCTTGCCTCCTGTCCCAAGTGCCAATTGACTACCCCAAAGCCTGTCTCAAAAGCCCCCTTGGTCCCAGTCCCCTGACTGAAATTCCCTTTAAGTGAATTGGGATGGATATGGTAGGGCCCCTAGAGAAAAGTTGCAGCGAAACATCAGTACGTTCTAATGATTGTAGACTGTGTCCCAGCATCCAGAGGCCATCCCGTGTGCTCTGCAAAGGTGACAGCAGTTGTCCCAGAATTCATAGAACTCTTCTCTTCAGTAGGCATCCCTTGAGAAATACTGACAGATCAAGGGACCAACTTTACTTCCCAGATAATGCAGGAGCTGTTCTCCCTACCCAGGATCAAGTTGCTAGGAAACTCCGTCTGTCATTCAGAGATGGATGGATTAGATGAGAGATTTAACAAAACCCCGAGGATGATGATAAAAAGGTTTGTGGCCTCTGATCCCAAGCATGGGGACCAGATACTTCCCCCCATTTTGTTCACAATAGTGGCCGTACCACTAGCTTCCATCAGGGTCTCTCTCTTCTAACTGTTATACTGGTGATAACCTTGAGGGATATTGCACCTTCTACATGCAGGCTGGGAAGAGCAAGACCTGAAGGCTACCAATACCACCCAGTATGTTCTCCAGCTCAGGAAATGCCTCAAAAAGATGGGGGATTTTTCCTCAGGAAAACCTATTGGAGGCCCAGCCAGGTGCAAGAACAAACATATAGCTGGGGTTCAAGCCTATGAGCTTCCAGCCTGGGGATAGGGTATTGTTATTGCTTCCCACACACAGAAACCAAGCTGCTAGCCAGATGGCAAGGACCTTTTGAAATGGTTCATCAGGTTGGTCCTGTGGGCTATGGGTGCCCCTGCCTGTGAGGCACAAAGAGACTGGGCTGTCCCATGTGAATCTGTTAAAGTCTTGGAAAACCCAAGAAGGGATGTTACTAACTTCATAACTGCCAGAGATGGAAGTGTGGCCGCAAGAGCCTGCACAAGTGCAGATGGGTGCCTCTCTCCAAGGGGTATGGCCTACTGCAGTGTTCAGTGCAAGTCTATAAAGTGATACCCAGTGCCCCAAGTGCATTACAGAGGGAGCTAGCGTGGCTGGGGGTTGGCATCCCTACAGGGGCAGAGTAAAGGTGTGTGGGTAAGAGGCAGCAGTGGGAAATGGACAGAATGACAGAATCGAGCAGACTCCAACACCAAAAAAGTGCAGCTAGTAGGAAGAAATTGCTCCTGTCTGCAGGGAAATCTTATTATGCTTAGAGAGGGAAACTGAAAATAGAGACTGGCAAGAAAAGATTAAAAGTGGGGAGGGTGTCAGGGGGAAGAAACCAGAGAGAATTAAAGATGGAGATGAACAGAGAGACAATCGGGGGATGTGGGGAGATCAAAAAATTCCAGGACATAAAGAAAAAGCAGGAACAGATGCACAAAACTTTTAGAGCTGTGATTTGTTTTACTTATTCATGTTCTTCATTATTTTCACCAGCAGCCATTCGATAGTGCTGCTCGTCTGTTGGGAAAGGAGCACTGGTGGAAAATGTAGTTGTCAGTTTGACTCATACTGCTGGGTACAATCGGTGCTGAAAATATATATCTAAAGATCTATGTCACAGTGGCAGCATATTTTTTTCTCTGAATTGATCTGGGATGAAGGAGGAGGTTCCAGAATCATTTTTAAAGGGGGAAAAAAGGGAGGACTCAGTGGGGTTTGGAACAAATCTTTAAAGAGGGAAACTGAAAGGAAGATGGGCAATAATTTGAGATCAGGAAGACTGATCTAGTGGAGATCAAGAGAGGAGAGAGCAAAGCGGATGAAAGGATGAACCGAGAAGGGAGACGAGAACAAAATATTTAGACAGAAGAATGTGAATAAAAATTGGGCGTTCTTTAAGAAGAGTTTATTAAATGGTCCAAAAGCCATGATTCTACAATCAAGAAGGTGGATAACTTTGGCTAAAGGTCCATTCTAGTTCAGTAGTGAAATCAGCAGTTAGAAATAAAAAAGCAACATCTAACAAATGGGTGGGGGAGGGAGATAGATGGCTATCAATATAAATTAGAAGTTATGAAGTGTAGAAACTTGATAAGGGAAACTAAAGAGATCAGGGAAAACTTCATGGCTGGTAGAGCTAATTTAAATATATTAGGAACAAAATAAATCCTAGCAGTGGTATAGGTGGAGATGGTCAAATTGTTAATGATGGTGCAGAAAAAAACAGAATGTTCAATAAATATTTCTGTTTCTGTTTTTGGAAAGAATCAAGATGGATGTGGACATATTACATGAGGATGATGAAGTATTTTCCATCCATTAGTAACTAAGGAGGATGTTAAATAATCTGACAGGGATACATGTGTTTAAACTTTCACTCAAGAGTCCTAAAAGAGCTGGCTGAGGAGATCTCTATGTTGATTATTAATACATTTTGGAATACTGGGAAAATATTCTAGAAGAGTGGCAGAGTGCTAATCCTGTGCCACTTCCAAAAGGGCAAGCAAGATGACCTGAGTAAGTATAGGCCAATTAGCTTGATATCAATCCCAGGCAAAAAATGGAAAAGCTGATACAGGAATCAATTTAATAAAGAATTAGAGGACAGGAATATAATTAATGCCAGTTACATGGTTTTATGGAAAATAGGTCTTGCCATTCTTTGATGCGACTGCAAGCTGGGTTGGTAAAGGTAACTGCATAAATAGATATATTTAGACTTTTCTAAGGCATTTGACTTAGTATTGCATGGCATTCTGATTAAAAAAATGAGCACTATACAATATCAATAGGACACTTGTTAAATGGATTAAGAACTGGCTAACTAACAGATCTCAATGGGGAATCACAGAATGGGGGCTTGTAAGTGGGGTTCTCCAGGGATCAGTACAAGGCCTGATGCTATTCAACATTTATATCAATGATCAGGAAATCAATATAAAATCACTGCTGATAACATTTGTGCCTGACACAAAGATTGGCAGAATGGTAGATAATGATGAGGCCAGGGCACTCATACAGCGCATTCTGGATCTCTTGGTAAGCTGGGCCCATCCAAACAAAATGCATTTCAATATGGCTAAATGCAGAGTTGTACATCCAGGAAGAAGGCGCACAGGCTGCGCCTACAGAATGGGGGCTGTACCTGGACAGCCATGACTCTAGAAAGGATTATGGGGTAATAGTGGACCAGTAACTCGACATAAGCTCCCAGTGTGTTAAGTGTGGCAAAAAGGGCTGGTGCTATCCTTGTCTGAACAGATCATGAGTAAGAGTAAGGAGGTGATTTTCCTCTGTACACGGCACTGATGTGACTGACACTAGAATACTGCGTCCCGTTCTGGTGTCTACATTTTAAAAAAGGGTGTTAAAAATGGATAGGGTGCAGAAAAGAATGACAGAAATGACCTGAGGATGAGAGAGAATGTCTTGCATTGGCAGAATTAAAGAACTTAACCTGTTTAGTTTATCAAAAAGAGGAGTGAGGTGATTTGATTACAGTCTATGAGTATCATTGTGGGGAGAAAATACTGGGTGCTCAAAGAGCTCTTTCATCTAAGGCAGAAAGACAGAACAAGAACCAAAAGCTGGAAGCTGAAGCCAGGCAAATTGAAACTGGAAACTCCCAAGGGCCGAAGTGGATTCTCTGTCTCTGGGTGCCTCTCTCGAAGACAGGCTTTAGCCAAACACAAGATATTACAGGGGTAGCTGGTGAAATGCAGTGTCCTGTGTTGTACAGGAGGTCAGACTACATGGTCTGACCATCTGTATAGCACATGGACTTAAATTCTTTTGAGTCTGTAAGTCCATAAAGAGAAAGTCACTGGGCAGACATGGTTGGAGGGGCACAAATACATTGTGCATCCAAATTAAGAGAAGCTGCATGAGGAGGTGGCATGAAAGTAGGTGGGGGAGGGAACAACCCCCCCTGTTCACTAATATCACTAGGACTGATGTGGGGGAAGGGGATATTTGTCCATGGGGCTCTTTCTTTGTTTCTGCACTATGGGTGAAACTCACTCCAGCATAGTGCACAGGGTTTATGCTGGCTCTCTGCATAAGGCTGAATTTCACTGTATATGCAGCTTTCCTTATGCAGTCAAATAAAGAGGAATCTTTGAGGCCATATTTGAAACACCTCTCTCCACCCCCGTAAGTGGTCCTGCACCTCCCCATCTTATACTGTACCCATCACTCTGGGATCTGTGTGCTGGCTTATAGTTGGCCAACTCATGCCCCCTATATTGCTACGTAGGTGTGCATTGTGGATGTCTCTTCTACATGTACAGTGCCTGCCTGTCTTGCTGTTTCAGTTGGCCAATGAGATCACAGTTTTAAAATGGCATCTAATGAAAGTGGAGTTGTGTGTGCTCAGTTATATACTTTCCCCCGCAGCAGCCCTAGATGAAGACATTTAATAATTTTACAGAATAAAGAGGAATGTAGCTTTAAATTGTCAAAAATAATTCTTTCTGCTAAGTTAATGGAATGTCATAGCAACTGTCCTTTTTTTTCTGATTCCTCCTTCCCTTTGTCCCTTAGGTACTGGTGACTCAGAATGGGAACTTATAAAATATGAAGAAGAACATGCAAAGACTCTCACAGAATAAACATAATTATTTCCTGAGAAAACTGCACACTGACAATTATTGAGCAACAGCATGAAGTGATGAAGATATAGAAATACTAAAAATGGAACTGACGTGATCATCCGACTCCTACATAAATCAACAGTGCAAGGGCTGCACAAGTAAGGCTCTCAGTTAAACTCCCTTCCCCTAGCAACTTGCGTGGTGAGATGGAACATTTGTGACACTGGAGGGAATAGCAGTTGCAGCTTCTTGATATAAGGAACTTCTTGCTTTTGGTGATTGAATTTATGACTTAGTCCTTAGTAGCTGGATATTCAAAAGTGCTCAGCCTCCACAGCTGGAGGCAGTTTGTCTGAAACGCTCAGCTCCCATTAGGCACCAACCAGAAGTGGTCAGATTTTCTGAAGTGCTGGGCATGCAGCATCTCCCATTGTTAATTCTTCTCTTTGACATTCTGTCATCCCTGGGCTTCCAGGACTCAGTCCTCCCCTGGTTCTCCTCCTATCTCTCGGGTTGCTCCTTCATTGCCTACTTCTCCTTCTCTATAGCCCCTCTTGTGGTTGTGGTCCCTTATAGGGCTTCATCCTTGGTTCACCTCCTCTCCTTCTACAATCTATCTCTGTGAGATCTCATCTGCAAACATGACTTTAGTTATCTTTATGCTGCTGACTCACAAATCTACCTCTCTATTAGAACCTGTCACCCTCCATCCAAACTAAAATCTTGGCCTGTCTCTCTGACGTCCCTTCCTGTCCAGCCAGTAACTGAAACTTAAAATGGCCAGAAAGGACCTCATCATATTTCCTCCACCTTGTTACCCATCCTTCTTTGATTCTTCCAGAGTTCTTGGCCTCAGTCCCCTTGTCTCTATCTCCATCACAGTGGACAATGCCACCCTCCTCCCGCTCAGATATTTAATCTCAGCTTCCCCTTTGACTCAGGCCTTCTCCTTTGAGCTACACATCCAGGC
This sequence comes from Gopherus evgoodei, assembly GCF_007399415.2. Taxonomy (NCBI): domain Eukaryota; kingdom Metazoa; phylum Chordata; order Testudines; family Testudinidae; genus Gopherus; species Gopherus evgoodei. Next base: position 7,544,218 of record NC_044327.1, on the reverse strand, counting down.
CAGGTAAAAATTGTGTCACTTCTTCTTGCCTAGCATCTCCAAGATCCAGCCTTTCTTCTCTGCCCACGCAAGCAAAATACTTGTCCAGACACTGAAATCTCCTCTCCAGTCTCAATGCCTGCAACCTCCCCGCACCCACCGGTTCATTCAACATGCTACTGCTAGATCATTATCCTGGCTTGCTGCTCTATGTCACCTCTCTCTACAGCCTGCCACCGAGTCTCCCTCCTCCACCACATAAGATGCAACCTTCTTATACTAATCTTCAAAGCCCTCCATAGCCCTACCTATCCACGCTACCATCTTCTCATGAGATTGACTCTTGCCTTCTCTCTGCCAGTGATGCTCACTTTGATTGCCCCTTGACTTCTTCTCCCACAAGCGCCTTCACCCTTTCTTTCTTGCTGCTCCTTATCCTCTTTCAAGCCTCCTGAAACCTCTCCACTTCTGTAATGCATACAGAGAAGTGTCAGTATAGCAACCATTGGGCAGGGGATGAGTTGTGAATACTGTGATTACTGCTTCTGACTTGTGCAAACAGGTCATCTTTTTGTTGCCCTGTTTGTTTTCCCCACCCCTGCCCACTTGTTTCTCGTTCACCTGGTATGTCTTGTCTCTGAGGGCTTGTTTACATGGGGACACTCACAAAAGTTAATCCAAATTAACTAAATATGCAGATTCAAAGGCAGCTAATTCAACCTCATTAAACTCTGCGTGGATGCTCTTACTCAGAAGTAAAATGGCCTTAATTTGGTTTAGCTTAATTACATTTTTGGAAGTGAATTAAAATGGACCGAATTATGGTCAGTTTGATTCTGAATAAGAATGTCCACATGGGTTTAATAGGGTTTAATTAATCCACTTTGAATTCACACCTTGAGTTAATATGGATTTTTTTTCAGGAGCGTTCACGTACAGACACGCCCTTAGACTGTAAACTCATTGAAGCTAAGACTGTCATTTACTATGTGTCTGTACAGCTCTTAGCACAGTGAGGTCCTGACCCAGTTGAGGTCTCTTGATGTTACCACTATATAAGTAAAACAGAGTTACAACTGTGTAGTTTACGTGTAAACAGTGTTCAGCCTGAGCTCGCTCCACATTGGCACGTATCTCAGAAACTTTGACAACTGGCTAGAGAAATGGGGGTACTTCCTAGACAATGAAAAGGAGCAGGTCAAAGAGGTAGAAATGCTAAAATGAAACAACTTGTTTCCAACCAGGGATATCCATTTAAATGGATGATGGAGTCACAGCACCCCAGCAATCCAGCATTGCAGAAAACTAGTCTGTTTCCATCATTGGTCCCTGCAGAAGCTGCCAAGGCAGACGCCCTGCAAAGCAGATGAGCCGCACTTCGAATGTGACAGAGCTTTAATCTCCATTGTCAAATGAGCAACTGCCCAGAAAAAAATAAATCTGGTATATAAGTAGTGTCTGCCCTTGGGCAAATTGTAATCATGCCTTCTATGTGATCACAACATTTCATTATGCTGCTGGCACTTATCGTCATGACAGCACCTACAAAAGCTCCTCGTGTACTTTGCTATCCAAGAATTGTTCAAAATAATGGCAAGAAGGAATTCTCTGATCACATGCTAAAGATGAGCCCAAACCAAACCCCTTGATCGAAGCAGTGCCGAATGTGGAGGAAGTTTGGATGCACTTGGCAGCTGGCTTCTATCTCAGGCTGACCTACAATTCCTTGATATCAACAGTGTCAAACTTTGCAGCTCAGGCACATCTCTATCCTGCACATAGAAAAAGTATTAGCGGCCCTGACTCCGTTCTAAAGAAGCAGGAGTAGCCATAGCCCCATTCTTACACCCTGGTTTTGGTGTCTTGGAACTCTCTGAAATGTTGACTTTTCTGTTTTTGCCTCTGCCTGAAGGTGATTTTTATTTTGAGTTTGAGCACAGACAATCCAGTCATGTTGGAGTTCAAGGACAATGACAAGTATACTTTTAACAATGCAGGAGAATTTCCGGTGAGCTTTTTAATAGTTCTTCAGATGAACTGGAGAGGGTAGAGCGTTAATTCGGCCACATTGAGGAGACCTGCCTTGGAGACTTTCCAGTGAAATTTTGTTTTTAATTGGACTAGGTTATGACCCTGTGGAAATTGCATGCTACACATGTCCAGTACATTTTGCACAGGCTTTTACCCATGCTTATTAAGGACCTAATTGTGCTATTCATTTGCACACAGATGCAGTGGCACGGCATGCAGCTAATGATGGTGGCTTTGCGTGTGGCTAACTTAGCTACATATTGAATAGTGTACTGAAGGTGTAAAGGGGGCAGAGAGCCCTGCTGTGTATTTGGGAGATTCTCCAGGGAGCGCCTCACTCTGATGTATTTTATTTATTTTTTGCATTATCCTAGCCCTTAAGACTCTCAGCACCTCCAAATAAATCCTCCTGCAAGTGTCGAGTTAAATAGTTCCTGAGTATGGAATTTACACACGATTATTGTCAACTTGTTGCAAACCAGTGGAGCTTTAAAACCCTTAGAGAGAAGCGCCTTCTTTTTATGTTCCTTTCCTTTTTAAAACTTAAGCTAATCTATATCTACATTTCTTCCAAAGTTCTTGGCCTCAGTCCCCTTGTCCCTATCTCCATCACAGTGGACAGTGCCATGCTCCTCCCTCCTGCTCAGGCATAGGATGATTGGCTGGAAGGAGGGAGCAGCCGGAGACCACCTGGATGCAGGAGAGACCTAGATGTACTGTGCTGAGGGTTGCTAGGCCCGAGAGTCTGGAGAGTTTCCTGTGCTTGATTCAGATTCTCAATAAACCCTTCTGTTTTACGCTGGCTGAGAGTCACTCGAGTCTAGAGATGAAGGTTGCATTATTCCCTCTAGGTGTGGTGGCCCCAGGGGTCCAGAGCGAGTGGACTCCCTGAGGAGGCCCACAGCAAGAGACAGGTGTGCTAAGGCTCAGAGAGGTGCAGTTTCAGGAGGTGGAGGGGCTTAACCCCCAAGAGAGACTAGGTTGTTGCACTGAAGAGGGGTCCACCCAGGGACCGTATGGAGCTGAGAGAGAGCACGAGTCCTGTGAGTCCATGACAGGTGTGAGACCAGACTGCAACAGAAGAAGTGCTCTGGCAGTGCGAGAAGACACCACTGCTCAGTATGGACTGTTGTGTGCTGGCAGACTTTCTTGTGGACCTCTGAGGATTGTTAAGAAATATTTCTTTTATTTAACTGACCCCAGGCAGGGGTGGTGGTAACCCACAGAGAAGCCTGTGTGCAGTTCGTCAGGGGTCCCAAAGATGGGGAAATGGAAGCAGGGTGCCGCAGAGGCAAGTCTGGCCATGAGAGGCCGCACAGGAGTCAGCCAACGCTGTTACATACTCATGCATACATACTCTCATAGAGCCCGTAAACACAGCACACGGGAGCCATTGACAGCAATCTTCCTCCATATTTTGCCGTCTTGGAACAGCCTTGAGAAGTGTCCCATACTGTATGCCGTCCAGTTAGCCACCTCACTGAACCCCACTCACCACGCGTATCCACTGGCCCCAATCTCTGCAAAGCTTGCTTTGGCAATCTTCCTCCACTCATCCAACCCACGTGTTCCTCAAACTCAAGTTTCCTTTGTCTCATTGTCTTGCTGATGTCCAGTATCAGGTCAGTTATGAGCGTTAACCTCTTTGTTACTCGTGTGCGAGGCATATCTAACGTGCAGCAATTTGAGGGCAGAAAGCCACTTAGTGTCCTGTTTCCTTAGCATCCATGATTCCCTTACACATATTTAATTTTACTCTTCATGGAAATTCCTTTGCTTCCCAAATGCAGTGGAGTATCACTAGAGCAGCAGTCACAAGTCCACTTCTATGTCACATCTCTAAGTGCTATTTATCACTGCTTAGGTGTCTCCTTGCACTCCAGTGCCTCCTCAGATCTGGGTAAAAATATCTTCACCTTTTCAAGAGACATTTTGTTTCTTTGTCTTTTTGTGTGATATCTTTAGAACCAACCTCTCTGCTTCTACAATGACTCTTTCTAGCTATTTTTGCACCGTTTATTGCGATGACCCAGTCAGGTCAGTATCCTTGGCAAAGCACAGGCGACTAATTTTTCATCCACCAATGGGCACATCCTCCTGTAGGTTTCCATCAGTGACTCTTCCTCAGAATAACAGTTGAAGAGGGTCAGTGATAGCATGTAGCCCTGTCTGACATGTATCGCTCAATCAAACCAACTACTTTGCTCGTGCCCGATAAACACTGCAACTGTCACGCTCCTACAGAGGTTTTGTATCAGCCTTATTAGATTTTCACCAACTCGGACTAGTTGCAGGCTTTCCCGAAGAGGTTTGTGCCAAATGCTGTCAAATATCTTGGCAAAATCCACAAAGACGTGGGCCACTTTCCCACCATTCTTGTGTAACACATGCAGATTGAATATTTGCTGTCTTTTGGATCTAAACCGAGCTTGTTTTTCAGCTAGAAAGTTCTCTATCTTGGGTGCAATTGTCTTCTGGATAATACACAGCAGTTTTTTGCTAGGGTATGTTAATAATGAGACCATGCGTTAATTTCCACAAATAATCGGGCTCTCCTTTTTATGAATAGGAACCATCAGGGCTGGTTTCAAGTCTTTGGCCGTCTTCTAGACTCGCAAATCACATAGACAAGCTTGTGATATGCTCTGAGGAGTGTCATTCCACTACTTTTAATTAGTTCTGCTTGATCCCGTACTCAGAACTAATATATCGTGCTGGTTTTCTAATATGTACTGTTTTGTGTATACTAGCGGATCAGAGGCCACAAAAGTCATTCATATGAAAAGTATGCCATAAACTGCATTTACACAACACTCGTAGATATTGAGACCGTAATGATCCATTTTGATCATCTAGTCTGACTTCCTGTATAATAAAGCCCAACTCAACCAATTGTTCTTCCATCTAGCCCAATACATGTACCTGTTACAGTATACAACAAAGAGCAATAGTGAAATGTGTGGACCTCTATAGGTCACCTTGGTTCACAGCTGTTAGCTTCACAATTCCAGGTCAGTGGAGGAGATGCTTAGTTAATGAAGCCTGCACTACCCATGATTGGAGATCTGCTGGGTTCGGGGTTGAGTCCTCTGATCTTTATTGGTTGGAAGGGGGAAAAATCTCATGCCTTTTTCCCTTCTGCCAGAAGGATGATGTGGTGGGTTCTCTGCAGTCATTTCCTCCTCTCCTATGGATTTTACTATGGGAGGGGATGACTCATTCTAGGAGGGAATGCCCAATTTATATCCCAGCATCCAAGTATATATAGAAATCATGGGCGTATTGGCCTATGCATGGATATATTTTCATCACATGTAGTTAAAAAGACACAGAGAGAGAAAAGAGCAGGTAGTTTTCTCTGCTAATAAGAGACGCAGGTTAAAGGATTCATTCTCCAAAAGCACCTTCTGAGAGGTAATATCTCTATGTCTGAGTATGACAAAATAAACTTCACATGTGTGAGGAATTAAAGTGGGTCTGAGAACGATGTTTTGTGTTTTACATTAAATACGAATATGGCCTCACATAATTAAAAACAAGCACTTAATTGCTATTTATTTTCTTAGTGTTGACAAAAGCTAGACTTTGTTTCAGTGGCAAGGGAAAAGTGGCTGTTGGGAAGCAGTTCCCTGCCTGCAAACGGGAACACACGTTGGAGGGGACACGTTTGCTAATGAGCAAGATGGTGCTGATCAGCGTGCAAAGGCAAACCCAATCCCTCCCCTACTTCCCGGGCAGGGCTTTCATAATCTGATATTTTCATGTGCATTTGTGAAGGGGGAGGGAGAGCACAGACCTAGGAATGGTATATCTTTCAGTTGCACATGGCATTTCACTTAGACTTCTGGGCATAGGCCACTGGCAACCCTGCGGATCAGCGCCTCCACCCATCAGCAGCCCTGCTAATCGGCACCTCCTTTTCCCTCCCAGCACCTCCTGCCCATGGTGTTCAGCTGTTCAGCGCATGCAGGAGGTGCTGGGGGGATATGGGAGGAGTGGGGGCTTGAAGAGGTTAGGGGAGGGGGACTTGGGGAAGGAGTGGGGATGGGGCCTCGGGTGGAGCAGGGGTGGGATGGGGGCTTTGGGGAAGGGGAGAAACGGGTGGGAAGAGATGGGGTGGGAGCAGGGCCTTGTGTTTATCGCGGGTCAAGCACCCCCGAGGAACTGAGGAAGTCGGTGCCTATGCTTCTGGGAGTGATTTTTGTTTGTTTGTTTGTTTTTTGCCTATGTAATTTGGTGATTCAAATGGCAGGTCAAGAACCAGCATCCAGCCTCCTCGATATCTCAGCAGGACACTAAGGAAATGCAATAGAAGGGAGGATAAGTGGCTTTGGAGCAGTAGTTCAACTGGCAGTAGTAGAATTTGCAGCCCTAATATACTCCCCTGGGACTGGGGTGAGGAGTCGGAAACAAGTTATTGATGACAAAGAGTCCTGTGGCACCTTACAGACTAACAGACGTATTGGAGCAGGAGCTTTCATGGGCGAATACCCACTTCGTCAGATGAAAGTTATTGATGTTTCTCCTCTGCCCTCCAGCCAGGGCTGCCCGGGGGGGCAAATGGGGCAGTTTTCCCCAGGCCCTGGGCCCCGCAGGGGCCCCCATGAGAGGTTTTGGGGCCCCCGGAGCGGGGTCCTTCACTAGCTCCTGGGCCCCGGAAAACTCTCATGGGGCCCAGGTTCCTGGAGATTCTTCCGCTCTGAGTCTTTGGCAGCGGGGGGTCCTTCTGCTTTGAGACGCACCACTGAAGTGCCCTGAAGACCCGCAGCAGGGGGTCCTTCCGCCCTGGGACCTGCTGAAGTGCTGGGTCTTTGGCAGCTGCCTCCAGCTCACATAACCTATTCAGTCTGTGAGTAGTTGGGTGGCTAAGAGAAGACCCAGCTATTCTTAAGGGTGGGGGATTTAGCTTCTGTGGGTTTTGCTTGCAGCTGCTTCTGATCTCACTCCTTTGTTTTTCACCCCAGAGAGTTGAAAAAAGGAGAAATAGCCACCCAAACTGCAGAAGATCCAGCTGTCAGTCTAATTTAAAATATATGTAATGGCTCCTTTCCTCTATACCCTTCATTTCCCCTCCTGAATAGTTGCAAGTCTTTTGCTGGGTCAGATGAGCTACCTCTTATGCTCTGTGTCCCCTTTTTTTAGCTGGAAGCATACCTTGAGCTCTGTGTATTCCTTCTGAATATAGGTGCTGTGTGGCTTGAGAACATTCATGCTAGAACTGCATTCAGATTTCTCTGTATTCCTGATCAAAACCACACGTCACCTTCGCTGTGTGCCTAAATATGTAACATCAAACCTGTGGGCTCCTGGGATCAAATCCTGGTCCTGCTGGAGCCAGCTAGTGTTGTACCATTGAGTTCACTGGGAACAGGATTTGACATACGTGACATATATATTTGGTTCAGGTGCATGCTACCTCTGAGGGTAACAGAACCAAAGTGTGCTTGCCTATCAAAATTATCCTGAGATTTGGGCCTACATGTTTGAGGGGGGCCACTACATTATTCTTCCTCATCCTTGGCTAACAACATGTCCTGGTTGGTCAGGGTGAGAAGATTAACTCTCGGTCCATTACGTGTTCCATATTCTCCAGTATCAGGCTAGTGGTTTGTCATAAAAATAAAGATCTTTCTGAAAAGACACTTAAAGGTGACTGTTGCCAAGGTCTTCAGCAGTCATATCGGAGCATGCTAGGCACAGTCTTTCATATGAGTATTGGACAGCAATAGACTGGTCTTTATGGCACTGTTAGTTTCTTGTAAATAATTGCCCACCCTAAGCTGAAAAGCAGCAATCCCCCTTTGGAAATTTCAGTAAGACAACCCCCATGATCAGCATCACATCAGGCCCCATTAGTGTGTTCTCTGCCTGCCTATCTCTAGGTCTGAGTCATGTTGCTTATGCAGAAAATATTCCATTAGATGGAGGAGACTCTCTGGAAAGAGAGGGAAAGCATCAGTGCTACCTTTTCGTCAAGTGATAATTGTCTACGTGGCTGTCAGCAGAGAGCGATCCATCCCCAGTGTCAAAGCTCACCGACTCCTGGGTGTATGTCTTTTAATCACTGGGTCAAAGGGCCAGCAAGCCGGGGCACCTGTTAGGGTCCAGTTGAGCCTTGTGCACACACTTCATTTTATTCAGTGTATTTTTTCAGCATCTGGATGAGAGGGATGATTTTGAGTTGGGGCTAGGTATTGGGGATTAAATTTAATTTTAATATTTCTTCACTGCTGACTTTTGATGTGTGGCCACCATAGATGGCTTCAGGATTAGAAGTGGGGGCTGTATGCTTTTCTCCAACTCATCACTTATGAGGGACATGATTACGTCAGCCTTCTAACCAGGGCTGGAGAGTAAGCAGCTTTTAGACACTGATTGAACTATTGCACTGGGATCTTTTTTTAACTATGCTGGGTTGGGGAAAGAATCTCAAAAGCTTTAGTCACATGGTTAAAGTGGGGGCAGACTCTGCATCCATCCATGACAGTCATCTTCATCTTCTCCCCCCCCCCCCGGGTAAAATTTGCACCATCTAATTAAGAAAACGGGTGAAGAAGCAGATATGAGTATGCCTGGAATCCCTGGGTTGTGTCTTTTGCATTGCTACCAAAGAATAATCTGTAGGTGAGTCCTAGTGGAGTGATGCAGACATTTCTGCTGCTTTTGGATGTTCTCAGCCCTGTCTGTGGCGGATGAAATGTTCAGCTTGGAGCACAGCCCTTTTCTGTTGTGTGTTAAAGCCAGTGCCTTAGTGATGCTGCTGCCAAGCCCAGGAATTGTGCTACCAGTGAGATCACCTCACTCCCCTCAGGCTTAAAGCTAACTCAGTGTGATAGTAGAGGGAGCAACGAAGAGAAAGGCAAACATTTGGCTGCTGGTGCACATCAGAGTTAAATTTAAAATGCTTCCCTCTGCTTCTCTCTAAGCATCTCTCATTTTACTCACTAAGTTATAGGTGAGGCAAAGCAATAGGAGGGAAACATTCTGCCGCAGTGGAAATAGCACAGCTGAATATGCTCCTTTGGAACCTAATTTCCAGATTAATGGGCTATGGCTGGAGATCAAGAGTGATAATTTCCATTACTCTGCAGACAATAGCGGAGTTAGATTATTCAGGGAATATGCAACTTTCTTGTAGGAAACAGAAAGGGACAGAAAACTTTCCTACCTCCAGTTCTTAGCCTCTTGCCAGGTAGTTTACTGTGTGATGGGTGAGGAGTTGTACCTGCTCTTATGCCTGATGACAGTGATACAGAAGTTACTACTGAGGAATCCACTGGAAAGCAAGAGGAATCCCTCTTCTCCTAGCCTTTTCCTCTTTGTCACACACTTGTGCTGCTGTTTGCTACCCAGCAGAAGGGTTCCAGAGACACATTTTCCAAAGAAACGGTACAGTTATGACAGTTCCATTGTTTTGCCATCTCGTTATACCTTTGGTACCCAGTTTCCCCATTGCTTTCTTTAATTTATGTGTGGTTTTGCAGTGAATGCAGACTCTGGGACGTGGCATGGAGCATCCCAGCACTCGACAAAATCCCCAAATAACTGTACCTAAGTGCTTTTTGCCAAACATTGTTTCTCTAACTTTGTTTTAGTACCACTGCCTCTGTTGATTCTGGAACCTTTTCTAATCTTACGCTGTGTTCTTCTGGCACTGTCACGATGGAGTGGAACTTGCCAGACTCTTCTGGCTGCAACCATCGAGTTGGGAGAACACTTCTGCATCTGTTGATTTGGAGATTACATTTTCTGTGGTGGGAAGGTTACACTTTCCTCCCTTATTGCTTCATTGAGCCTCTTTAAATCTATGCATGCACAGATGTGCCCATTGGAGCTCATATAACACGGCCTCCAGTTTCAGTACAATTCACACTGGTTCTCCTTTGAACAGGCCACTTTACCAAACCCTGGGTCAACTTCCTCTGTGTTTTAACAAAGCCCATCTTAATGGCTGTGGTTCAGTCTAAGAGGTTATGTATCCTGGTCCCATTAATAGCAAAAATGCCCAACTTATGCTCCCTGCCTTGATAGCTAGTACTGGCTTTGAATTGGCTTCCAACATGGCTTTGGCTTATTGAGCACTCTCTGGGCACTGCTCCAGTGTAAAGCTAGTGCTCACCTTCTTAAGTTGCTTTAGAAATCACAGTCACGTATGCCCCCAAATCAATTTAAATGTAATAGTGTAGTAAATCTTGAGACTAACAGTCCATGCCTGTTGATGGGTGTTGTCTTCAGACACTCAAAATATGCTCGTGCATGCAGAGGTGTAATCAGGAAGGCCAAAGCACAATTGGAGTTGCAGCTAGCAAGAGATGTGAAGGGCACCTGTCATAACTGTCCTACTCAGATCTGAACCTTAGAGTTCAGAACATGAGAAGCTAGCATGAAACCTCCAAACTTAATTACCAGCTTGGATCTGATATCGCTGCCACCAGCCAGAAGATTCCAGTGTCTGGCTCACTCTGGTCTCCCCAAAACCTTCCCTGGGGGACCCCAAGACTCAGATTCCTTGAGTCTCACAACAAAGGGGAATAAACCATTTCCCTCCCCCCTCCTCCCCTCCAAGTGTTCCCTCCCTGGGTTCCTGGAGAGATATACAGATTCAAGCTCCGTGAATCTAAACAAAGGGATTTCACCTTTTTTACCTTCTCCCAGATTTCCCCCCCCCGGGTACTCTGGGAGATTCCCTGCTTCAAGTCCTTGAAACACAAGTACCGAGAGATCTAATCTCTCTCCCCCCTCACCCAGAGGGTATGCAAAGTCAGGCTTAGTAAATCTAACACAAAGAGATTTTTCCCCTCCCTTCGTTTCTTAGCCTTAACCAGTGAAAAACACTTAAACAGGTCTTAAAAAGAAAGCTTTATATAAAAAGAAAGAAAAAGACATAAAATGGTCTCTGTATCAAGGTGACAATATACAGGGTCAATTGCTTAACAGAAAAAATGAATAAAAAGCCTTATCCAAAAAGAATACAATTTAACACATTCCAGCAACTACACACATGTAAATACAAAAAAACAATATAAACCTATTGTCTTACTATCCTTGTACTTACAACTTGGAAACAGAAGATTAGAAAGCCTGGAGATAGAAAGATCACTCTCAGAGCCCAGAAAGAGAACAGACCAAGAAGAAAGGACTCACACCCAAAACTTCCCTCCACCCAGATTTGAAAAAATCTTGTTTTCTGATTGGTCCTCTGGTCAGGTGTTGTTTGTTACCCCTTTCCAGGTGAAAGAGACATTAACCCTTAGCTATCTGTTTATGACAGCACCAAGAAGGGTTTCTATAGGCATGTTAGCAACAAGAAGAAGGTCAGGGAAAGTGTGGGACCCTTACTGAATGGGGGATACAGATGATATGGAAAAAGCTGAAGTACTCAATGCTTTTTTTGCCTTGGTCTTCACAGACAAGGTCACTCCCAGACTGCTGCACTGGGCAGCACAGTATGGGGAGGAGGTGAGCAGCCCTCAATGGTGAAAGACCAGGTTAAGGACTATTTAGAAAAGCAGGACATGCACAAGTCCATGGGGCTGGTTCTAATGCATCCAAGGTGCTGAGGGAGTTGGCTGATGTGATTGCAGAGCCATTGGCCGTTATCTTTGAAAACTCGTGGCAAATGGTGGAAGTCCTGGACAATTGGAAAAAGGCAAATATAGTGCCCATCTTTAAAAAAGGGAAGAAGGAGAATCCAGGGGACTACAGACTGGTTAGCATCACCTCATCCCTAGAAAAATCATGCAGCAGATCCTCAAGGAATCCATTTTTAAGCACTTGGAGGAGAGGAAAGTGATCAGGAACAGTCAACATGGATTCACCAAGGGCAAGTCATGCTTGACCAACCTGATTGTCTTCTATGATGAGATAACTGGCTCCGTGGATATGGGGAAAGCGGTGGACATGATATATCTTTACTTTAGCAAAGCTTTTGATACAGTCTCCCACAGTATTCTTGCCAGCAAGTTAAAGAAGTATGAATTGGATGAATTGGACTATAAGATGGATAGAAAGCTGGCTAGATCATTAGGCTCAACAGGTAGTGATCACTGGCTTGATGTCTATTTGGCAGCCGGTATCAAGCGGAGTGCCTCAGGGGTTGGTCCTGGGGCTGGTTTTGTTCAACATCTTTATTAATGATCTGGATGATGGGATAGATTGCACCCTCAGCAAGTTCACGGATGACATTCAGCTGGAGGGAGAGGTAGATACACTGGAGGGTAGGGATTGGGTCCAGAGTGACCTAGACAAATTGGAGGATTGGGCCAAAAGAAATCTGATGAGGTTCAACAAGGACAAGTGCAGAGTCCTGCACTTAGGACGGAAGAATCCCATGCACTGCTACAGACTAGGGACCAAATGGCTAGACAGCAGTTCTGCAAAAAGACCTGGGGATTACAGTGGATGAGAAGCTGGATATGAGGCAACAGTGTACCCTTGTTGCCAAGAAGGCTAACAGTATATTGGGCTGCATTAATAGGAACACTGCCAGCAGATTGAGGGAAGTGATTATTCCCCTCTGTTCGGCACTGGTGAGGCCACATCTGGAGTACTGTGTCCAGTTTTGGGCCCCCCACTACAGAAAGGATGTGGACAAATTGGAGAGAGTCCAGCAGAGGGTAAAAAAAATGATCAGGGGGCTGGAGCACATGACTTATGAGGAGAGGCTGTGTGAACTGGGCTTATTTAGGCTGCAGAAGAGAAGAATGAGGGGGGATTTGATAGCAGCCTTCAACTACCTGAAGGGAGGTTCCAAAGAGGATGAAGCTCGGCTGTTCTCAGTGATGGCAGATGACAGAACAAGGAACAATGGTGTCAAGATGCAGTGGGGAAGGTCTCGGTTGGATATTAGGAAACACTATTTCACTAGGAGGGTGGTGGAAGCACTGGAATGGGTTACCTAGGGAGGTGGTGGAATCTCCATCTTTAGAGGTTTTTAAGGCCTAGCTTGACAAAGCCCTGGCTGGGATGATTTAGTTGGGATTGGTCCTGCTTTGAGCAGGGGGTTAGAATAGATGTCCTCCTGAGATCTCTTCCAACCCTGATATTCTATAATTCTATGACACAGATCCCATGGAATAGGTATTACTCACCCTTGCTTGGATGCATTCTGTGATTTGCTCTCTTCAGCACATATGCTCTCAGTATCCATTTATTTTTTTGCATTTTCTGCACATGCTTCTGCTGGCTGGACAGGCCTCATCCCTCCTATATTCTGTCTTGCCACATTTCTGCACAGGACTTCAGGATTCCTGAGGCATTTTCTGTGGTGTTTCCCTTTTCCCATAGGGGGATGTTTGTATCCTGTTTGTTACAATATGCTGCCACTGATTTCCTGCTGGATGACTTCCATTTTCACTAGTTCAGACTGCCTTGCCAGCTACACCTGGTCCAGAGGTAGCTCATTCACTCACTGTGTACTGTGGCAAGGTACCTCCTCGGTCTCACCAGCCTCAGCTGTTTTTAGCCTTGGCAAGACAGGCTTTTGGGGCTTGTTTTTTCTTCCTTTATGGGAGGGAATGCAGCCTCCCCTCCTTGTGAGGCTCGCTGCTCCTAGCCTACTGGCAGCTTGACTCCTTCTCTCTCCCCTCTCCCTTCCTCCAACAGGGAAGGCTTTAAAAAGGTCTCAGGCAGCCCTTAGTTGAAATCAGCTGATCTTAATCAACCTCAGGTAACTCCCTCTCAGCTGATCCTAACTGATCTCTGGTAACCCCTTCTCAGCTGAACCTGATTGACCTGTAGTAACCCCTCCTCAGTTGATAGGGAGGAGCACCTGTTAACCTTCTGGGACTGTTTTCTCCCCACACCCCTCCACTGCAGCTGTCTGTCCTGAGTTTATCACAGTACCTTTTTTGAAAGCTTCTTGCTTAAAATCCCAGCTGCTGGATAATCTCTCATGGACTCTTCCTTACCAAAACCAAAGTCATAAAGGCATCTGTGCTTTTTACTAGGTTCTGTACTGTTTGGTGACAGTGTGTGTTGTTCCTTTTGGAATGAAATTGTCATCAAACTTTTAAGAATCAGGTCATAGTTCTGACTGACCACTAAGGAGGAAGGTTACGAAGAAACTTTCCCAGTGGGCCGATCGTTCCATAATACAAGCTTTTCTTAGAGCCCTTCCCAGCCCCTTCTTGCCTGTCTGTTACAGTTTTAAAGAGTCCATGCACACATCCTTCTCATGGTCCATTTATCTGCTTCCCTCATTAATCTCATCTTGCTTTCTCCTATGCTGTTCTTTTACAGCCTCAAACCGCCTCTCCCTCCAATAACTCCCAAGTCCTACCTCTGTAGTGATGCCAATAAGAAATTGGCTAACTAATGTTGGCTAGATTGAACGCCATGGGTTAGCTGATAATATTTGTAAAAGAAAAGATACTGTCATATGAATCAAAGTTGTTGACGTGTGTGTAGCTAACTTATGTGATAATAGGATCATGTTGTTGCACTCAACTTCCCTCCTGTTGTTTTAAAACAAGATAAGTGAGTTGAATAGTTAGATGCTAAGGAACGTGACTTCCCATGTGTTTGAACAGCATCCAGAATTCCAGAACAGGGAGTCCCCAGTCCTGGAAGGGACATTCAAGGGATGCTGCAATACAAATAAGTCAATGCCTTTTCCATCCAGGGACCTCCTGGGGACCATCCTCCCCTTTAGCTATATGGGACGGCAGGGTGGTAGTGACCCCCAGATTGCAGAATCCCATAACAAGGGCTGAGAGCTTATCCCTAAAGATCTCAGGTTACTTGTCCCATCACAGCTGCTCAGGGCAGGACTTTGGAGCAACCATTACTACGGATGCCTTGATGTTTGGGAAGAACCCCCCCCCAAGTCAATTCACTGCTCTGGGGACACTGTCATCTAGGCCACAACTGGGGGCACTAGGGCACTGCAAGTTCCCTGTCAATCCCGGCCTGCAGCTGAGGCAGCTCCTCTGCTGAGCAGCCATTATCATCTCCAACCACCACGAGGGGCTAGCTGAGTGCCTTGAGAAGTAGCATGAGCTATTGCATCATCCAAGGGCTGACTGAAAGGTTCTGATCTCAGCTCTGAACCACACTTACGCACTCTGTCCCTGTCAAGTCACACCATCATTTTCAAGCTTTGGAGGTCTAAAATGACGCACCTAAATGTAGAGCGGATGAGCACCCACTGCTCCTATTGACTTCTATGGGAGCTGCAGGTGCTCAGCACCTCTGAAAAATCTGAGGGTGCTTTCATGTAGATATTTAATTCTTGATTTTGGTACCCAATTTTACGCACCCAAGTTTGAAAATTTTCCCCCCAGCCTTTCTGTGCCTCATTTGGCACCTCTGCAAACGAGTATAATCCTGAGCTACCTCACAGGGAAGCTGTGACCGTGCACTAGCTAATGCGCTGTGTAAGACCCCAAACTCATCCACCTGCACACAGACCCCCTCCAGTGAATGGCTAGTTCCCAAGCACTCCTCCGGCATGTTTGGACAATATACACAAAGGGCTGAGTTTTCTAGTTTGTACCTCTGCTGTACAATATTCATGAAACACTTATGGCAGCTACAGATGCTGTGGTTTGCCAATCGTATTGTGAAGTGTTGATAGTTTACTCTGGGATAAAAAGACATGTCCCAGACTGCTCAGCACAGCTGCAGTAGATATAGTTCCAACAAAGGACCTGCTGCTTGCTTTTAAATACTGTCATTTCTTCTCCTAGAGGACACGCTATTGCATGTTCATGCTCTACTTTGAAAATTGCTAAAATATCGTTAGAACTTGGGGAAACCTCTCTGTCTCTGACAGTTGTTCAGCACACAGGGTTTCATATGCTTACTTTTACAGCAAAAGAAGAGACAGTATTACCGTGAAGGACTGAAGAAGAATACAAACCTGGACCAGATCGGTGCCTACGATGATACAGGTGATAATGAGAGTGTGTTAGAATTGTCAGTAATGTCATTTCTGAATAGTATAGATGGTCAAAAGCTGTTTAATGAGAAAATACCACTGCCAGGCTGGAGCCTTGGGGGGGTTGAAAAATTAACATTTTTCTAAGCCAAATGTTTTTAATAAAAAAATGTTATCAGTTTGGGATTTTTTTTAAATCAAAACTTTTTTCACTATGCATAGCAACTTTTTTTTGTGCTTATCATAATTCTAGTTTTGGTAAAACAATAATGAGTTAAATAAAAATTGCATGAGAAATTTTTTGAGGGGAAAAGGGTTCATTTCTAACCCTTCGAATCGAAAACAATTTTGAAACTTGCCCAATTCTTCCTGCCCCCACTTTTCAGCCAGTTCTACTGCACCATTGTTTCATTTCTCCTGCAATATCAGGCACTAATTGTCACTGTTTTCGCATAGTCTCATGTTAATACCAACTTCCCTTTAAGGTAATGGGCTCCAGTTCTAAGGATCCCTGGCACACATGCAAGTCCTGTATTAACTGGGATGTATTTGCGCTAGTTGGGACTCTCTTGTTCTTAGTCATCTTGTTACCATTATGGTCTCTGATGGAAAGCAAATTAAATCAAAAGCATCAATGACCCTTGAGACCAGACACAAGAGGAGCACTGGAGCACAAGGTCTCTGCAGGCTTAATCCTGCTGGCAGCACTACTCTCCACAAAGTAGTCAGGGAGGAGTGGGAAGGAGGCTGGGTCATAGTCCCTCTCTTCCCCTCCACATTGCCCACAACCCTGAGAGGAGCTGACCCTGTACCCTGATGGCTCCCTCCGGGCTACGTTGAGCATGCTGAAATACTGAGGCTATTTGTGGTGGAGCGGCTGCCCCACACAGGGAGAAGAAGGGGTTAAGAGCAGCACCAGGGAGGCTGCACAGAACCCATGGATCAGGAAAGGGCTTACTGAGCCCGCCAATAGAGGAAGGCTTGTTGGAGCAGCCAATCAGGGCTGGTGAGGGCCATATATAAAGGGCTGCTCAGCAGAGCAGAGGGGAGTCTCCCCCTGGAAGGACTCACTGAAGAAGTGCAATATAGATAGATAGATAGAGCTGGGCAGGGGCAGCAAAGTGTGAGGATGAGCTGCTGGCTGACCACTGCCATGCTGGGGCCTTGCTACAAGGGCTGAGAGGGTGCTAGGGCTATGGGATAAGTGGCCCAGGGAAAATAGGCAGCAGGTTGGAGGAGGACAGCAGGTGACTTCTGGCTATAGGGTCCCTGGGTTGGGACCCAGAGTAGCGGGGGGGGGGGGACAGGTCATCTTCCCCCCCCACTTCCCCTCTCCATACCCCACTTGCCAATGAGGAGAGTGGCCAGTATCCATACTGCAGTTTGCCCCTGAAGTGAGGGGCTAGACCTTGGACTGCAGTTGGCTGCTGAGGCAAGTGGTGGGACTAAGAACTGCCTGTCCCTGGGAAGGGGGGAGATAGCGGAGTAGGGTCACAGCTGCAGGACCATGCCCAGAAGAGGACGCTGCTTATGTAGCCCTTCTGCCAGGTGGGAACAGCAGCAACAAGGGCTGGGTTCAATAGCCAGGTTGTTCTGAACAATACAGAACAGAAGTGGCTTACGCTCCCACCCAGCAATCTGGGAAAACTTGGGTGAGTTTGCCTCCCACCCCTGAAGTCATGCCTCTGCCTCTGATCATCAGAGGTTTCTGTCACTGTTGGTTGCTTTCCGTGTCTCTGTCATGGCTGCTGCATGTCACCATTTCTGCTTGTTGTCATCACTACTGTTGCCACTGATACCGCTGATCACAGCTGCCACCACCACTGCCACCTCCCTCCACAGTGCTGGGTTCTGAGATTCTCCCCCTTAGTCCAGTTCTCGGTGATTTCAGCTCTTTAGTGATTTCTTCAGGTAGTTGGAAACGTCGCTTCTGCTGCTACTTCTGCATTGTCTTTTCACCACAGCACTGTCTCCATACCAGATGTAACCTTCAGCCCCCCTAAAATCAGCTTGTCAGCGAGTTCAGCTCTAACAATCACAGAAGAAGAACCAGGACTCTCATGTGAGTCTAGTGAGTGTTGTCTTTAAACACTGAAGGGGGAAGGGTCAAAGGGTTTCTGGGACCCTTTAAATAGATCCACTCCTCACATAACAACAACTATGCCACACCATGCTGCCCTACCCTGTACTTGCATTTGGCATCTCTACCCCTGCTTAGTGAGTGAGGTTACAGTTAGGGTGACCCCCCTCATCAGGACATGCTAAGTACAGTCCTGCTGCCGTTTACTCATACAATAAGGATCATAACATTTAATTACCTCTGCTTTCAATACTAATGTGAGTTTTAACCCAAAACAGATCACTTTGGAAACACAGGTCTGTCTGCTGATCTCCTAGGCAGATTAGGTGCATCTGTGCAAATACAGTCTGCTCCTGAGGGTCCTCCAAGTTTGTTACTAGGCGTCAGAGGAGAACTGTTCCAGACTCTGCTTACATTTGAGTATATTGCCAAATCAGGCCCTTAGTAATGCCAAAGGTCACACATGAAGTATTTGGTAGAGCCAAGAGTTGAACTCAGATTTACCAAATCCCAATCGATTGCCTTCGCCACAAGACCATCCTTCAGAAAGAATTCATAGCTATGTAACTTCCTCTAATACCATATAACATATACCTTTAAAAATATGTTACTTTCCTCAAACGTAACAAGTGCCAAAGAAATTCAAGCAGACGCCGATAGAAGTCAGCTATAAAAAAATCCATGAACTCCATTGTGAGATATTAGTGCACAACTCATTCTTTTGTATGTAAGTCTATAAGTCTGAGGGGTATTTTTTCCTATCCTCGCCCCCTTCTCCATCCACTTAGGCAGATGAAGCCTCAGCTGGAGGACTGTGCCAAATTCTGGGCACCACATTTTAGGAAAAAATTGGACAAATCAGAGTACAAAAGAGAGCAACAAAAATGATAAAAGGTTTAAAAAACCTGATCTATGAGGAAAAGTTAAATAACTGGGCATGTTTAATCTTGAGAACAGAAGTCTGAGTGGGGACCTGATAAGACTTCAAATCAGTTAAGGGCTGTTAGAAAGAGGACGATGATCAATTATTCTCCATGTCCACTGAAGGTAGGACAAAAAGTAATTGGCTTAATCTGCAGCAAGGGAGATTTAAGTTAGACATTAGGAAAAAACTAACTATAGGTGTAGTTAAGTTCTGGAATAGACTCCTAAGGGAGGTTGTGGAATCCCCACCATTGGACCTCTCAAGGTCCTGCTAGTCCTACATTTCTATGATTCTATATAAACCTTATTACTGTAGTTTCTGAAACCTGCACAATCTTTGATGTATTTATTCTCACAACACCCTTGTGAGGTGGGGAAGTGCTGTCATCTCCGTTTGTAAACTAAGGCCAGGAAAGACTGAATGGCTTGTCCAAGGAAGTCTGTGGTAGAGCAGAGAATTGAGCCTAGGTCTCCCAAGTCCCCAGCTAGGACCCAAACCACTAGACCATCCTTCCAAATTGGGAAGGCCAAATCCTGAGAGGTGTTTACCATTTGGAAAGCCAAGTAAATATTGTGAGAGGCAGATGTCTCAGACTTCTTGTTATTTGTAAACTGATTAAAATTAGATACTTGGAGAAATGACAATACCCAATGTTGCAATTTCTGGGGTTCAGCAACAACCAACGCCAACTGCACACTTTGGATTTCAAACTTAATGCAATAAGCACTAAGCCATCCGTAAGTCCCAGAATGCACAGAGCAGCTGTTGTAACAGAATCCTTTTTCAGCTTTTTAGTTAGACTGTCACAAACATGCTGCCCGAACCCCATGAATATTTCAGCAAAACTAACACACATGAAGAAATTATCTCAAAAACAGTCTGATGGTGCCAACTTATGCTGCTAAAGTTATTGCCCGATAGGTTCCCTACAAGGCATAGCACAGAGGGGAACAAAACCACACTCATTCTGTGGAAATGGGGCTATGGGCCGTGTAAAGGCAAATACAAGAGTGTGCTCCTTCCTCCATAGCTACCACACCTCTCTGTAAAATGTCTCTGCAGAGATTGTGTGCTCATAATGCTCACAATAAAATTGGACTAACCATCCATGTGAGGTCAAATTCTTCCCTGACGTGCATGAAAAACTCCTGCTGAAATCAATGGGAATTACATGTATATAATTTTAGGAAGAAGTTAGTACCATGAGTTAATTTTATAATTGCCAAGATCAAATTCTGGCACCAGATTCACAGATGTGTCTCCTGAAATGCAAACACCATTACACATTTAATTTAATTGAAGATCCACAGGATTCTGCCATATATTAAGGAGTGCTAAGCTCCAGGCACTCTGGGCTCCATCTTACCTAACAGAGGAGCTCCAAAAGGACAATGTTGTAGAAGCATTTGAAACATAGAGCTTTTTGATTTTGGTAATGCACTTCATTCCGTTTCAGGAGTATGAGTTACCTAATGCACAGGAGTAGTGTATGAGCCCTCTGGTGGTGCTCACTGTGTTCTGTGTTTTAGAAGCAACCAGAAACCAGCCAGACCATCCATTTGTATATAGCTAGGCATGGCTTGTCTGTGTGTATTTAGTTAACCTGGTTATTTGGGACCCATCTGTGCCCATGGTGCTTCTTTATATGTTGTTGTTGTTTTTTGTGTAACACAATCATAACAAAACAAGTTGTTCTTGGCCTTCATTGAAATAACTCTGTGATGGGGTGGTCTAGGCCCAGAATCTCTCTGCTGGAAGTCTCAGAGTCCCGCTACAGTTGTCCCAGAAAAAGAGTAGCGGAGCTAAGTCCTCCAAGCAGCCTAGAGAGGCTGCGTGGGATGCAACCAATCAGGAGGGGAAGCTGCAAGGGGCTAGCCAATCAACAGGTTTCAGGCTAGTATAAAAGAAGCCACAGTGCAGCCCAGAGTTAGTTGCTGTTTGGTGCCTGAGAAGCAAAGGTGGTACTCCCAGTGGGCTGAAGAACTGCAGTACCATGGACAGCTCAGTAGTGCTGGGAGGGAGAGTTACCTCCTGGCTGGCTGCTGGGCCTGAACATAAACACCCCTGAGGTAAGGGTGAAGCACGGGTGGAGGCTGGCACCATGCAGAAGTGACAGAGGGAACCAAAAGCCCTTTAGTTAAAGGGACACAATGGTGTGTGACTGCTCTTCTTAGGGTGCCTAGGCTGGGACCTGGAGTAGTGGGCTGGCCCAGGTTCTGGCCTCATAAGCCCCTGGAGAAGTGGCCTACAATTGGACAGTGATAAACTCCAGAAGGGGAACTGAACTGTAAGAGGCCCAGCTGGAGAGCTGGGGCCAGAACAGACCAGAGTGGGCAAAGAGTCTCCTGGGAGGAAGCCCTGGGGACATGGCCCCCTACCAGTGCCAGGAGCGCATGAAGACCTTGTTAGATTAAGACCCCAGAAGGGGTCTGTTTGAGTTGTGCTCCATACAGACTGTGTGACTTGGCCAGAGAGCTGAGTCACTAGAAACTGCCAGAAGGGGTCATCCCAGACTGAAAGAGGTGCAGACGTACCCAGCCGGGGGTAGGAATGGTGCTCACAAGAGGTTGGTGCTACCCCGTTACAAACTCACTCTGAACAAATGAATAGCCATTAGAGAGATCTAGTTACAAAGACAACAACATTAGAAATATCTAAACATGAGTGACTGTAACACATGTTCAGTTAATACACCACAGGAACTTTAAACAGTTGCCAACTTTAAAGAAATGCTAATATTTTTCTATGGATTTGATAATGTCCAATATTTGTAATTCCTTATTTAAAGTGTTACATTGTTTTAACACAATAAATACATCAGGTTTGCTGAGGGGTGGGTGGGGGCAGATGGGCAAATAACTTATAGCAAAATAATTGAATGAATTGTCTGCAAGCAGCTTAATTTTTTAATCTTTAAATCGTTATTAACAATTTAAAGAAAAAATTATGTGCCAAATTTCTGTGAATGATTTTTGACATGTGAATTGGTCGTTGTAAGTAGCTGATATAATTAAATTAGAGCTGTGCTGGCTAGATTGTACTGGTTACCTAGTCGTATTCCCTTTCATTCTTAGAATCAGGCTGCAGTGCAAATGCTTGCAATTATGAGTTCAAAATGAACTTTCCCTCTGTCTGCTTCAGTATTTGCTTAAAACTAGCTGGTTCCACTAACATTCCTGCCAATAATCTTGTTTGCTAGAATATTCTGAGAAAGTGAACATATAAGATGCATGAATATAGTCCAAGCGCATTTTGTAAAAATGTCTTCACCCAGCTCATACTGGTGATATTGACATTCTAGCAAAGAGATGGGAGAATATTTGACATAACATGAAAAAAATCACTTGTAATTACACTTCAGTTAATACAACAAAAGATCTTCTCAGGCTGTTTTGATACTGGGTAGAAGAAGAGACGTTGCAATAAGAGAATCTGCATTGTTAGAATTATTAACAGGTGGTTTCGAATAAAAGGATACTAGATGCTTAAGTATTGTTAAGAGTTTAGCTGAAGACTAAACATGACTCTCTGTAGCAACATCGCTAATGACACTCTAATTTCTGTTTGAGACGATTTGGGGTCAACTGGAGGTTCTAACACTCCTGCAAGGGAGTTTTTGTTAGTTCTCTTAGTAACTGCAGATGCTTTTATCTCAAGATGCTGGAATACAGCAGATAAATGGGCTATTACAAAATGGTGCAGTGAAATGAATGAGCTGGTGATCCTCGAAAAAATAGGACCAGATTCTCAGCTGGTGTAAATGGGTCCAACTCCTCTGAAGACACTAGAACTACACCGAGTGACAGCAGCTGAGAATCTGGCTCGTATTTCTGAGAGGGAAAAGCTAGTGATTTGGGAAGCTTATCGTCCTTGGTTTTAGACTTTTAAGACTGAGCCACTGAGACTTGCATCTGTTATAAGTACAGCTTTTTGCAGTGGATTTCTGTATTCTATTTGGTTTATTTTGATCAGTGCTGTTTGTGCTCAGATGTTTGGCTGTGTGTGTGTTCCCTCTGTGTGCTACCCCAGCTCTGCGCACACAGCCGGCATGGCAGACCTTGAGCAAACTGCCCAATGATCACAAGATCCATTAAGGTACAAAAGCACCCAGCCCGGTTAATTGTCAATAAAGCATGGTACTAGTATCCTGCAGACTCTGCTGGTCCACTAATACATGTATGCCTGTAACAATGGACCAGCTCAGTGAATGGCAGAACTTTCCATTCTTCCCTAGGCCAGACAAAGACACTCCCTCTGACATGCATCTTTATACCCTCATACAAACAGGTTACGTACTGCACCTCTGATGTAGTTAGTTACTGCCCCCGATGTGGCTAGTTATCACCTTGTACATGTTGGTTCAATTAAAACATTTCTATTATGTACTGTTGTCTCGACCGTATCTTTTAGGAGGCGTCAGTATTCCTGTTATCCGTGGGGAATGTGTGTGGGGGGTTTTTTTTATACCATCCTTGATATCAGGATGTTCTGGTACCACTTGATATCGGGCAGTTGTCTCAAGTGATTGGGGGAGGCACACGAAGACAAATGCTGTATCTGTAAGAACTTTCGGCACCGCACACAGAGTGGGATATTCGATTCCAGGCTCTCCTCATGGAGTCCACCCTGCATCCAGTGTTCGAGCTGTCTTAGCATGAGTTGCTGAGCACCTTGGCATCAGTGAGACATGCACCCCCGGCACCAGGCTCTGTTGCCAGTACCAAAAAAGAAAATGAGAACACGACTCCCTGTCACTGGTGAAGAAAAGCCAAGTGGCAGTGGACAAAGTAACTGCCTCAGGCCATCCATCTACCCTGGAGCCCTGCAGTCAGCCCTCTCCAGTTGGGGCCATTAGCCCAGTAAAAGGTCCTCCTCTGACTCCTGCGAGCAGTACTGGACTGATTTTCCTGCTGGCGCCAACGCGTACTTCCCAAACATCAAAGGAGCGCAGGCCTCCCCCTGTTCAGGACCAGCAGCCAGCTGATAAGGCTCCCTAGGGAGCAGTGGAGTGCTGCCAACCCCCCGAGGCAATGACACGCCCTGCACCACCGTGCTGACAGACATTGGAGCTTCCATCCAGGTTGGCAGTAGGGTGACCAGATGTCCTGATTTGATAGGGACAGTCACAATATTTGAGGCTTTTTCTTATATAGGCACCTCTTACTCCCCCTGTCCCAATTTTTCACACTTGCCATCTGGTCACCCTAGTTGCCAGATACTCACTTTCAGTTGCCAGCATTGTGGTCACAGTTGTCCTGATGTGGTTTGTCAAGAGGGAGGCATTGGTCCCTCTACTACCTGCACCAATGGCCATCCTGCAGGTCGTCGTCTCGTCACCAATCCTAGTTGCTGATGCTGTGGCAGCATTCTCCTTCCCGCCTCCAGTCTCCTTGGCACTGACCTTAGTCTCCATGCCACTCGTACTGGTCTCCCTGTGCAGGGCATCAGTCACCATTATCAGTGGTCTCAAGACAGACTCAGGTGTCTACAGCCTCTCTGTGGCCCCCGGAAGGGGGTTTCTCCAGAACTGAGGGCTGCTTTAGCCTATTGCCTAGACCCCAGCAGTGAGAGTGGGCTACCAAGTCAGCATCGATAGTGTTAGGGCAGTGGCAGCCAGGGAAGTGGCAGCCAGGTCAGTGGCCTGTGCAGTGGCTTTGTTGGAACGCGTTGGGGGGGTTCCAGTCATGGCTATGCCCCCTTTGCTCCACCTGTCAGCCACTGCCTCAGAGCACCAGCTACCAGCATCGAGCCTGGTACTGGAGATACGCCCAGAAGCCAAGACTCAGGAGGCTGTGCCCAACTCTAAGCCACTTTCACCAGTGGAAGGGTGTAAAGGGGCGGACTCACCTCTGTGGCGCCTCCTGCTGGTGACTCCTGGGAATTAGCTCAATTCAGCTCCAGAGCGCCCTCTGCAGGCCGGTGATCCGCCTGTCCTCCGGCCCCCATGTCCCTCCCTGGACCTGGTGTTCTTTTACATGGGGTGCTGCCCCCTGGAAGTAACCCCTTTCTCTCAGGGTCTCCCCTCCCTGGGAAACCCCCACCCACTATACCCACTTTGCCTCAGTATATGGCTACTGCCAGTCATTGTCTAGCCCCATACCCTGGGGCAGACTAGTATCAGCCACTCATCACTAGCAAGGAAGGTTTGGACCTGCTGCCTTGGCCTACCCCTGGGCTGCCCTCTGCAACCCCCAGTACCTGTTAACCTAATGCTAGGCCGCAGCCTGGGGCTTTCCAGGCTAGAGCTCCCCAGCTCCTTTGCCTTTCCCCATCCCTGCTTCACCCAGGTACCTTGTGTCTAGCTCCCTGCAGCCAGGCCCATCTCCCTCTACAGCTAGAGAGAGATTTCTGTTTGCCCCTGGCTTCTCTGCCTTTATAGGGCCAGCTGAGTCTGTTTGGAGCATGGCCCCAGTTGCAGCCACTTCCCCCAATCAGCCCAGCCTAAAAGCTGCTTTCTCCAGCCACAGCCCCCTCCCAGGGCTGTTTTTTAACCCTTCAGGGCAGGAGCAGGGGACCATCCTGTTACAAAGGGGATGACCATGGCCCCCTTCCAATGGGACAGGTGTCATATTTTTCCTTGAATGATGCAGTCATGGGACCCTCCAGGACCAGCCTGCCTGATTTTAAGACCACCAGGCCTTACTTCAGCAGGTGGCCAAGAACTTAGGCCTTGAGGTGGAGGAGATGGCCAAACAGGTAGACCCTTTATTCAATGTCCAGTCAGCCTCTATCCCAACCCATATCACACTACTGGTGTTATACTGTCGCTGCGCTGGTGGTTGAACCCCGGGTTGGTGCTCCAAGGGATCCCTTTTGTGACTCTGTCCCAGTCTCTAACCCTGGTCTCTGATGCTTTGTATCTGGACTGGGAAGCCCACCTGGGCAGTGCTGCACCCAGAGCTGCTAGCTGTGGGACAACCTAGCCTTCCATATCACTGTGAGGGAGCTTAGGGCAGTTCACCTGGCCTACCAGGCATTCTTGCCCCACCTGAGAAGCAAGATGGTACAGGTCCTGATGGACAAAACAGCCACAACGTATTACATCAATAGGTAGGGCAGTGCCAAATCCTTGGCCCTTTGTCTCAGCTTTTGGGACTTTTATGTGCAGCATGGTATTCATCTGGTTGTGGTCCACCTACCCGGCTCCAGGAACATCCTGGCAGATCACGTCAGCAGGACTTTCTCATCTCTCAGCAAATGGTCTCTCCATCCGAAGTTAGTCGCCATAATCTTCCAAAGGCAGGGAACTCCTCAGGTCACCTATTCATGTCCAAACAGACCAGGAAGTGCCACAAGTTCTGTTCCATCCAGAGTCTGGACCAAGGTGCCCTTTCGGGTGCCTTCCTCATCCCTAGGTCAGGGGCACTCATGTATGCCTTTATGCTGCTGTTAATCCATAGGGTCCTAGTGAAAGTCAAGCAGGACAGAGCGAGCGTTATCCTCTTGGCCTCCATATGGCCCCTTCAGTGCTGTTCGGCACGCTGTTGGACTTTTTGGCAGCTGCCCCTCTTCCGCAGCTTCTTTGTCCAGACCAGCTGTTAGAGAAGCACACGACTTGCTGCATCCGAACCTGGTGGCGCTGCATCTGATGGCTTGGGTCCTGAGTGGCTGAGCACAGAAGAACAGGAATGCTTGGCTCATGTTCAATAGGTTTGAACTCAGTAATCCTGATGACACTGCCTTTGGCAGAGCAGTGCTCCGAACTGCAAGACTGTGAACGTCAAACCTTCGAGGGTTCTGCTTGTGAGTCGCCTACAGTGGAATTGACATGAGCAAGCACTCAAAACAAAAATGGTTACGCACCTTTTCGTAACTCAAGTATTGGGGGTAGCCATGTTACTCTGTATCCACAAAAACAACATGGAGTCCGTTAGCACCTTAAAGACTAACAGATCTATTTGGGCATAAGCTTTCGTGGGTAAAAAACCCACTTCTTCAAACTGTTGCCTAGTAGATCTCCCAGAGGTGTGGGAGATGTTTATGGTGCATCATACTTGTGGATTTTGATGGGCTAGAACTGTAAGCGACCTAGCCTAAGTCTCTGGTTACATCTACACTAAAAGCACTACAGCCATCCTATGTGTCAATGTACTGAGCACTTTCCAGCCTCGTGCAATTCCTCTATGCTAGTTGCACTGTCCCAGATGCTTTTCATAGGCAAACCCAATAAAGTTTTGCACAGGCATTGATATTTCAGGCACTTCCTAATTTTTGAGTGCTTGACTGTGCAACTTGAATACTCTTTAATGTGGTATTTTCTGTGTAAAATTTTTATATATATGTTTTCTGTGCATGTGCAAACGTGCACATGTGCTGGTTATTTTAAAAAATAGTTAAGCTTACTTATCTAAAACTGCTAGTTTATTATTCTTGATATTTGGTTTTTCGTAATGCCAGTTATATGATTGGAATATTTTAGGTTATATATACTGTGATGGGGCAAGGCCAGATGGCTACTGTAAAGTACTGAGAAACAGGTATGTTAGCCCCAGGCTAAACAAATCCCTAGTACCCTGGTAACCAAATGGCAGTTGCTCCAGGTTAATCAAGGCACCTGTGGCCAATTAAGATCTTTCTAGAAGGCAGTAGAGATAACTACTTTAATTAGAACACCTGCAGCCAATCAAGGCAGGCTAATCAGGGCACCTGGGTTTAAAAAGGAGCTCACTCCAGTCAGGCAGGGAGGAGCCAGAGGAGAAGGAGTGTATGTGAGGAGCTGGGAGCAAGAAGGCAAGGAGCTGAGAGTGAGAGAGTGTGCTGCTGGAGGATTGAGGACAAACGTTATCAGACACCAGGAGGAAGGTCCTGTGGTGAGGATAAAGAAGGTGTTTGGAGGAGGCCATGGGGAAGTAGCCCAGGGAGTTGTAGCTGTCATGCAGCTGGTACAGGAGGCACTATAGACAGCTGTGATCCACAGGGCCCTGGGCTGGAACCCGGAGTAGAGGGTGGGCCTGGGTTCCCCCCAAAACTCCCAACTCCTGATCAGGCACAGGAGGAGCTGACCCAGACTGTGGGTTCCACAAGAAGGGAAGATCACTGAGGAGAACAAATCCACCAATAAGCACAGGACCCACTAAGGTAGAGGAGGAACTTTGTCATAACTGGTGTCAGAAGTGGGATTCTTTGGTGTGCACAGCGCTGCGGGGGAAAAAGAGGGTTTATTTTTTTTTCACCACAATGGATGATGTAGTGCGGGCACTGATACAAGCCACAGCAGTGCAGCAGTAGGCTACCCATGTCCAGGCAGCCGCCCAACAGGAGGCAGTGCGGCTGCAGCAAGAAACTAATCACCTGCTGATGGACCAGGTTTCTCAAGACTGAGCAATGTTGCGGGAACTGGTAAACCAGGTAAAGACCCTTACAGAGCTGAACCGTGGCCATAATGGGACGCGGCTCATACGGGCCAGCCATTGGCTGCAGAAAATGACGCGGGAGGATGATGTAGAGGCAAATCTTCTGGCCTTTGAGAGGACAGCCCTACGGGAGGCCTGACCTAGAGATCAGTGGTCTGGCATCCTTGCCCCATTCCTGTGTGGGGAGGCACAGAAGGCCTACCACGATCTGCCTGAAGAGGCTGCAGCAGACTACCCCCAGCTGAAAGCAGAGATTCTGGCCAGATCTGCGGTAATGACCGCAGTGCGGGCCCAGCGGTATCATGAGTGGAGGTACCAGGAAGACAAAACCCCGCGGTCCCAACTGTATGACCTCATCCATCCTGCACGAAAGTGGTTGCAAACAGAGTCCCGGAGTCCGGAAGAGATACTAGAGGTTCTGGTCATTGACCGGTACATGAGGTCACTGCCACCAGATCTTTGCAAATGGGTAAGCCAGAATGATCCGTCCACCTATGATGAGATGATCACGCTGGTAGAAAGACGTATGACAGCCAGGGAATTGACCCAACTACCCAAGGAAATCCCCTTTCATAGCAAACACCCAACCCCAGCCCTGGAAGGTGGGACAGCCAAACCCCTGGGGAGTCCTAGGTGGAGGAAGGGGGGGGCCGAAAACCAGTGGAGACCCCTGAAGGAAGGGATTGGCCTGAGTGGGGGAAACCCTGAGACTAAACCCCCTAACCCACATGATAGAGGAATGATTAGAAACAATTATAGATATTTTTGCATGAGGGGAGTGGGGACACATAGCAGCACAGTGTCCCAGCACCGAGGAGCCTATGCAATGCAACTTGGGGGATTAGCAAGTCCCATGCTCCCTTATCCACCTTGCGGGCTTCGCATTAGCCCTGCATAACTACACCAGGCCGGTGAAGATAAATGGAGTAGAGACTACAGCGCTTGTGGACTCGGGGAGTGCTATCACCCTTATATCGGGTAAGCTGGTAAAAAGTAGCCAGCTGCTACAAACCAAACGCGTAGCAGTGGCATGCGTGCATGGGGCCATGAGTCATTACCCCACCATCCCAGTGGAGACAGAGGTTCAGGGGAACCCCATTGAGGTGACAGTGGGCATAGTTCCTATACTCCCATATCCTGTAGTCATTGGGAGGGACTATCCAGGGTTTGATAATTTACTCCCTCTAGAGAGGCTGGAGGGAGATGGGGACCCTGTTGGCAGCAACTCATCATTGGGGGAATGCCAACCCCCAATGTTTTCAGAGTTTTCTCAGGATCTATTCTCAGCCCCCCAAAAGGCCAGGAAGACAAAAAAAAGAAAGGAAGGCCGTGAAGGCCTTGGGAACCCGGATCCTGACCTAGGGCCAGAAGACCACACTAGTAGGCAGATGGACACGAGCAGCCATCAGAGAAACTACCAACATGGAAGGTGAGCCGGAGGCTGGCCCCAGCCATGATGGTGATGAGCCTTTGGAAGAAACAGAAGCTGGCCCCTGGGAGCTCAGGCAGGTTAGTCCTGGGAGAGAGACTTTCGGGAGGGACCAGGCAGAGGACCCTAGATATGATAATGTCAGGAAAGAGGTGGCTGAGATAGATGGGACACCAGTGGAGGGGAAGGTCCGGCGTCCAGGACCCTACTTTATAGTGAAGAAAGATCTCCTGTACCGTATGGTGCAAATGCAGGAGCAGGAGATACATCAACGTCTGGTGCCACAAAAACATCAAAAAGCCATATTGAGCCTTGCCCACAGTCACCTGTTTGGAGGACACCTAGGGGTAGAGAAAACCCAGGCCAGGATCCTGCGGAGGTTCTTCTGGCCAGGAGTACATGAAGATGTCAGGCGATACTGCACCTCTTGTCCAGAGTGTCAGCTATATAGCCCTCGCCCACACTTGTGGGCCCCTTTGATACCTTTTCCAATAATAGAGGTACCATTTGAACGCATAGCCATGGATCTGATTGGGCCCCTAGAGAAGACAGTTCAGAGCCACCAACATGGTCTGGTTGTACTAAACTATGCTACCCGGTACCCAGAAGCCGTTCCCCTACACAACACTGCCTCCAAGACAATAGCTAAGGAGCTACTACAGATCTTTTCCTGGGTTGGGCTACCCAAGGAGATACTGACTGATCAAGGGACACCTTTCGTGTCCAAATTGATGAAAGATCTCTGTTCATTGCTCCATGTACAAGCCCTACGGACCTCTGTATACCACCCACAAACAGACGGCCTTGTGGAAAGATTCAATAGGACCCTCAAGGCCATGATCAGGAAAGTGGTGAGACGGGATGGGAAAGACTGGGATACCCTATTGCCTTACCTCATGTTTGTCATGTCCCACAAGCCTCCACAGGTTTCTCTCCATTCGAACTACTATATGGGCGCCATCCCCAGGGTATATTGGATATAGCCAGAGAAGCCTGGGAAGAGGAGCCAAATCACAGAAGGAACATAGTCGAGCATGTACTACAGATGAGGGATCGGATAGCTCGAGTTACACCCATTGTACGGGAACACTTGGAGAAAGCACAGGAGACTCAACTAACCCATTATAACCGCCAAGCAAAGCTTCGACGGTTCCAACCAGGGGATCGAGTAATGGTCCTGGTGCCCACAGCAGAAAGCAAGCTGTTGGCCCAGTGGCAGGGACCCTTACAAGTGATTGAAGCTGTGGGAGAGGTAAACTATAAGGTGCGGCAGCCAGGCCACAGGAAACCTGAGCAAATTTACCACATCAATCTTCTAAAACCTTGGCATGATCGAGAGCCATGCTTAGTCACCCAGGAGACTCTTCCCCAGAAGGATAACTTACACGAGCAAGTGAGGATATCATCCGACTTGACACCAAATCAAAAGGTTGAGGCAGCCGACATGATTAATCGCAATCGAGATGTGTTCTCTACAAAACCGGGGCGGACGACTGAGACCTATCACCATATCCGCACAATCCCCAGAGCCAAGGTAACACTGAGACCCTACCGAGTCCCAGCAGCCAAAAGAGGAAATCAAGGCTGAAGTAAAGAAAATGTTAGAATTAGGCATTATTGAAGAATCCTACAGTTAGTGGTGCAGTCCAATAGTTCTAGTGCCTAAACCTGACGGTACCATGAGATTCTGTAATGATTTTCGCTGACTGAATGAAGTATCCCAATTCAATGCCTACCTCGTACCACGCATCGACTAACTGGTTGACCGACTGGGTAGTGCTCGATTCTTGACTACACTGGATCTGACAAAAGGGTATTGGCAGATTCCCCTGACCAAAGAAGCTAAAGAAAAGACAGCGTTCTCCACCCCGGACGGGCTATTCCAGTACACAGTCCTCCCTTTTGGGCTACATGGGGCCCCAGCTACATTCCAGCGCCTCATGGATAAGCTGCTGCGCCCCCATACTAGTTATGCAGCTGCATACCTAGATGATGTCGTCATCCATACTCCAGACTGGGGAACCCACTTGGAGAAAGTTGAGGCCGTACTACGCACCTTAAGGCGGGCTGGCCTCACCACTAATCCCGCTAAATGCGCCATAGGACTAGCAGAGGCTAAGTACCTGGGATATATTGTAGGACGGGATATAGTGAAGCCTCAAACTAATAAGCTAGAGGCGATTCAAAACTGGCCCCGGCCGACCCGAAAGAAGCAGATCCGTGCGTTCCTGGGTGTGGTCAGCTACTACCGATGTTCTATTCCCCACTTCACCAGTAGGGCAAGTCCTTTAACGGAACTGGTGAAGGCCCGAGGTCCAGACATGGTGAAGTGGACCGATGCAGCAGAGAGGGCATTCATAGACCTTCGGACAGGTCTCTGTAATGACCCCATCCTGATAGCCCCGGACTTTACCAAGGAATCTATTTTGCAAACAGATGCTTCCGAGGTGGGGTTGGGGGCGGTTCTGTCGCAAATGATTGGAGAAGAAGAACACCCGATCCTCTACCTAAGCAGAAAGCTGCTCCCAGGAGAATAGAAGTATGCAGTAGTCGAGAAAGAATGCCTTGCTGTCAAATGGGCCATGGAGACACTGCGTTATTACCTCTTAGGCCGGCGATTTACTCTTGTAACAGACCATGCACCCCTTCAGTGGATGCAGAGAAATAAGGAAAAGATTGCAAGGGTCACCAGGTGGTTCTTATCCCTCCAACCATTCCAGTTCCGCATACGGCACAGGGCTGGATGCCACCATGGCAATGCTGATGGTCTTTCATGAGCACACTGCCTGGCGTCCCCAGTTGCCCAACCCTATGGTGTTGAGCAGAGGGGGGGATATGTGATGGGGCAAGGCCAGATGGCTACAGTAAAGTACTTAGAAACAGGTATGTTAGCCCTAGGCTAAACAAATCCCTAGTACCCTGGTAACCAAATGGCAGTTGCTCCAGGTTAATCAAGGCACCTGGGGCCAATTAAGATCTTTCTAGAAGGCAGTAGAGATAACTACTTTAATTAGAACACCTGCAGCCAATCAAGGCAGGCTAATCAGAGCACCTGGGTTTAAAAAGGAGCTCACTCCAGTCAGGCAGGGAGGAGCCAGAGGAGAAGGAGCGTATGTGAGGAGCTGGGAGCAAGAAGGCAAGGAGCTGAGAGTGAGAGAGTGTACTGCTGGAGGATTGAGGAGGACAAACGTTATCAGACACCAGGAGGAAGGTCCTGTGGTGAGGATAAAGAAGGTGTTTGGAGGAGGCCATGGGGAAGTAGCCCAGGGAGTTGTAGCTGTCATGCAGCTGGTACAGGAGGCACTATAGACAGCTGCGATCCACAGGGCCCTGGGCTGGAACCCAGAGTAGAGGGCAGGCCCGGGTTCCCCCCAAACCTCCCAACTCCTGATCAGATGCGGGAGGAGCTGACCCAGACTATGGGTTCCACAAGAAGGGACGATCACTGAGGTGAACAAATCCGCCAATAAGCACAGGACCCACTAAGATAGAGGAGGAACTTTGTCACAATACACACCATTGAAATGTATAACCACAATAGAGGTTTTATTGAAAATACTTGATTCAGTGGATTAGAAGATCAAATGACCAAGGGAAATAGTTGCATATTTCCACAGCTCTTCCAAAGTTTTTTGTCACTTTTCCTGCTATAGCATCTTTTCTTCACCCTCTCTCTTGCTAAACCCCTTTTTCAGTTCCTTGTTCATCTCTCACCTTAACAACTGCAAGCTCCATCTATCCAAAAGGTAAATCATCTCCCTCCTCTTGCTCTGGCGACACCATTCCCTGCAGTATTTCTTCTCATCCTATTCAATTTACTAATCCTTCCCTTCAAGGCTCTGAATAAGTGACTCCACTCTCATTTCTTCCTACTCACTCTGTCTGTGCATCCTGCCCAAGCCCTCATCCTAACTGATCCCATCTCAGGCCTCTAAATCCAGATAGATTAAAATCTGATATATAAGGAATTCTATTATGCCTGCATTAGGTTAATACAAGAGAACATACATTTTAAAATAGTATCTAGAGAAAAACACTACGTGCAAATTAAGATTCCTCTTCTTCCCCCGCCCCCCATTGGTCATACTAGAAATTCCAAGCTACAGCTAATGAAACTGTAATAATGGCTGGGACTGAAATTTGAAGACTTTACAGATGTGAGGGTTTTTCCCCAAACAGAGAATCTTTTCTTAACTGATTCATTTTATGGTAACTAAGACAGTCCAGTGCCATGTCCCAGAACAAGGTTTCCCATTAAGTCTTCATTCTCAGCTCTTGCTAGTGAAGTGTAGGGGTCCAACCATTCGAAAATGTTTTGTCCCAGTTCTTTGGCAATATTCAGTATTGGTTGCATTGCTCACAGAAGAGCCGGTGGACAATTCATGACGCGATCCTTGTGAGACGGTCTAGAGGATATTTGTACATCTAGGAACAGATTTTTCCAGAGAGCGCAGCAGCTCCCCTGGGGCTCTGAGCACTCTGGAAGACTTGGCCATTTCATTTAGATACCTAAATAGAAGCTGAGCTCTTTGGCAAATCCGGCCCAATGGTGGTTGCTGACTGAACATGAAAGTTGGCCTGTGGCATTTGTACTCGAGGGCAGGTGCAACAATGAATAGTGACCTGAAAGTGGCCCATGGCAAGGGAGTAGGCCATCTAGATCCAGGCATGAGCAGCGGCTCCCTAGTGCACGGTTGGAGGTGAACTAAAGAGCAAAGCTGCCCTTGCACTGTATTAAGGGGGAAGGGAGGAAATTAATATTGAGAGAGAAAATGGACCCACCAGAGTACTACCACCCCTGTGCCAGCAGGTGGCAGCTGGTTGCCATACGGCCAGCTGCCTAGGGCCATTGGACAGAGGGGTTCAGTGGGAGCTCTGTGACCAACAAAGACAACAGGTCAACAGGGCAAAGTAAGCTGCAGGCTGCCTTCCCACAACTATGAAGGGTATATCGCTGAATCACGTACAGCTGTTTTTGTTTGGTTGCGTGTGTCTTTGTGACAGCACTGACCTGCTAGAGGCTGGCAAGCAGAGCAAATTGCTGAGCAATAGCAGCTGCTGCTTGAGTCAGTATTTCCTTTTCTCCTCCCCAAAAGGCGGGAGGACTGCAGCTTTGCCTATCCCAGGTAGATTGCCCCTGGAGATGAGCCCAAAGCCCAGTGCCAGAATCTACTCCCTTCCCCAAAGTGTTCTTTACGAGGGCCATTAGCCTGAATGCCAACCCCTGCAGCAGCATTATGCATGAGCATGCAAAGGTGAGACCCCGGAGTACAAGAATAGGAGTGATCCCAAAACATGTGTATTTTGGAAGGATGCCTGGAGACTTCACTGCTGGCTGTGTGAGGAAGAGTGACAAACGGAGCTATTTTTTTAACCTGAATTAAGTGGGTTTTTTTAGCCATCGCTTTGAGGATAGAAGAGACAGAAGGAAACATTTTTAATCTTCCTGAGTAATTTAAAGTGACAGAATCTGGTGAGACACAGAAAAGTGGTGTTAGACATAAAACCCTGAAGATATTTCTTGGAGACATAATCCTCAGACAGAGGGAAAGGTGCGTGATAGAGGCACCAGGAAAATTGTGATACTGAGGATAAATTTTTGTACTACCTTCTGTGATATGGCTAATATCAGTACACATTATCCGGAGTATAAAAAAGGATGTCCTGAATCACTGAGGGAAGGTGAGGTAACCAATGCAGTATTGGGTTCGATCAGAAACAGAGGCTTCCTCCAAAACTTGTCCTACAGCTAAATTCCAACTTCATTCCAATCTGGAGGAAGTATTGGGGCTGGGGGGGTGGAAGGGGGTTTCGCCTCGCTGTTCCCAGCATAATCTACAAATCAGAAGGAATTTCCCAAACAATCTGTGTATTTACTTAAAACAGCATCTGAGCCAGATGCTACCCACAGGGGAACAACTAGATTTTTCTACCAGGGTGACAATGAAATGCAGAAGTCTAAAATCCGACAGGTGCTCGAATCTGATGTCGAATCAAGTACCGGGGAACTATTGGTAACAGCATAAAATGAGGTCATGAAGGGGAGCTTCTGCAAGGCAGAGGAAGGGGAGGGAATGTCATAACCTAGTTCCAGATTTGGACCTTAGCGTCCAAAATATGGGAGTTAGCATGAAAACCTTCAAGCTTAGTTACCAGCTTGGACCTGGTAAAGCTGCCACCACCCAAAAAATTAGAGTGTTTTGGGGCACTCTGGTCCCCCCCAAACCTTCCCTGGGGACCCCAAGACCC
This sequence comes from Gopherus evgoodei, assembly GCF_007399415.2. Taxonomy (NCBI): domain Eukaryota; kingdom Metazoa; phylum Chordata; order Testudines; family Testudinidae; genus Gopherus; species Gopherus evgoodei. The sequence continues at coordinate 7,508,293 of NC_044327.1, read as the reverse complement.
AAATCCCTTGAGTCTCACAACAAAGGGAAATAAACCTTTTCCCTTCCCCCCTCCAGGTGTTCCTGGAGAGACACACAGAAGCAAGCTCCGTGAATCTAAACAGAGGGATTCCACCCTGCCCCGTTTCCAGCCTTGGAAAACAGAAGTACCGAGAGCTAATCTCTCTTCCCCCCTCACCCAGAGGGAATGCAAAGTCAGGCTAGTAAATCTAACACACACAGATTTCCCCCTGACTTTTTCCTTCCACCAATTCCCTGGTGAGCACAGACTCAATTCCCCTGGAGTTCCCCACTAAAGAAAAACTCCAACAGGTCTTAAAAAGAAAGCTTTATGTAAAAAGAAAGAAAGAAAAATACATAAAAAATTGTCTTTCTGTATTAAGGTGACAAATACAGGGTCAATTGCTTAAAAGGAATATGAATAAACAGCCTTATTCAAAAGAATACAATTTAAAACACTTCAGCAACTATAGACATGTAAATACAAAAAAACATATAAATTACTATCTGATCTTTTGTACTTACAACTGGGAAACAGAAGATTAGAAAGGCAGGAGACAGAAAAAATCACTTCTCATAGCCGAGAGAGTACAGGCAGAAGACCAAGAACAAAGGACTCACACACAAACTTCTCTCCACCCAGACCTGAAAAAGTCTGGTTTTCTGATTGGTCCTCTGGTCAGGTGTTTCAGGTTACTTTTTTTCAGGTGAAAGAGACATTAACCCTTAGCTATCTGTTTATGACATGCCCCCCAAATTGCAGACAGTGCGGAAGCTCACTGGCGGCGATTTCCTCCTAGAACTTTAAAATAAACAGATTAATGCAACACATGCACCTTTACATATACCACTAAGTATATAACTAACAGACTTCTACATTTTTAGAACACTTTTTAACTACTGGATTTTGGAAAACTTTCACGGGAGAGTGCATCAGCTACTTTGTTAGAAGCGATGTGCTGAATTTCAAAATTAAAATCTTGGAGGGCTAAACTTCAACGAAGAAGTTTCTTGTTGTTCCTCTTGGCAGTTTGGATGATTCACATAATGCAGCTGTCCTTGCTTGCTCTCTGAGGGAACTTAGCTGCAGTTGCACCAAAACTCAGCAAGGGAGCAACACCTCCTGCAATAGTGCAGGGAAAGACTCTTTGGTAAGTGTGTACTTTTGAGATGCCATTAAAATATTTCAGTTTGCAGTTTATCTGTGGGTGGTAAATGGAGATCAGGGAGGGCTTGTCCTTTAGCCTGCCAGGTATGCCTTAGAGTATGTCTACATTGCAATTAAAAACCTGTGCCTGGCCTGTGCCAGCTGGCTCAGGCATAGGGGCTGTTTAATTGTGGTGTCAGCATTCAGGCTTGGGCTGGAGCCCATGCTCTAGGACCCTGCAAGGTGGGATGGTACCTGAACTCTGTGTTGCCGCCTGACCCCGAATGTGTACACTGCAGTTAAACAGCTCTTTTGCCCAGGCCCCATGAGCCTGAGTCAGCTGGCACAGGCCAGCCCAGGGTGTCTAATTGCAGTGTAGACTCACACCCTGAGAGTATGCAGCGGTGAACTGTTGTCCATTGTTAGTACTAAAGGTTCGTTCTCTCTCTCTCTCACACACACACCACACACACACACCACAATTTGCCAAGTACCTTGTAGGTGACTATATCGTATAGTACACTGGGCCCTTTAAATGAATCCTCTGTCATTTCAGTTTACCTTAACTGTTTCCCAGTCCTGTGTCTGTATCTGTGGGTTTGTTGCATCCTTACCAACATGTTGTTGCTAAGTAACAGAAATGGTGCAATCCTGACTGTATTGCTAAGCTCCATTAATCTTTTCACCTCTATGTGAATTTACGTATTACATGCTGTTGGGCTAACTATATAACTATTCCAGTATGTCTTTGCATCCATCCAACTTGTAGTCTACCAGCCTGTTTAATGTATATATGAGCTTTTTGCAGTATCTCCAGCAGAGTGATGGCTCTGCTATAAAAAGCATGCCAACATTTGGTCTCAGCTGCTTATTTTCCATCCTTTCTTCCTTGCTTAAGAAACCAATACAGAGGGCTTGGTCTCTTATTTCTCTCCTGGAAACTTTTTTTGTGTAGGCTTTTGCTGTTGACTCACTGTGGGTTCCAGCTAAGAGACTTCTGTATAATGACTTGCGGTACCTTCTCTCCTCTCCCGCACATTCCCCATTGCATTCTAATGGCCCGATCCATTGACAGACCCTCCGAGACCTGAGGGAGCTGGATCAGACCCTAAATGCAGAGAGCATTCCCATGATCACAGTGATATTATGGCTGCAATCTTCACTATCTGCGGAGGGAATGTGTGTGTAGCTACTTATACAGCCCACATCATCACAATATCTGAGTGTCTTCTTGAGGGAAGCCAAAGCAAAAAGGCAAGCAGGGTCCCCCAAGGGTCTGTACTGGGACCAGGGCTGGTCAACATATTCAGAAATGATCTGGAAAAAGGGGGAAACAGAGAGGTGGCAAAGTTTGCAGACAACACAATTACTCAAGATCGTTAAGTCCAAGCTGACAGTGAAGAGATATAAAGGAATCTCACTAAACTGGGTGATTGGGTAACGAAATGCAATTTGTGTAAATACACAGTAATGCACACTGGGGAAACATAATCCCAGCTATACATATAAAATGATGGGATCTAAATTAGCTGTCACCACTCCAGGAAGTGATGTTGGAGTCGCTATGGATAGTTCTTTGAAACCTCTGCTCAACGTGCAGTGGCAGTCAAAGTGAACAGAATGCTCAGAACTGTTAGGAAAAGGGTAGAAAATATCATAATACCACTATATAAATCCCTGGTACACCAACACCTTGAATATTGCATGCAGTTTTGGTTGCCCCATCTTAACAAAGATATCTTAGAATTGGAAAAGGTACAGAGAAGGGCCACAAAAATGATAAAGGGTATGGAACAGCTTCCATGTGAGGGAAGATTAAAAAGACTGAGACTATTCAGCTTGGGAAAGAGATGATTAAGAGGGGATATGATAGAGATCTACAGATCATGAATGATGTGGAGAAAGTGACTAAGCAAGTGCTGTTTACCCCCTCACATCACACAAGAACCTGGAGTCCCTTCCTCTTCTCCCCCCCCCCCGCAAATTAATAGGCAGACTTTTAAAAACAAACAAAAATACTACATCACATAACGCACATTCAATCTGTGGAACTCATTGCCAGAGGAAGTTGTGAAGGCGAAAAGTGTAACTGGGTTCAAAAAAGAATTGGCCGGCTGACTATGGCTAAGCTGGTGGCTAGTAGGGTTTTCTGAAATCCTTAATATTTCTGGCTTATTTATACTCTAAAAAGCAATTGCTTTGACTTGAAAGTTTCTAACTGTCACTTGGCAAGTTTGTATGCAGTGTTGTAGCCAGGTTGGTCCCAAGATATTAGAGACAAGGTAGGTGAAGTAATATCTTTTATCGGACCAACCTCTGTGCGTGAGAGAGACAAGCTCTTGAGCTTACACAAAGCTCTTCTTCAGGACTGGGAAACCAATTTGGAGTGCCACAGCTAAATATAAGGTGGAACAGATTGTTTAGCATAAGTAATTAATTAACACATTCCCAGGGACCATTCAAGGTAAAGCGGCCTGTTAACCCCACTCCAGTCATAAGTGGGGTTGTTTGTTGTAATAAACCATAAATCCAGGGTCTCTGTTCAGTCCATGATTTTTAGTGTTTAGCAGAGTTATGAATTTAAGCTCCCAGGCTCATCTTTTTGAAAGGATTGTGTAAGTTCCTTTGAGGATGAGAACTGAGAGGTCAGATGTAGAGGGCTCGCTTTGTGAAAAGAGTTCACTCACAGGTGATAGGAAAATGATGAAAGACAAGAAAACCCTATGAGTTCATTCAAGAGCGTAGTGATTGTCTGGTTTCACCCAAATAGTTGTTGGCATTTAGTGCACTGAAGGAGGTATGCCACATTTTGAGATAGGCATGTGTAGGATCCATAGATCTTGAAAGGTGTTTTGGGGGGGTAACAGGGTGTTGATCACTGTAGCAGTGGAGTGATGTCTGCGGGTTTTGCATCTGTTCTGGCAGGGTCTAGTGCCACTTTGGTTTGGTGTGTCTTGGTCTGTGGGGAGCTTACTTCAGATGATCATTTTGGAGAGGTTGGGAATTGTCTGAAGGCCCAAAGAGGGGATTCAGGAAAGGTTTTTTTCAGGATGGAGTCCCGATTGAATGTGACGTAATTTTTTGATGATACTCCATATGCGTTCCTGTGTAGAGTGGTAGGTGACAAGTAGGGGTGTGTGGGAGGTTTTATTTCTGTACTGAAGCAGGTTCTCTCAGGATGGCCCGTTCCATGATGTGATCTACTTCTCTGGTGGAGTGTTCCTGTTTGGTGAAGGTGGTTTTGAGTATGTTAAAGGTATACATCCCAGACTTTCTCCTTGGAGCATATTCTGAGTGCCTGCCTGTATATAACAGATTTCTTGGTGTGTTTGGGGAGGCTACTGGATCTGTGAAGGTAGGTGTGGTGATCCGTGGATTTCTTGGATATCTATCAAGGATATAGTTGCGTGTCTGTAGAGTTCCACAGTTTAAACTGATCATGGTCTGGGAAGTTAATGCTGGTACAAGAGTGTTCCAGAGATTTCCATCGCAACTTCAACAACCACCACCCATCCATGAAACTCTATGTGGGAGTTTGTCATCCGTCCAGAGGATGAAAATGTCATTGATGTATCTCGGGTATATCACTGGTTTCATAGTGCATTTGTCCAGAAATTCTTCTTCAAGGTGGCCCATGAAGAGGTGTATTGGGGAGCCATCCTAGTACCCATTGTTGTTGCCGCCATGGTTTGGGCAAAGTGTGTATTAAATGTTAAATTGTTATGGATGAGGATGAAATGGATGGTTTGGGGTGGATGTCTGAAGCTTGTGCATTGGCTTGTAGATATTTGAGGTAGGCAGCTATGCTGCCTGTGTGTGTAGGGAACTGACATCCATGGTGGTGGTTAATGGTGCAGAGTTTGTGAAGGCAGCTGGACCTTTGAGTGCTTTGAGGATGGTTTCCATGAGTCCCAATATTCCTTCAATAAGAGTGATATGGCCACATATGATGGGCTTGTTTATATATCTTGGGATCAGGGCTGGCGCAACCAGTGGGTGACCTAGGCCATCGCCTAGTCTGCCAGGATTTGGGGGTGGCATTTCGGGTCCCTCAGCAGCATTTCAGCAGTGATGCTTCGTGGCAGCAGGATCTTCGGCTGTCCCACTCTTCAGTGGCAGCTTCTCCCAGAACCGCCCCTCTCCTGTCCTGTTCTGTCTTTGGCGCCACCTGGGGCAGCAAAAAAGCTGGCGCCAGTCCTGCTTGGGATGCAAGTAAAAGGTCCCTGGTGTGGGTTTAGGGGGGGGGTAAGTTTGTAGAGTTTCTCTTGGAGTTATTTGGGGAAGGATTTGATGATATCCTTAAATTCCTGGGTACATTGTGGCGTGGGGTCGTCTTTGAGTTCTTTAAAGTAAGTGGTGTCAGAGTTGTTGGTTGGCCTCGTTAACATAAGTTGGCAAGTTTGTGTAACGACATGTTCCTATCTTATCTATTACCTTCATCCTCCCTCTTCCAGTGGTCTGTTAGACCCTCTTTCTGTTTCTCATCTTAATTTAGGTTTAGTCCTTTTCCCCAAAGTGCTCACAGTATTTGTGTTTTCTGTACTGTGTTCAGTTCCATGGGCCTTGATTCTGCCTGAAGTCTCCAGGGGAGGCTACTCTATAGAAATAATAAAGATCTCCAAAAGGCATAGTTCTGATTAATCAAATTCAGATTATAGCTCCCAATGTTCTGTGAAGGAGGAGACCAATAGTTTGGGCTAAAACTGCAAGAGGGACCAAAGAAAAAATATCAAAAATATCTTGAAAGAACTAGGAAGCACTGGATGAATCATAACTTTCAAGCTAGCTTCAGAGCATGAGCAGGCCTGGATTAATCCAGGTGCACTCTGTGCAAATGCACAGGACACCCAGTCTCTGGATGCTCATGACCAGGTTTGGGACTAGAGTTGCTACCTGGTCAGTTTTTTACCAGCTTGGCTGTGGGGTGGGGGGGGGAGGAGGGAATTGTTTTTGGTTTTTTGTTTTGGTTTCTCCCTCCCTTCCTGCCTTGCCAGTTCCAGTGTGCTAGGGATTTTTTCATGCGTAACTTAAAAGTTACGAGTAAGTTACAAGGGGAAAAATCCCTGGGATGTTGCAGCTGGTAGCCGTTGCTGCGCGCAAGTGCAGGGGAGGGACCACCAGTGGCTACTTCTCCTATGGAGTGCGAGTAGGGTGACCAGACACCAAGGGTAAAAAATCAGGATGGGGGTGGGGGGTAATAGGTGCCTATATAAGAAAAAACTCCCCAAATCAGGACATGTCCCTATAAAATCGGGACATCTGGTCACCCTAAGTGCGGGTCACATGGGTGCTGTGAGCGTTGCTGGCAAAACACCCAATTCCCACTCTGCATGCCAGTACCTCAACATTTAAACAGGGTAGCTGAGGCTCCTCATGGCCCCAGAAAGCAGAACAAACCCAAGGCTTGCCAGCAGGGAGGGGACCGGGGTGGGGGAGGCAGGAATTCGTGGGAGGGTTTGGTAGGGGGTTCCCTGGGCTGAGGCTCCTGGGAGAGAGTGGCTGTAGGAGCTCGTGGACCAGGGGCTCAGGCTGGTTGAAGGCTGCTGAGAGGGGAATAGGAGAGTCAGGCAGGTGTGGGGGGGGCACTTGGGAGGGCAAGAGGATGGTCAGGCTGGTGGGGCAGTGGCCAGTTTTTCTGCATCTTAGAGTTGGTTCCTCTATTTGGGCCACAATGGGGTTTGGTCCAGCCACCCCTGTGTCATGACTCATGATGGGGGGGTGGGTCGGACAAACCTCAGTGTGTTGTGTTGCAAACTGGCACATGGGGTCGCAGCACTGCTCAGGTTTGGTGCCCTAGGGGATGCATAGGCAGGTTTGTGCCCTAGGCAGCTGGGTCCCCTCTTGGTGCTCCCCTAGATGCCAGGGGGTCAGACTATGTGAGAGTAGGAGGACTCCTGGGAGGGGTCTGAGTTCTCATCTCCCTTAAGGAGGGTGGTGCCCCCCAATTTTCCATAGATCCCAGGACCTCAAAGTTCTTTAATCTGACACCGACTGAGGCTACTGGTACTTTCAGTGTTCTCACAATTGTGCTCTTAGTTTATTTGTCTGGAGTTGCCTCCACAGACTGGCCCTTGCTCACGTGAATCTTTCAATGGAAGTGAAACAGCCACCACAACACTTCCAAGGGTTCTAACCGTGCACAATTATCCGTTGAACATTAACCCTGCAGACACTAGCAGTACCCAGCAAAATAAGGTCACGTGCATTTTGAGCAGCCTGAAGAATGCCTTCAAAAGAGACCAATGCAGGAGCTGGCGGTGGAGCATTTCAGAGCATTTCTGCTCCAGCTGCTTCATTTAGGATGAAGCAGCTGGAGCAGACTTGGCAAATAGCAGAACAAAACAACAAGTTGCAGACTCCAGGCCAAGAGTGCTGCCTGTATTTAAAATGTAAAACCCCAGAATTGTTCCTACATAGTTGTAAGGAAGAGATTAAAAAATGAATTGGGAAGTTCTTGGGGCTAATCCCAAGAGTGTCACAGTATAGTCTGATTGGGGAAGGAGCTTGATAGACCTGCTGTTTGTATTAATTGGGAAATAACATGGGTTTGAAGCTCTCAGCTTGTAATTTTATTTCATTTCTTTCTGAGAGACAATAAAGATCACAAAGGCACAATTAAAGCAGAGGGAAGCTTTCAGAAAGTCATTATTTAAAAACCCTTATCCTTATTTTCACCAATGAGACAACTGTTTCCATGGAGACAGGAGCAAGCCGAAAGCTAAGAGCAGCGTTCTGTTGGTTCCTGTTGCCGCAGAAACGCACACACACTGGATTGACAATAATAAAGTTAGTGTTACACACTTGAACTAACTCACCGGCACAATATTTGAACACTAAACAGAGCAAAGGTTTCCTTCCAATTCTGAGAATTTTTTTCTCTAAATTACATGTCAAACTCACATAGAATTTATTAGAAAATATTTAAAATCACATCTTTGGTTAAACCAGTGTAACTTTGGAGATATAGGACCTATATCCATCTCTAGTTATATAACTCACTTCCCCCACCAATGAGATGCGGCCGCCTCTAGGGTAGGGTGAGCTAGCAGTGTAACAATGTATAGTAATCCTATATGAAAAGTTGACAACAGGAGTTGTAGAATAAGAATTCTGTTTTCAACTGAAATGGCATGCAGAATTTAGATTGACAGGATATATTGCCCTAGCTGGAATTTGGTGCAGTCACTGGTATTAGCCCAGTACATGTATGTCATAAACAGATAGTTAAGGGTTGATGCCTCTTTTACCTGTAAAGGATTAAGAAGTTCACCTAGCCTAGCTGACACCTCACCAGAGGAACCAATGGGGGAACAAGATGTTTCAAAAGAAAGAAAGGTTTTTTCTTTTGTTTTCAGTTTCAGCCGAGTGAAAGATCAAGGAACCAGCCTCTTATCAGAGGAGTAAGTTTTAGAAAGGAATAAATAGGTTTATGTTTATTTCTTTGTAACCTGTCTTGTGCAATTAGAGGTAGAATCAAATTGGGTATTTGGGTATTTTCATTGGTGTACGAAGTTTATTCCCCCCCCCCCCCCCCGCCCGGGGAACTTCCTCTGTGTTTTGAATCTGTCTGTAAGAGTAGCTGGCATGCTAATCTCTCCCAGAGGGTTTTCTTTTACCTTTCTTCTCTTTAATTAAAAGCCTTTTTCTTAATACCTGATTGATTTTTCCTTGTTTTTTAGATCCAAGCGGGTTGGATCTGGATCCACCAGGAGTTGGTGGGAGAAAGGAAGGCGGATGGTTAATTTCTCCTTGTTTTAAGATCCAAGAGATTTGGATCTGTGTTCACCAGGAAATTGGTGAAGTTTCTCAAGGCTACCCAAGGAAGGGAGTGCTTGTGAATGGTGGCAGCCAGACCATATCTAAGCTGGTTATTGAGCTTAGAGCTTCTCATGCAGGTCCCCCACATCTGTACCCTAAAGTTCAGACTGGGGAAGGAACCTTCACAACCTGATTTTGGAAAACTAAGAAAACTGAACCACTGTACTATTTTTGAGTTTGTCTGATTCTGCTGAAAATGTTCACTCTGCATCTGGAATATGTGGGATGATTTCACTTCTTGTTTACTATATACTGACTAGGATTTGGGAAGTGGCCAGTCAACTGATATGGACTTTGAACTGTGTAAATTAGAGATTGTACCATAGCTGTGTGCCATTTTCAGAAATGCAGTTCATCGGAAATGTTGCGGGGGGGGGGGATAAGTGTTGCTGTTACTGTTATATTGATCCTGGTTCGAGTAGGAATATGTGCAACAGGTGGGCAATGGAATGCCAGTCCCTGAAATCCTTTGGTTAGCTCCCATAAATGCCTAGTACCTCCGTTTAAAATGTTTGATGTACACTGAGATCTGTTATAGCTGTACAACATAAATGTTTGCTTACAGTTATTTTGCCACCTATATAAATTCCTGGCAGAGTGTGTCACCAGAGGGATTTAGAAATAATTTCCACCTCACTCAGTGCTGCAGTCTAGTTTCACAGATTTTACATGAACCAAATCGCTTATTAAAAAGCTGTATCTTCATTGAATTTTGGGAAGAAATGCATGATGTACTCATTAAGGGCCATATTCATAGGATGTGGGTTTTTTTTTTCCTGAAGCCAGAAGGGATCACCTAGTCTGACCTCCTGAATAATGCAGGCCAGAGAATTGCATCCAGTTATTCCTGTATTGTGTGCAATAGCTTTTTGCGTTTGGCTAAAGCATCTTCTAGAAAGGCATCCAGTCTTGGCCTGGAGTCTCCAAGAGATGGAGATTCCACCTCTTCCCTTAATCCTTTATTCTAGTGGTTAACCAGCCTCCTTGTTTATCAAAACTTGTGCCCAAGTTCTAATTGGAACTGGTCTGGTTTTAACTTCCAGCCATTGAGTCTTGTCATTGCTTTCTCTGCTACATAAAGAGTCTTTCATTCCTGTATTTTCTCTCTGTGCAGGTACTTACAAACCACAATCAAGTCATCTCTTGATCGTCTTCTCTTCTGATATGCTAAAGAGATTGAGTTCCTGAAGTCTTTCTTATTATTAAGCATTTTCTCCAGCCCTCGAATCACTCTTGTGGTTCTTCTCCTCCTCACCCTTTCCAATTTTTCAACATCCTTTTAAATATGAGGACCTTGGAACTGAATGCAGCATTAGTCTCCACAGTGCCTTACATGGAGGTAAAATCCCCTCCATACTCTTACTTACTTTGCTCCTTTTTATACATTCAAGGATCTCATTAGCTCTGTGTGTGTGTGTGTGAGACAGCATTGCACTGGGAGCTCATGTTGACTTTTGTCCACTGTGATCCTTAAATCCTTTTCAAAGTCACTGCTTTCCAGGATATAGTCCCCCATTCTGTAGGTGCAGCCTGCAGTCTTTGGCTCATTTCAGTGGGAGTTAGGTGCCCAAATACCTTAGAACATCCTTGATGTATTAGGTGGTTTCTTTACCCAGGCTGAATATTCCCTTCCATCATTTAAGTCAATGGGGTTGCTTGCAGACCCAATTCAATGCATGTTTTAACTTTTTAAGCATGTGAGCAGTCTCTCTGCCTTCTGTGGGACTACCCGGGTACTTAAGTACTTTGTTGAATCAGGGCTATTGAGTGGTGCCTTATCAAAATGGTGGGTACCGCTGAAAAGTGCATGGATTGATAAGATAACTCAAATATGCATATTACGTAAGTGTGTGTTTCAGAAGAATCCCGTTCCTGGAGCAGAGTGAGTTGAACAGGCTCTTGACACTGAAATGGTTATCTTCCCCTGAAACAATTACTGAGTTATTAGTGCTCCCTTCTATTACACTGTGCAGGCTTTCATTTGCTGCCACGAGCACGTATTTCTTTAACACATATTCACTGTCAGTAGGTGTATTCTATTTCTGACCCATCCATTTCATATCAATGTAATGTCATCCTTAGAAGCCATGGTGTGTTTTTTTTAATTCTTAGTTTCTCATACCCATTCGTGATTTGTCACTGTAGCATCTTTCCTCCATGCAAGAAGAGAGAAGTACTGGCATCCATGTGTTCTGTGTGTCAGTTGGTAGGTGTATTCCAACAGTACAGTCACTCCCAAGTGTTCTACATCTTGATTGGCCAGAGAAGCATGAGGGAGATCACAAATCTGTATAAAAGCTGAATGGCACAGAGAATTAATACCTCCTATTCTCATCTCTTGGCTCCTGAGTACCAGTCCTAGACCATGTGGCCATCCCATCCTAGTCCCTGTATGGGCACCTCAGCATCAGAAGACACAGCAGCTCTTCCTGACAGAGCAGATGCGCTAGGCCTGAAGCATCTTCGGTAGGGTGCAGCAGGGACTGGGTCTGTTCTGTACATCATGTAAATCAGAATCCACAAGGGAAGCTGCCCTGATACAAATTTCAGCAAGAGCTGCTTTCATCTGCATTTTCCTGTTCCAGGTAATTGAGGGTGCCTCAGGCTTCTGGCAGGAAGGAGGATGATCCTTCCTCTTATGCTAACTAGCTCCTTTGGGGATTAACTGCTTCCTTCCTGAATTCTCAATAACCAGTTGCAAACGGCACCACCTCATCCATGGCTATTAGGAATCAAGAGGATCAGGAAAATAAACATCCAGAAATGGGGGAAAGGGGCTAAGACTTTGGGACTTAAGACTCTACTATGTAAACTCCAACTTTTCATAAACAGCTGCCTGAGACAAATCCTTAGTATCAGATGGCCAGAAAAATCACAAATGAAGCACTTTGGAGGAAGCTGGAACAGGAAGGGATAGGAGAGGAAATTATGGAATGAAAATGGAGTTGGCCAGAATACACATGAAGGAAAGATCTGAATTCCATAACAGGACAAGCATTGGACTGAAATCCTCACGGTTAGCGGGGACGAGGTTGACCAAGAGCAACATGGAAACACACAACTGAAGCTTAATTAAAAGCTAAGACTGCAGCAAGAGCTAATTGAAGAGGGAAGGCACTTGTGAAGGCCTTGTATTCCTTGAGGAATAAGAAGGGGTAAGTCAAGGGGGAAAGACTTGTGTGATAGGCAAATAATTCTATTATCCAGTTTAGGCTTTTTTGTATTGTGTGAAGTGTCTGGCCTTGGCCACTGTCAGATGCAGGATAGCGGATTGGATGGACCTCGGATCTGATTCCATATGGAATCAAATCCCATGTTGCTTTGGACACTAAATGATAAGAAACAGCACTGTAGGGGAGTTGAGACAGGCTAATAATGGGGACTGTATGGAATATTGGGTCCAGTGGTCAGTCTTATTAGAATTGGGTAACAACGGAACATTATTCACTCAGGGTATGTCTACATCTACAATTTTGCAGCGCTGGTTGTTACAGCTGTATTAGTACAGCTGTATAGGGCCAGCGCTGCAGAGTGGCCACACTTACAGCAACCAGCGCTGCAAGTGGTGTTAGATGTGGCCACACTGCAGCGCTGTTGGGCGGCTTCAAGGGGGGTTCGGGGAACACGAGAGCAAACCAGGGAAGGAGACCAGCTTCGCCGCGGTTTGCTCTCGCGTTCCCCGAACCCCCCTGCAAACCGCAGGGAAGGAGACCTGCTTGCTCGGGGATTTGGGGAACGCGAGAGCAAACCGCAGGGAAAGAGACCTGCTTGCACGGGGGTTCGGGGAACGCGAGAGCAAACTGGGGAAGGAGACCTGCTTGATTACCAGAGGCTTCCTCAGGTATGCTGGGATACCTGCTTATTCCACGGAGGTCAAGAAAAGCGCTGGTAAGTGTCTACACTTGATTACCAGCGCTGGATCCTCTACACCCGAGACAAAACGGGAGTACGGCCAGCGCTGCAAACAGGGAGTTGCAGCGCTGGTGATGCCCTGCAGATGTGTACACCTCCTAAGTTGCAGCGCTGTAACCCCCTCACCAGCGCTGCAACTTTGTGATGTAGACAAGCCCTAATATATCTTTTAAAGTATGATGAGAATCATAAAATCACAAATTATTCCCCCAGCTCTAAAAGTCAGGCAAATGAAGACAAGTTGAATAATTTATTGCAAATATAGATTACAGATGTTGTCAGCTCGGTGATAGGTGTGCTGCATGGTCTGTGCTGGGATCTGCACAATAGAGCGTTGGCATTCTGCTGTGTCACCACCCCGCCTGGGTGCAGGATGTGGGCAGGTGCTGTCAGGAGTGCTGTAAGCGCAATAGACACAAGGAACATGCAATTGTGCTTCCAAGCCCTCTGCTCACAGAGTCCTGTGCTGCCTCTGCTGCAGTTAGGTTCATGCTCTTGCCCTCCTGCTAGCCGGTGGTGTGACAGCATTGCAGCTGAGGGAACACGCCTGCAATGGACAAATGCATGGACTCTATTTCCAGAGGGCTCATGAAAGGAGCTGCCTTGTTTACAAGCTGTGCACACACTAGGGAGAAGATCATTCCCAGGACTGCGTATATGTCCAAGATCCTGTTTATCTTGCCTCAGCAGGTAGCTAGGGGGCACCCAGGCTAAGCCCTATGTTTCCTCTGCCCAATGCACTGCCTCAGCTTCAGTCTGTCTCAGTGTGAAACCTTGTCATGAGGCCCAGAAAAATGGTAAACCCCCAAGCAACCGCTCTGCTGTCCATGCTCTTTGAGCAGTGCCAAAGGCTCCGTAGCTGTCTTATCCTTTGCAACATCCATTGTCCAACACCGAACCAGTTCACACAGAACATTGCTCAGATCATGCACACATCATGCAATGTACATAGTACAGGACCTCCCAGATTGCTATACTAGAACAAAGCTCTGTGAACTCTTTCAGCTGTCACTGATCCAGGCCATACCAACTCCATGCCTGCCTGCTGGACCTGATGTCGAGGGCATGGTTTCGGGAACAGGGACTAGTGTTGCCTGGCTACCAGAACAGGTCCTTGGTGGCATTGTAGTTTGGCACAGTTTAGACCAGCTCTGAGGCTGCTTTGAGTTGCACTGCTGGCCAAATCAGTTCCTATAAATCCCCAGGATCAGGAAGCTGCAAAGGTAAAGCCAGAAGCAACCCTGGCACAACTGAGAGGATGTTGCCCTTAGTCTTAGACATGTGTGGGCCCCTTACTGAATGAGGGAGGCAACCTAGTGACAGAGGATGTGGAAAAAGCTAATGTATGCAATGCTTTCTTTGCCTCTGTCTTCACAAACAAGGTCAGCTCCCAGACTGCTGCACTAGGCAGCATAGTATGGAGAGAAGGTGATCAGCCCTTTGTGGAGAAAGTGGTTCGGGACTATTTAGAAAAACTGGACAAGCACAAGTCCATGGGGCCGGATGCGCTCCATCCGAGGGTGCTAAAGGAGTTGGCAGATGTGATTGCAGAGCCATTGGCCATTATCTTTGAAAACTCATGGCGATCGGGGGAGGTTCCGGATAACTGGAAAAAGGCAAATGTAGTGCCCATCTTTAAAAAAGGGAAGGAGGAGGATCCGAGGAACTACAGGCCAGTCAGCCTCACCTCAGTCCCTGGAAAAATCATGGAGCAGGCCCTCAAGGAATCAATTCCGAAGCACTTGGAGGAGAGGAAGGTGATCAGGAACAGTCAGCATGGATTCACCAAGGGCAAGTCATGCCTGACTAACCTTATTGCCTTCTATGAGGAGTTAACTGGCTCTGTGGATGAGGGAAAAGCAGTGGACATGTTATTCCTTGACTTTAGCAAAGCTTTTGATAAGGTCTCCCACAATATTCTTGCCAGCAAGCTAAAGAAGTATGGGCTGGATGAATGGACTATAAGGTGGATAGAAAACTGGCTAGATCATTGGGCTCAACAAGTAGTGATCAACGGCTCCACGTCTAGTTGACAGCCAGTTTCAAGCGGAGCGCCCCAAGGGTTGGTGCTGGGGCCGGTTTTGTTCAATATTTTCATTAATGATCTGGAGGATGGCATGGACTGCACTCTCAGCAAGTTTGCAGATGACACTAAACTGGGAGGAGTGGTAGATATGCTGGAGGGTAGGGATAGGATACAGAGGGACCTAGACAAGTTAGAGGATTGGGCCAAAAGAGACCTGGTGAGGTTCAACAAGGACAAGTGCCGAGTCCTGCACTTAGGATGGAAGAATCCTATTCACTGTTACAGACTAGGGACCGAATGGCTAGAGAAGGATCTACGGGTTACAGCGGACCAAAAGCTGGATATGAGTCAACAGTGTGCCCTTGTTGCCAAGAAGGCTAACGACCTTTGGGGCTGTATAAGTAGGAGCATTGCCAGCAGATGGAGGGACGTGATCATTCCCCTCTATTCGACATTGGTGAGGCCTCATCTGGAGTACTGTGTCCAGTTTTGGGCCCCACACTACAAGAAGGATGTGGAAAAATTGGAAAGAGTCCAGCGGAGGGCAACAAATTCCTAGGGGGCTGGAGCACATGACTTATTAGGAGAGGCTGAAGGACCTGGGATTGTTAATCTGCAGAAGAGAAGAATGAGGGGGGTTTGATAGCTGCTTTCAACTACCTGAAAGGGGGTTCCAAAGAGGATGGATCTAGACTGTTCTCAGTGGTACCTGATGACAGAACAAGTAGTAATGGTCTCAAGTTGCAGTGCTGGAGGTTTAGGTTGGATATTAGGGGGGGAAAACTTTTTCACTAGGAGGGTGGTGAAGCACTGGAATGGGTTACCTAGGGAGGTGGTGGAATCTCCTTCCTTAGAGGTTTTTAAGATCAGGCTTGACAAAGCCTTGGCTGGGATGATTTAGTTGGGAATTAGTCCTGCTTTGAGCAGAGGGTTGGACTAGGTGACCTCCTGAGGTCCCTTCCAACCCCAATATTCTATGATTCCACAGACTATTCGAAATGCATGTGTAAAATAGTATGTTGAGGAAACTGCAAAGTGACACAAGACTTTGAGAATGTTTCATGTTATCCGACCTATGAAGTTTAAGGAATATATATTGTTGACAGGAGTCTTATTTATTTATTTAAGCATCGTAGTGATGTACAGTCCTTGAAAGCATGCTCTTATTGTTACTGTTTTGGTGCAGCATCTTCCATGAAAAGTAACTGCAGGGAGCAGGAGGGTTTTCTATGCCTTCTAACTTGAGTTAACCCTCAGTGTCGGAGTTCCATAGGAACCCAGCATTGGTGTTTGGAGTGTGGTTTCTGAAAGATGGGATAGGCTGTGTTCTCTCTGTGTCTGTTGGAGGACTGGTATGTATAATGGGAAGAAAACAAGGTACATGCTTTGCATCAGGGACCAATTAAAGTATTCTGAGGTCTTGTGCATTATGGAAATGGGAGGGACCCCCATTGTCCATAAATTAGGGTGTGTGATTATACAATCTATAAATAAGAGAACATCTTTATTAGATCAGAGAAGTCTTTTAAAAATATAATGAAAATACAAATCTAGAATAGTTAACTTAAACATACATGACAATTTGACTTAAAAAAAAATCTAATACCCACTCTCTTTTCTCTTGCTCTGGGAAACATTTGCTAAGTAGGCTAATCGCTGGGGTGTATGTGATGATGGATGATCACTCGTTACTGAGTATGATCATCTTCCGTGGGAGTTATGGGTCCTCAGATGGCTTATAAGGCCAATCCTTGAACCACAATTTCTTTGGGTATATGTTTGTAATGTGACATAGCAATGAACTCAGCTGTGCCTGGCTGGCTCCCCAGTTATAGGGGGCAGGTTCCTGATTAAAGCTGGACTTGTCGGACATCATGGAAAGCAGAAAAAAGCAAGTACCTCAGTGCATTTGATAGCTGAGCCTTCTGAGCCAGAGGGGCTTTCCTGCCTTTTGAAACACTGGGAGGGCTAAGAGGAGCTTTACCAGCTCCTCAAGGAAAGGGGCACTGAGTCTCAGCTGGCTTGGAACACGCATGAGATCCAAATCAATCCAAATAAGGGACTGACTCTGAGACACTGATTGGAGTTCAGCAGCCAAGGAAGCAGGAAAACTGGCCCTTTTCCTTGGGATGAAGGGTGGACTTGGGTACCATGATGGCCAGCTACCAAGACCCCAAAGAGACCACCGTGGCTCATGACAGAAACCAACACCAGGAAAGAGGCAGAATGGGCCAAAGAACAAACTGATCCCTGAAAAGGGTCCTGAGAAATGGGACTCCTGCGAGGGGTCTTCCTCTGACCTGCTCTTATTGCCATGGCATCTGGGAGAGCACCAAGAGGCAGCGGTGCAGCTCCTTAGAGTGCAAGGTCTACCTATGGCACCAAACTTGAGTGGGGCCGTGTCATAAACAGATAAGTCAGAGTTAATAGAATAGAAGTACTTCATATCTCTTTTGCCTGTAAAGGGTTAACAAGATCAGTGAGCCTGGCTGTCATCTGACCAGAGGACCAATCAGGGGACAGGATACTTTCAAATCTTGAGGGAGGGAAGTTTTTGTGTGTGCTGTTAGATTTTGGTTGTTGTTGTTCTCTCTGGGTTCTGAGAGTGACCAGATGTGCAACCAGGTTTCTCTCCAATCTCCCTGATACAGGTTCTTATAAGTTCAGAATAGTGAGTACTAGGTGATAAGGCGAGTTAGGCTTATGTTTGTTTTCTTTATTTGCAAATGTGTATTTGGCTGGAAGGAGTTCAAATGTGTATTTTGCTGAAAGGATTTTAATTTGTACTTGTATACTTAGGCTGGGAGGGTATTCCCAGTGTCTATAGCTGAAAGACCCTGTAACGTATTCCATCTTAAATTTACAAAGATAATTTTTACTGTTTTTCCTTCTTGTTTAAAAACCTGACTGTGTTTTTTGTTTTTTTATTCTGGTGAGACCCCAGGGGACTGGGTCTGGATTCACCAGGGAATTGGTGGGGAGAAAGGAGGGAAGGGGGGGAGAGGTTAATTTTCTCTCTGTGTTAGGATTACTTTCTCTCTCAGGAAGAGTCTGGGAGGGGGAAAGAGAAAGAGGGAGGAAGGTGAATTGTCCTCTCTGTTTTGTGATTCAAGGAGTCTGAATCACAGTGATCTTCCAGGGTAACCCAGGGAGGGGAAGCTTGGGAGAGGCAACGGTGAGGGAAAGGGTTTACTTCCCTTGTGTTAAGATCCAGAGTGGCTGGGTCTTGGGGGTCCCCGGGCAAGGTTTTTGGGGGACCAGAGTGTACCAGGCACTGGAATTCCTGGTTGGTGGCAGCGCTACAAGTACTAAGCTGGTAATTGAGCTTAGAGGAATTCATGCTGGTACCTCATCTTTTGGACACTAAGGTTCAGAGTGGGGAATTATACCATGACATGGTGTGCATCATGTGGGATAGATAGATAGAAGTCAAAAAGCCAGTGAGATTTTTATTTCTCTCCCTGCTAGCTATCTGCAGGCAAACAGAGAGGTTTGGGTTTAGAAGCAAAAGCCAGTTGGATTTTTTTCTTTCCCTTTTCTCTCTGCTAGCTGTCTGTAAGCAGGAGAGAGGGTTTTTAAAACTACAGCCAGAAATTTTTTTCCTTTTCTCTTTTCTGGTTGTGCAGAGAGACTGCCTGAAGGCAGAGGCATTAAGGTTTAACAAGGGTTTCTTTTGTTAAACAAAGGGACTCCAGGGAACACCAACAAAACACATTTGCAAATGAAAGAGGTTTTTTTTCTAACTCTGTCGGGAAAGGCTAGTTAGAAAGAGTTAAAAAAGACTCTGTTGCTAAGCAACCCTAAGAAGGCAGCAGAGAAGCAGCAATTCAGGCAGTAAACAGGAGAGGGCGCCCCAGCACAAGAAATCAAGAGCAATGAGTTCCAAGGAACAGACAAGACTGGCTGCAGTGGAACAAATCAAAGATGCAGACCACAAGTGAGACATGGAAAGAAATAGAAATAAGAGAAAAAGAGGTGGAGCTGAGAGAAAGAGAAGAAAAAACCAAAGAGGCGGCCCACAAAAGAGAACAAGAAGACAAAGAGGCAGCCCACAGAAGACAGACAGAACTCCAGAGGGAGGCCCACCAGCAGGCCCTTGCATTAGAACAGGCTAAGCAGAACACAGCCGATCCTAGCAACCCTTTGCCAGTTATTGTTCCACATCCCAAGAAATTTCCCACCTACAAAGCAGGTGATGACAATGAGGCCTTCCTAAAAAATTTTGAAAGGACCTGCCATGGGTACAGCATCTCTGAAGACTAGTACATGATAGAGCTGAGGCCACTACTCAGTGGACCCATAGCAGAGTTGGCAGCTGAAATGCCTAAGGAGAACATGAGCGATTATAAACTTTTTTTCAAACCAAGGCCAGAATCAGAATGGGGCTAACACCTGAGCATGCCCGTCGGAGGTTCAGAGCCCTAAGGTGGAAACCAGATGTGTCATTCACCCGACACGCCTACCACATTGGAAAGAATTATAATGCCTGGATATCAGGAGCCAATGTTCAATCTCTGGACAACATGCACCTCCTAATACAATTGGAGCAGTTCTTAGAGGGTGTTCTGGAGGAAATAGAAAGGTACATCCTAGATGGGAAGCCCAAAACGGTAACTGAGGCAGGCGAGATTGGAGCCAGATGGGTGGAACTGGCAGAAAAGAAAAAAGCTACTATCAAGGGGAGCGAATACCACAGGGGGCACACCGACAATAAACCCTATACCCGAGGGCAACCCAAGACCCCACCTACAACCCAAGGAAAGCCACTGACACCCTATTCTCTCACCTCACCAATCTCCAGTAACCCACCTCGGCCCAGTGACCAGTCAGCTGGGCGATGCTTTAAGTGTAATGAACTGGGACATATAAAGGCCAACTGCCCCAAGAACCCCAACCGAGTGCAGTTCATTAGACCAACGATCCCCAGGCCCAGATGCCTCTCAAATACCCTCGGAGCAAAGGGAAATTTTGAGTAGGCAGAAAGAAGGTTATCGCGTGGAGAGACATGGGGTCACAAATGTCAGCTATCCACCAATCTTTAGTGGACCCCAAATTCATCAACCCAAAGGTCCAAGTAACAATTTACCCCTTCATGTCACAAGCTGTAGACTTGCCTACAGCTGAACTGCCTGTCCAGTACAAAAGCCGGTCAGGAATGTGGGCTTTGGCAGTCTATGACAATTATTCCATCCCCATGCTACTGAGGGAAGACTTGGCCAACCAGGTAAAGCGGGCCAAGAGGGTGGGAATGGTTACCCGCAGCCAAGCCAGGCAAGCTTCCAGACCCATCACTGTTCCTGAGCCATCCACAGACGCCCCGTCTGTGTTAGCAAAGACCCAGACAGAGGTAGTGGACCCGGATCACCTGCCAACGACTGCAACAGCCACAGTACCTCCAGTCCCAGACCAGGATCTGGAAACGCAACCAGCACCAGAACCGTTGCCAGCACTGACGCCAGCGCTTGCAAATGCATCTTCAACTCCAACGCCAGAGGGTGCCAGCGAGCCTGAACTGGCAGAAGCAGCAGACAACCATACCCAAGAGGCTCAGCCCGAGCCTGAAGTACCACCTGGTGCACCAGTGGAGAGCGGTTCACCAGCCATGAAAACAACCCCATCACCTACATTGCTTCCCGAAGGACCAAGCTCAAGTCCACAGTCTAAGGAAGAACTGGTGTCTCCAGCCTCCAGGAAACAGTTCCAGACTGAGTAGAAAGCAGATGACAGCCTTCAGAAAGCTTGAGCGGCGGCACGGAGCACCCCACCACCTCTCAGCTCTTCTAACCGATTCCAGTTTGTTATAGAACAAGGACTTTTATACAAGGAGACTCTTTCTGGTGGACACTGGGAAGACTGGCATCCACAAAAACAGTTGATGGTTCCAACTAAGTACCGGAGGAAGCTCTTAAGCTTAGCCCATGATCATCCCAGTGGCCATGCTGGGGTGAACAGAACCAAAGACAGGTTGGGGAAGTCCCTCCACTGAGAGGGGATGGGCAAGGATGTTGCCAAGTATGTCCGGTCTTGTGAGGTGTGCCAAAAAGTGGGAAAGCCCCAAGACCAGGTCAAGGCCCCTCTCCAGCCACTCCCCATAATTGAGGTCCCATTTCAGCGAGTAGCTGTGGATATTCTGGGTCCTTTGCCAAAAAAGACACCCAGAGGAAAGCAGTACATACTGACTTTCGTGGACTTTGCTACCCAATGGCCGGAAGCAGTAGCTCTAGGCAACACCAGGGCTAAAACTGTGTGCCAGGCCCTAACAGACATTTTTGCCAGGGTAGGTTGGCCCTCCAACATCCTTACGGATTCAGGGACTAATTTCCTGGCTGGGACCATGAAAGAACTGTGAGAGACTCATGGGGTGAATCACTTGGTTGCCACCCCGTACCACCATCAAACCAATGGCCTGGTGGAAAGGTTTAATGGAACTTTGGGGGCCATGATATGTAAATTCGTGAATGAACACTCCAGTGACTGGGACCTAGTGTTGCAGCAGTTGCTCTTTGCCTACAGGGCTGTACCACATCCCAGTTTAGGGTTTTCACCGTTTGAGCTTGTGTATGGCCACGAGGTTAAAGAACCACTACAGCTGGTGAAGCTGCAATTGGAGGCGTTTACACCCTCTCCAGGAACTAACATTCTGGACTTTGTAAGCAACCTACAAAACACCCTCCGACACTCTTTAGCCCTCGCTAAAGAAAACCTAAAGGATGCTCAAAAAGAGCAAAAGACCTGGTATGATAGACATACCAGAGAACGTTCCTTCAAGGTAGGAGACCAGGTTATGGTCTTGAAGGCGCAACAGGCCCATAAGATGGAAGCATCATGGGAAGGGCCATTCACGGTCGAAGAGCACCTGGGAGCTGTTAACTACCTCACAGCATTTCCCAATTCCTCCCTAAAACCCAGAGTGTACCACGTTAATTGTCTCAAGCCCTTTTATTCCAGAGACTTATAGGTTTGTCAGTTTACAGCCCAGGGAGGAGATGACACTGAGTGGCCTGACAGTGTCTACTACAAAGGGAAAAGGAATGGTGGCATGAAAGAGGTGAACTTCTCCACAACCTGGGAATGTCTGCAGCGGCAACAAATCAAGGAATTGATGCACTCTCCTGTGAAAGTTTCCCAAAATCAACTGGTTAAAAATTGTCCTTACAATGTGAAGAATCTTGTAGTTGTACATAATTAGTAGCAAATGTAAGGGTGCATGTGTTTATTGATCTGTTTATTCTAGAGTTCTAGGGAGAAATCACTACCAGTGTGGTTCCACCCTGTCAGCGATTTGGGGGCCGTGTCATAAACAGATAAGTAAGAGTTAATAGAACAGAAGTACTTCATATCTCTTTTGCCTGTAAAGGGTTAACAAGATTAGTGAGCCTGACTGTCACCTGACCAGAGGACCAGTCAGGGGATATGATACTTTCAAATCTTGAGGGAGGGAAGTTTTTGTGTGTGCTGTTAGTTTTTGGTGGTCGTTCTCTCTGGGTTCTGAGAGTGACCAGACGTGCAACCAGGTTTCTCTCCAATCTCCCTGATACAGGTTCTTATAGATTCAAAATAGTAAGTACTAGGTGATAAGGCGAGTTAGGCTTATGTCTGTTTTCTTTATTTGCAAATGTGTATTTGGCTGGAAGGAGTTCAAATGTGTATTTTGCTGAAAGGATTTTAATTTGTACTTGTATACTTGGGCTGGGAGGATATTCCCAGTATCTATAGCTGAAAAACTCTGTAACATATTCCATCTTAAATTTACAAAGATAATTTTTACTGTTTTTCCTTCTTGTTTAAAAACCTGACTGTGTTTTTTGTTTTTTCATTCTGGTGAGACCCCAGGGGACTGGGTCTGGATTCACCAGGGAATTGGTGGGGAGAAAGGAGGGAAGGGGGAGAGAAAGTAATCCTAACACAGAGAGAAAATTAACCTTTCTCTCTCAGGGAGAGTCTGGGAGGGGGAGAGAGAAGGAGGGGGAAGGTGAATTTTCCTCTCTGTTTTAAGATTCAAGGAGTTTGAATCACAGTGATCTTCCAGGGTAACCCAGGGAGGGGGAGCCTGGGAGAGGCAACGGCGAGGGAAAGGGTTTACTTTCCTTGTGTTAAGATCCAGAGGGTCTGGGTCTTGGGGGTCCCCGGGCAAGGTCTTGGGGGGACCAGAGTGTACCAGGCACTGGAATTCCTGGTTGGTGGCAGCGCTATGAGTACTAAGCTGGTAATTGAGCTTAGAGAAATTCATGCTGGTACCCCATCTTTTGGACGCTAAGGTTCAGAGTGGGGAATTATGCCATGACAGGCCGTGACCCCGTGTGCCAGGTCACAATGCCACTCGGGGAAGGGTTGACCATTCGCACCCAGAATGAGTCATGAGAGGTAAGGAGGGGGGATGCTGGACCACACTGATTGGGAGCTAAATAGGGTTGTCACATCCAGGAGGCAGAAAAACTAAGCTCTAACTCCCCCACCAGCCTGACCCTCCTCTTCCCTTCTCGGGCACCCTTCCTCACCTGGCCCTAAGCCTCTGCACCCACCCTGTCCCAGGACCCTCAGTGCAGGGAGCTCCCCTACCAGCGTCTCCCAGGAGCCCCCAACTCTGTTCCTTATCCCTTCCTGCAGATGAGCCTTGGGTCCACCCTGATTTCCAGGACTGGGAGGAGCAGGAGCCTCAGCTGCCACATCTGCATGTTGAGGGCCTGTCAGGTGGAGCAGGACACAGGTGCCATGCCAGCAGCGCTTCTAGGGGACATGCGACCTCTGCCCCGGAGTGGAAGCAGCTGCCGGCATTCCCGTGAATGAGTGCAACAATGGTTGCCATTTGCAATGTGTAAGTTAAGTGGAAAAACCCTGGCACATTGCAGCCAGCAATGCAGGAGAAAAATCAGCAAGGCCAGCTAAAAACTGGTCAGGAGCCCTGAGCAAGTGCTTCTAGTGCACATTGGTTAAGCTAGGCCTGAAACATGGAGCCAATTCCCCCCCGCATCAGCCACTACTCAGCAAAGGAATAACTGTATTAATTATTAAATTATGTTTAATGGTAATTAGACAAGATACTTCATATGTGAGCTAGCAAGTCAGTAGCTTCCTATAGTAAATATGTGTGATTATATGGACAGACTGACAGAGGGCTTCAGAGACTAAAAGCATGTGGTTTTTCCTCACCTCCCAGGACACAAGATATTGATCTGTTTTTTTATATATCAATAGGTGTCTGATATAAAAATGCAGGTGCTGCTGCACCAGTGGAAAAAAATAGTCTTTCCAGTAAATCAAAGATGACCTTGTATATTCAGGAACATTCTGAACTCTTCGATGGATCCTTCTGCTTTGAGAGCATGCTGTAATTTGGTGATGAAAATGATCACCCCCATCTAGTGTTCCTGTGAGCAGCAGGAGGGCATGTGACAATGAGGGTGGTAGAGAGAACCAATCTGGTGAACAATAAAGGCAAAGAAAAATCGACATGAAGCAAAGAGTGAGACTCTCTGAGAGACCCATAAGTCATCAGCAGAGCATGGACAATTAGTAACAAAAACAGAGGCATTTTCTCTCAGTGGGCATTCAGACCTATTCAAAGTGCATGTGATATTAAAAAAAAAAAAAGCATAGGCAATTCTTGCCAATTATTTCTCCCTTTTGGAAGGTCAATTAACATGTAAATATTCCTGATCCCGGACTGAAGTGCAAATCTCAGTGTAGGTTAACATTCCCTTTTGCATTCATACTCCGTACCTCCAAAATTGTGTCTCTACCTGTTTCAATGTTTGTCTCTCCAGATCATGGCATCCTTACACACACTTCTGTTACTCAGTGTGGTGGATTCTTTATCACCTGGAGTCTTCAAATCAAGATTGGATGCCTCTAAGAGAGATGCTGTAGTTCAGTCAAAAGTAATGGGCTTGATGCAAAGCTCTCTGATGTGAAATACTATGGCCTGTGTTATGCAGATCAGACTAAATTATCACAGTATTCAGTCCTTTCTGGCATTTAAATCTAGGAATTGGTTTATTGATGTCATATTTTATATCTCAGTGAATGTGCCCATTCTATCCCACACAAGGTCTTTTGAAAATATTGTGATAGAAAACTCAACACTGCTTTATAGCTGTCTATTTTAAATTTAAATTTGCTTCTTAATAACAACGTGCAATAGATTTGCCAAACATAACACTCTCAAGACTAAATTGCATTTGCCTCAGTCTAATGTAGAAAATGTTAAATAAATACATCTAAATAACACCCAGCTGGCAAAGTTCAGACTGTAGCATTATGGATAATTTTGTGTATGGTGCAGATGTGGCAGACAAGCCTAACAAAATTGATCAGGAAGTGTCGGATGTAAATTGGGAGCAATTAGTTAAGAGAAGAGAAATCGCGCCTAAAATAGAAATTCAGTTCAGAGAGTAAATATGTGAGAAAAGCAAGTACCTTCCATTTTCTTTGGGAGAAGTTTAGGGTCACTTAAAATCTGGGAAATTCCAAAAACTAGAGAGTTTTTAAAAGTTTTCTGATAATTTTATGTCTTTAAAAATATATCCTACTTCCTTCTGTATAGAAAGAGGCCTGCCTGCGTGTGATCCAAGTGATGATGCTTTTAGGGTCCCATCCAACTCCCACTGACCTCTATACACCACTGTCAGTTTATCCGAGTGCCAGTTGCATTAGGTCCTTCGTCTTTAGTACCCATCTTTCTAAAGACAGGATTGTGACTAGCCCCAATACAGCAGTGCAGAGGAGCAGGGGACAGCAGTGATTGCCCTTTCCCCACTCCACATCCACATGAGTGCTATTTGGATCTAAACTCCAGGTGCTGGGTGGGCAGAGTTATGGCTCTTGCCAGCTGGGTGTGCTGTGGGGAGGAATATGCTGCATTGTGAAGGGGTGATGCACTTCATTCCCCATCAGCAAAACAAAGGAGCCTAGGAAGACCAGATGTCCCAATTTTATAGGGACAGTCCCGATTTTGGGGGCTTTTTCTTATATAGGCTCCTATTACCCCCCCCCTCCCAATTTTTCACACTTGCTGTCTGGTCACCTTAAAGCCCCAGGAGGAAATGTGCTGGCAAGGAGTGTCTCTGACACAGTGCCTCTTCTGTGCCCTTTAAAGAGCACATCTGGCCATAATAGAAAACCTCTACCAGCCAATACACCAAGGGGCTTAGGGAGATATTTAGTGCTCTGCTAAAGTCATGCAAATTTTCTTCTTCAAAAAAAGGAGAGGCCCATTTCAGTCAGGCAAACCAATCCACTAGGGAGGCAGGGCAGCTCCTCCTCTGTGCCTGGGGCGTTGTCGGGGGGGGGGGGGGGGGGGGGGTAGTTCCAAGGGTTATTCCCTGTGCGTAGGTTCCAGTCACTGGCGCTCAGAAAGGATCGCTGGCAAATGCCACTGAGGGGTGCAAACAATAGCAAACTTGCGTCTGTGATCCCCTCTCCATGGGGAAGGAGCCCTTTTGATGCTGGTCAGAGCTACATATTTATATAGACAGTGGAGGCCTGGCTGCCCGGTCACAGTAATGTCTCGTCTGTCAGTGGCCTTTCCAAACACTAGAAGAAGTACATGTGGATCTCTGCCTGTATCAGGGTTTGTAAAACATTAATGTTCCTGTCTGGATGTTTCAGCTATTCTATCCAATTATGGGTCCCTGAACTGAAGTAGTGGCGGTTCACTCCCTGAAGCCTTACAAATGTACTGCGTCTCTGGCTGAAAGTGGTACATAGTCCTTCACCAGTTCCTTAGTGATGTATAAATTTTTCAAAGGGATTTTGGATGCCTCAAGCTTAAAATCCCCAACTTGAGACAGCTGAAAGGTGCCTCATTTCTTGGAACTTTTTGAAAATTAGGTGCCTTTAGCGTGTCTTAATTTGGGTCCCAATCACAAGTTGCCTTCAAATATTTGGCCTGCCATGTCTCAGGAGGGGTATTTCTGCTTTGGCAGTTGCTGCATTTGCTGATGTAAATTCTGAATACTTGGAAAAGTCTCTTGTTATGAGCAGATAGGAATTCCTCACACAGTTATGCAGTATCTCTGTACCATGATCAGAGGAACGGGAGGCAGAGAGCCCATGTTCCCTGCAGTGGTGTTATTGACAGGACACTAGGGGAACAGGAAACGCTGGGAGTTAGGCTGTATTACATAAACAGAGCAGTGCACAGGGTTTAATCAGTTTCACTTGTTCCAATCCATTCACCAGCAGTCCGCTTTTGTAACTGAAACATGGTGGCTGCGTGTGAGCAGTGAGTTCTCTGCCATGCAGCAGCTGATGGCATAAGCCACAGAACTCGCTCTGGAGCCTTCTGGAGTCCTAGATTTTTCAAACATGAGCCTGGCCCAGTGATGGATTCAGTAGATGAAGGAGTTGGAGATGTACATGGGCCTGGCCTTGCAGGGGGACAACAGCAGCAGGAAAGTAAAACTAAACCAATGAGTTTACCCTGCTGGGGAGCAAGGAAGAGAGATCTGCACGCTCTGAAACTTACCACTGCCTCAAGCCTCACAACAGTGCTAAGATCCCTGGGGATCTGTTGCTCCCCAACGCAGAACAAAACTGGGACACAGCTTTGTCATAAACAGATAGCTAAGGGTTAATGTCTCTTTCACCTGAAGCACCTGACCAGAGGACCAATCAGGAAACCAGATTTTTTCAACTTTGGGTGGAGGGAATTTTGTGTCTGAGGTCTTTGTTGTCTGTCTGCCTGCTTTCTCTGAGCTTTGGAGAAGTAGTTCTGTTTTCTAATCTTCTGTTTCTAAGTGTAAGGACAAAGAGATCAGATAGTAAGTTATATGGTTTCTTTTCTTTGGTATTTGCATGAATATAAGTGCTGGAGTGCTTTGATTTGTATTCTTTTTGAATAAGGCTGTTTATTCATATTTCTTTTAAGCAATTAATCCTGTATTTTATCACCTTAATACAGAGAGACCATTTGTATGTATTTTTCTTTCTTTTTTATATAAAGCTTTCTTTTAAGACCTGTTGGAGTTTTTCTTTACTTCAGGGAAATTGAGTCTGTACTCACCAGGGAATTGGTGGGAGGAAGAAATCAGGGGGAGATCTGTGTGTGTTGGATTTGCTAGCCTGATTTTGCATTCCCTCTGGGTGAAGAGGAAAGTGCTTTTGTTTCCAGGACTGGGAACGGAGAGGGGGAGTCACTCTGTTTGGATTCACAGAGCTTGTGTCTGTGTATCTCTCCAGGCGCACCTGGAGGGGGGAAGGGAAAAAGGATTATTTCCCTTTGTTGTGAGACTCAAGGGATTTGGGTCTTGGAGTCCCCAGGGAAGGTTTTTCAGGGGGACCAGAGTGCCCCAAAACACTCTAATTTTTTGGGTGGTGGCAGCAAGTACCAGGTCCAAGCTGGTAACTAAGCTTGGAGGTTTTCATGCTAACCCCCATATTTTGGACGCTAAGGTCCAAATCTGGGACTAAAGGTATGATATGAGTGGCAGCGGTTACGGGATAGACAAAATCCAGAAGCCAGTAGGAATATTATTTTTTTTCTCTTCTTTGCTAAGGGCTTTTTAGCAGAGAGAAACAGTTTGGGTTTAAAAGAGAATTTTTTTTCTGCTCTCTCTGGCAGTTTGTGGCTTGCATAATAAGCAAGAGACCATTAAGCTGTGACAAAGAATCTTTTGTGAGAATAGCTCTCCCATTGAGAGTCATTACCAGCACTATATACATGCAAATAAAGTGGTTTTTCAGGTGTACTTAACATTGAAGATTAGCTAAAAGCATTGTTGCTAGGCAGACCCCAGGAGGCAACAGAGCCTGCAGTTCAGAAGAGAAACACCGGAGGGCACCCCAACACAAGAAAACAGGAATCATGACTTCTAAGGCAAAAACTGAGGCCGAAGGGCAATTCAAAGAAGCTGAACACAGGCGACAACTGGAGCTGGAAGAAAAGGAAGAAAGCATCAAACTGGCAGCCTACCAAAGAGAACAGGCAACCAAAGAGGCAGCACACAAAAGAAAACTAGAAGAAGAAGAGGTGGCCCACCGAAGGAAACAAGCAGAAGAAGAGTTGGCCCACAGAAGGAAGCAAGAAGAAGAAGAGGCGGCCCACCGCCAAGACATGGAAAAACAACAAAAAGAAATGGAAAAACAACAAAAAGAAAATGAAGAGAAGGAAAAACAGAGAAAACATGAACTGGACTTGGCAAAAGCTGGGCTGCATGTGCCAGCCAACCCTAACAACCTGGCGCCAATTATTGCTCCACAGCACAGGAAATTTCCCACCTACAAGGCAGGTGATGACACCGAGGCCTTCTTGGAAAATTTTGAAAGAGCCTGTCTTGGGTACAGCATCCCCGAAGACCAGTACATGGTAGAATTAAGGCCACGACTCAGTGGACCTTTAGCAGAGGTGGCAGCTGAAATGCCTAAGCAGCAAATGAATGACTATAAACTTTTTCAAACCAAGGCCAGATACAGAATGGGGATAACCCCAGATCATGCCCGTCGGCGCTTCAGAACCCAAAAGTGGAAACCAGATGTGTCATTTCCCAAACACGCCTACTACGTTGCAAAAAATTATGAGGCCTGGATATCAGGACACAATGTTAAAACCTTGGAAGAACTGCACCTCCTCATACAAATGGAGCAGTTCTTGGATGGTATTCCTGAAGACATCACACGGTACATATAAGATGGAAAACCCAAAGATCTCGCTGAGGCGGGGGAGATTGGAGCCAAATGGATGGAAGTGGCAGAAAGCAAGAAAGCTACTGTCAAGGGGAACGATTACCCCAGGGGGCACACAGACCATAAACCCTACAACCGAGAACAGCCAAAGACCCCACATACCACCCAAGTAAAGCCACAGACACCCTACTCTTCCACCTCACCAGTCTTCAGTAACTCACCTCGGCCCAGTGACCCATCAGATGGAAGATGCTTTAAGTGTAGTGAACTGGGACATATCAAGGCCAACTGTCCAAAGAACACCATGCGAGTGCAATTCATTACACCACCATCACACCAAAGATCCCCAGGCCCAGATGCCTCTCAAATACCCTTGGAGTGAAGGGAAAATTTGAGAGTGGGCGGAAAGAAGGTTACTGCGTGGAGAGACACGGGGGCACAAGTGTCAGCTATCCACCAATCCTTCGTTGACCCCAAATTCATCAACCCAAAGGCCAAAGTTACAATTTACCCCTTCATGTCACAAGCTGTAAACTTGCCTACAGCTGAACTGCCTGTCCAGTACAAAGGCTGGTCAGGAATGTGGACTTTTGCAGTCTATGACAATTATCCTATCCCCATGCTACTGGGAGAAGACTTGGCCAACCAGGTGAAGCGGGCCAAGCGAGTGGGAATGGTTACACGTAGCCAAACCAGGCAAGCTTCCAGACCTATTCCTGTTCCTGAGCCGTCCACAGAGGCCCCGTCTGTGTTACCAGAGACCCAGACAGAGATAGTGGATCCAGATTCCATGCCAACCACTGAAACAGCCACAGCACCTCCAGTCCCAGGACCGGAACTGGAACAGCAACCAGCACCAGCAATTGCAACCCCATCTTCAAACTCAACGCCAGAGGGTGCCAGCGAGCCAAAACTGGCAGAAGCAACAGACAGCCATACCCAAAAGGCTCAGCCAGAGCCTGAAATAACCTCAGGTGCACCAGCGGAGAGCGGTACACCAGCAACGGAAACAACCCCATCACCTACATCGCTTCCAGAGGGACCAAGCCCAAGTCCACAGTCTGAGGAAGAACTGGTGACCCCAGCCTCAAGGGAACAGTTCCAGACTGAGCAGGAAGCGGATGACAGCCTTCAGAAAGCTTGGGCGGCGGCACGGAGCACCCCACCGCCTCTCAGCTCTTCTAATCGATCCCGGTTTGTTATAGACCATGGACTTTTATACAAGGAAATTCTTTCTGGTGGACACCGGGAAGAATGGCAGCCGCAAAAACAGTTGGTGGTTCCAACTAAGTACCGGGGGAAGCTCTTAAGCTTAGCCCATGATCATCCCAGTGGCCATGCTGGGGTGAACAGAACCAAAGACAGGTTGGGGAAGTCCTTCCACTGGGAGGGGATGGGCAAGGATGTTGCCAAGTATGTCCGGTCTTGTGAGGTATGCCAAAGAGTGGGAAAGCCTCAAGACCAGGTCAAGGCCCCTCTCCAGCCACTCCCCATAATTGAGGTCCCATTTCAGCGAGTAGCTGTGGATATTCTGGGCCCTTTCCCAAAAAAGACGCCCAGAGGAAAGCAGTACGTACTGACTTTAGTGGACTTTGCTACCCGATGGCCGGAAGCAGTAGCTCTAGGCAACACCAGGGCTAACACTGTGTGCCTGGCCCTAACAGACATCTTTGCCAGGGTAGGTTGGCCCTCCGACATCCTTACAGATTCAGGGTCTAATTTCCTGGCAGGGACCATGGAAAAACTGTGGGAAACTCATGGGGTGAATCACTTGGTTGCCACCCCATACCACCATCAAACCAATGGCCTGGTGGAAAGGTTCAATGGAACTTTGGGGGCCATGATACGAAAATTCATCAACGAATTCTCCAATAATTGGGACCTAGTGTTGCAGCAGTTGCTGTTTGCCTACAGGGCTGTATCACATCCCAGTTTAGGGTTTTCACCATTTGAACTTGTGTATGGTCACGAGGTTAAGGGACCATTACAGTTGGTGAAGCAGCAATGGGAGGGGTTTACGCCTTCTCCAGGAACTAACATTCTGGACTTTGTAAGCAACCTACAAAGCACCCTCCAACACTCTTTAGCCCTTGCTAGAGAGAACCTAAAGGATGCTCAGGAAGAGCAAAAGGCCTGGTATGACAGACATGCCAGAGAACGTTCCTTCAAGGTAGGAGACCAGGTTATGGTCTTCAAGGCACAACAGGCCCATAAGATGGAAGCATCATGGGAAGGGCCATTCACAGTCCAAGAGCTCCTGGGAACTGTAAACTACCTCATAGCATTTCCCAATTCCTCACTAAAGCCTAAAGTGTACCATGTTAATTCTCTCAAGCCTTTCTATTCCAGAGACTTACAGGTTTGTCAGTTTACAGTCCAGGGAGATGAGGCTGAGTGGCCTGACGGTGTCTACTACGACGGGAAAAAAGACGGTGGCGTGGAAGAGGTGAACCTCTCAACCACCCTGGAACGTCTGCAGCGGCGACAAATCAAGGAGCTGTGCACTAACTTCGCCCCATTGTACTCAGCCACCCCAGGACGGACTGAACGGGCATACCACTCCATTGATACAGGTAATGCTCACCCAATCAGAACCCCACCCTACCGGGTGTCTCCTCATGCCCAAGCTGCTATAGAACGGGAGATCCAGAACATGCTACAGATGGGTATAATCCGCTCATCTACCAGTGCATGGGCATCTCCAGTGGTTCTGGTACCCAAACCAGATGGGGAAATACGCTTTTGCATGGACTACCGTAAGCTAAATGCGGTAACTCGTCCGGACAACTATCCAATGCCACGCACCGATGAGCTATTGGAGAAGTTGGGACGTGCCCAGTTCATCTCTACAATAGACTTAACCAAGGGGTACTGGCAAGTACCGCTAGATGAACCTGCCAAGGAGAGGTCAGCATTCGTCACCCATGCGGGGGTGTATGAATTCAATGTCCTTCCTTTCGGCCTTCGAAATGCACCCGCCACCTTCCAGAGGCTGGTAGATGGTCTAGTAGCTGGACTGGGAGAATTTGCAGTTGCCTACCTCGATGATGTGGCCATTTTTTCAGACTCCTGGCCCGAACACCTACTACACCTGGAAAAGGTCTTTGAGCGCATCAGGCAGGCCGGATTAACTGTTAAGGCCAAAAAGTGTCAA
Source organism: Gopherus evgoodei (assembly GCF_007399415.2). Lineage (NCBI taxonomy): Eukaryota > Metazoa > Chordata > Testudines > Testudinidae > Gopherus > Gopherus evgoodei. The sequence continues at coordinate 7,475,615 of NC_044327.1, read as the reverse complement.
ATAGGCCAAAACAGAGTGACTTACCTGGGGCACCAGGTGGGTCGAGGAACCATAAACCCCCTACAGGCCAAGGTGGATGCTATCCAAAAGTGGCTTGTCCCAAGGTCAAAGAAACAGGTCCAATCCTTCTTAGGCTTGGCCGGATACTACAGGCGATTTGTACCACACTACAGCCAAATCACTGCCCCACTGACCGACCTGACCAAAAAGACCCAGCCAAATGCAGTTAAGTGGACTGATGAGTGTCAAAAGGCCTTTACCCAACTTAAGGCAACGCTCATGTCTGACCCTGTGCTCAGGGCCCCGGATTTTGACAAACCATTCCTAGTAACCACGGATGCATCTGAGCGTGGTATAGGAGCAGTGCTCATGCAGGAAGCAACAGATCACAACTTCCATCCTGTCGTGTTTCTCAGCAAGAAACTGTCTGAGAGGGAAAGTCACTGGTCAGTCAGTGAAAAGGAATGCTATGCCATTGTGTACGCCCTGGAAAAGCTGCGCCCATATGTTTGGGGACAGCGGTTCCAACTACAAACTGACCATGCTGCACTAAAGTGGCTTCATACTGCCAAGGGGAACAACAAGAAACTTCTTCGTTGGAGTTTAGCTCTCCAAGATTTTGATTTTGAAATTCAACACATCACAGGAGCTTCTAACAAAGTTGCTGATGCACTCTCCCATGAGAGTTTCCCAGAATTCAGTAGTTAAAAAGTGTTCTTAACATGTAAAAGTCTGTTAGTTATATACTTAGTAGTATATGTAAAGGTGCATGTGTTGTAGTAATCTGTTTATTTTAAAGTTCTAGAAGGAAATCGCCGCCAGTGAGCTTCCCCACTGTCTGCAATTTGGGGGGCGTTTCATAAACAGATAGCTAAGGGTTAATGTCTCTTTCACCTGAAGCACCTGACCAGAGGACCAATCAGGAAACCGGATTTTTTCAACTTTGGGTGGAGGGAATTTTGTGTCTGAGGTCTTTGTTGTCTGTCTGCTTTCTCTGAGCTTTGGAGAAGTAGTTTCTGCTTTCTAATCTTCTGTTTCTAAGTGTAAGGACAAAGAGATCAGATAGTAAGTTATATGGTTTCTTTTCTTTGGTATTTGCATGAATATAAGTGCTGGAGAGCTTTGATTTGTATTCTTTTTGAATAAGGCTGTTTATTCATATTTCTTTTAAGCAATTAACCCTGTATTTTGTCACCTTAATACAGAGAGACCATTTGTATGTATTTTTCTTTCTTTTTTATATAAAGCTTTCTTTTAAGACCTGTTGAAGTTTTTCTTTACTTCAGGGAAATTGAGTCTGTACTTACCAGGGAATTGGTGGGAGGAAGACATCAGGGGGAGATCTGTGTGTATTGGATTTGCTAGCCTGATTTTGCATTCTCTCTGAGTGAAGAGGAAAGTGCTTTTGTTTCCAGGACTGGGAACGGAGAGGGGGAGTCACTCTGTTTGGATTCACAGAGCTTGTGTCTGTGTATCTCTCCAGGAGCACTTGGAGGGGGGAAGGGAAAAAGGATTATTTCCCTTTGTTGTGAGACTCAAGGGATTTGGGTCTTGGGATCCCCAGGGAAGGTTTTTCAGGGGGACCAGAGTGCCCCAAAACACTCTAATTTTTTGGGTGGTGGCAGCAAGTACCAGGTCCAAGCTGGTAACTAAGCTTGGAGGTTTTCATGCTAACCCCCATATTTTGGACGCTAAAGTCCAAATCTGGGACTAAAGGTATGATAAGCTTATTCACTAGACACCAGTTGAAGAGGAGGAGGTAGGCCCCCTGTGTTATGCCTTATGCACATTGGCTGCTCCATCCAATGACAGACTCCCTGATTCGGAACAGGATAGTTTGCAGTACTTGGGATCACCTGCAGGAGCAGCTTCTCTGGAAAGCCAATCTTACATTAGACAGATGCTTAGACATGCGGGGTGCAGCGGAAGCCCCTGAGAAACACTGAAAGCCCTAGGAGGCACAGCGTCCCCAGAAGTACATGAAGTGAGATGACCAGCAAAGGAAGGCAGCCACGGTTCCATGCTCATCGTGATGTGCATCTACTGTGGGAGGCAGCATGAGCCTCCTGCTTTGTGATTCCTCGAGGTAAATTGGATGGGAACACACCCCTTCCAAGCAGCAGGTGCAAGCTAATAATGTACAATGAGAGCATAATGCAGATTGTAGGAGAATGTGACCTTGTAGTAACAAACCTGAAAAATAACCGATGGTACCCGCTGAAGTTTGTGATTATGGGATGGTAAGCACCACAGACCTCTCTGGGAGAATACAGCCTTAGAAGCTGGGATTTGATCAGGGTACAGTATAGATGCAGTGAAAGAAGCAAAAAGAGGGAGTCCCATGGGCACTGGAGAAAATTTAAAAAGCATATGGGGATGTTTTCAAAGGCACCAGGGGCCTCAAAGTAAAGCTGAGATGGAAAGTGGAAACCATGTGCTTACTAGGAAAAAAAAATTCCAGTATGCCAGGACCTCAAAAGTCTGCAGAGCAAGGAGTAACATAGCTTCTTTAATAGCTACATGCTGCTTACCTAGAGTCTGTACTAACCTCTACAGATACTATTAGGCAAATTACACATTTGCATAGACCTAATGCTTCTGAACCAGGCAGTGGAAAGATGCCGCTGTTCACGGTTACAACTGAGGACATCTTGTCAGAAGTTTTCAAACCAGAATTTTATGGTCTGATGTGAGGAATGGGTTTTGGCACATAAGCCTGGCATGCTGATGACCTTCGCAACACCCTTTGGGCATGGGCATGGGCACAGCATCAGAAGTGTTCCAGAGATGACCCACCAAGTGTTGGAAGAGCTGCCTGGGTGAAAATAACTGCAGATATCCTCACCATCAGTGAAGGGAGCAATTATAGGAACATGAATGAGACCATGGCAGAAAACTACAAGTTTTTCTACAGCAATGCAGGGACAAGCACATAAAATTCAACCCAGGCAAAGTGTGGCTCACAAAGCATGAGGTGAGATACACGACGTCTGCTCACAGCAAAGCAGATCCTAAGAAAATCAGGGTAGTCAGATATGCTGGCTCCATTAGATGTGAAAGAGGCCCTGCACTTCAGAGGAATAATAAATGTTGTGTCCAAGTTCTGTCTACACTTGGCTGCAATAATGGAACACATACATCAGTTAACAAGACAGAATGTTTAGTGGGAGTGGGCAGGTTCCCAACAGCAAGCATTTGACACACAGAAATGAAAGATAACAGATTTCCCTGTCCTTAAGTACTACCAGCCATGAGAGCCACTGACACTTCAGGCTGGTGCGACTGGGTGTAGCTTTTTGCAGGAGCAGTCAGTTGCTTATTCCAGACGAGCCTTGTCGGAGACTGAACGGGAGTACTCTCAACTAGAAAACGAGCTTCAGGCGGTGGTATTTGGAGTGGTACGATTCCATCAGTACATCTATGGCCACCCACTAGTAGTGCTATCAGACCATAAACCCCTGGAGACAGTCGTGGCCAAGACCCTTATTCGTGCTGCAAAGAGACTCCAGCACTAACAACTGAAGATCAGATATTGTCCACAATGGCTACTGTTGTTAGCTGACCCCCTGAGCAGCACATATACCTAGCATCAGCAAGCTGGTGTAAGGGGATCAGGACATTGAATCCATTCACATGTTGCACTATCCCCCAGTTTTGTCTGCACAGTTGTTGACGATCAAACAGGCTACAGAAAAGGATGTCCAACTACAGGCAGTCAAGAGAAGGATTCTAGCAGGGCCAGATGACAAAAGCCAAGTACTGGTTGGAGAAGAACCATATTCTGAAATTAAAGGTGAGCTGAGTGTACAGGACGGAATCCTATTTCAAGGACACAGAGCCATTGTCCCTGCCTCATTATTCAAGGATGTCGTTCAAAAAATACATGACTTACACCTGGACTGTAACAGCTGTCTTACTCAGGCCTGAGTGTGTGTTTACTGGCTGGGAATGAATGCACCACTCCTCTCCTTAATAGCAGGGTCTGACATCTGCCAGTCTCTTTCTGCTGGCACTTATCACATGAGCTGTCCATCCGACCATAGGAAAATGTGGGAGCAGACTTATTTGCCCTGAAGGAAAAGCCATACTTGATTACAGTGGATTGCTATTCAAAGTTTTGGAAAGTTAATGGCCTGCCTGATACAAGAAGGCCCAGCATTCCGGATAGCGTAATCATTGACAACAGAACCCAATTTGCCTGGGAAGAATTCAAGGAATTTGCACGCAAATGGGAGTTTGACCAGCATGCCACCTCTGCGGGATTCCCACACAGTCATGGTAAGGTAGAATCAACTTTGAAAACAGCTAAGTCTGCTAGACAAAGCTGTTGATTCTGGCTCAGAACCCGTCTTAACACTTTTGGCACACAGAAATACCCCATCACAGGGGTACTCAAACAGTCCAGCACAGGCACCAAAACCTTGCTGCCCATGAGGGGAGACCTGTTGCAGCCATAAGGATGGAGATTCTGCTGAGAGGAGATGGCCAACAATCAGAGAAAGCAAATACAAGTGTACGACAAGTCAACCAAGGACAAGGTGACTACCAAAGAAAGACAAGTGGTAGGCCTGAGAGCTAGCAGAGACACCAGCCAGCAAGAGCCTACAGAGACTCAGAGATCCTCACAGAATGGCAAGACAGAGAACCACCCAGAGGTCAACCCCACAGTGTGGGAGGAGACTCCACAGAAAGAGCTTGCTAGACTCTGACGACAGGGAAACAGAGGTGTGGTTGCCTGCTGAGCAGACCAAACTGTGACCAGCTGAATCTGTGGTAAAGACAAGACTCCGAATGGGCTATGTGCTAGCTACCTGTGGCCAAAGGGAGATTGGAGTGGGGGTGTCAATTATTTGTTAATGTTTCCATAAAGTATTTGTAAAATAGAGGAAATATATCACCATCAGTGGAACTGGGGTCAGAGGGCCCATGTTCCTGGGAGGGACTGTTGTTGAGGGGATGCTAATGGATTGGGGAAAGTTGGCAAGTTGGGCTGGAAGCAATCCAGCCACATGGACAGAGCATCAAATAATCCTGTGGCCTGCCACCCAAGGCCTGTGAAAGTGTGGGATCATTGTCCAGGATGGGTTGTAGATCCCTGATGATGCATTGTGCGGGGGTTAGCTGGGGACTGTATGTGATGGCCAGTGGAGTCCTGTTGGTTTCTTTCTTGGGTTTGTCTTGCAGTAGGAGGCTTCTGGGTACACGTCTGGCTCTGTTGATCTGAGGACTGGCCTGCCACTTTCACAGGCCTTAGGTAGCAGGCCAGTCTTCGCTCACAGACAACCTGCCAACCTGAAACATATTCTCACCAGTAACTGCACACCGCACGATAGTAACTCTAGCACAGGAACCAATCCATGCAACAAACCTCGATGCCAACTCTTCCCACATATCTACACCAGCGACACCATCACAGGACCTAACCAGATCATCCACACCATCACCGGTTCATTCATCTGCCCGTCCACCAATGTAATATACGCCATCATATGCCAGCAATGCCCCTTTGCTATGTACATCGGCCAAACTGGACAATCTCTACAGAAAAGGATAAATGGACACAAATCAGATATTAGGAATGGCAATATACAAAAACCTGTAGGAGAACACTTCAACCTCCCTGGCCACACTGTAGCAGATCTTAAGGTGGCCATCCTGCAGCAAAAAAACTGCAGGTCCAGACTTCAAAGAGAAACTGCTGAGCTTCAGTTCATCTGCAAATTTGACACCATCAGCTCAGGATTATACAAAGACTGTGAATGGCTTGCCAATTACAAAACCAGTTTCTCCTCCCTTGGTTTTCACACCTCAACTGCTAGAACAGGGTCTCATCCTCCCTGATTGAACTAACCTCGTTATCTCTAGCTTGCTTGCAGATATATACCTGCCCCTGGAAATTTCCACTACATGCATCTGACGAAGTGGGTATTCACCCACAAAAGCTCATGCTCCAAAATGTCTGTTAGTCTATAAGGTGCCACAGGATTCTTTGCTGCTTTTATAGATCCAGACTAACACGGCTACCCCTCTGATAATGGACAGAGCAGTGCATGAGGTGTTAATTTGCACCCCTGGTTCAGTCTCACATGGCTGCGCTGTGGTGATGCTACTCCCAATACTGTTTTGTCTGACAGTTTGTACCAACTTTTCAGTGCTTTTATTATCTCTCTGTCTCTCTCTCTCTAGTGTGTTGTGACCTCCAGGGCCCTGCAGATGTCTATTGCTTTTTGCAAGCATAAATCAGGCTCCCTTAATAACCTTTCTCACCATCTTTTGTCAATCACACCAAGGACCGTTTTCTCTCTAAGCATATCATTTTCAGTAATCTCAGACTATCTCACTCTTTCTGTCTCAATTTGGCTCCAGACTTGTCAATCCCATTTGCTCCCACATGAGGAGACTCAAATTGATGCCACTCAAACACCATGTTCTCTTTACGGTTAGAGTCATTCTTAAATATTTTTAAGACTTTTTGCAAAATGCATTTGTCTTTCCCAGACAGTGTCGGTTTATAGACTTCAAGAGCTTCCTCACCTACTACATGAAATTAAATAGCTGCTTCAAAACCCCTTTTCTATTTTATCTGTCCTTAAAGCTTTCATCACCCCATGAAAGCAGCGCTCCCATCTCGTCCAGTTCACTGCTGTCATCAAAGAACAGTGGTGATGGGTTGAACCCATCCAGGTTAAATTGCATTGTTAGCTCTGCCTTCAATCTGTGTTCCTTCCCCACTTCCCACATTTAAAATCCACTGCTGAGATTTCATCATGTGTGTATGCTCGTTGGGTCCCACTGTTGCTGCGCGGTCCGCTTGACTTCTTCCTGACCACCCTATTTTCATGCTGTTTCTCAGTGGTTTGTGTTGCTTTTTTTTTTCTCCCTTAAAAGATGTGAAATTGCCCCCTGCTTCTGTAACATGCATTCCTATCCCACTGTGCATTAGGGACCCCATTATCTCGCCTTTCAAGCTCTTCCTCAGAATCACTTTCCGCTTAGAGCGGGGTGGGCAAACTACAGCCATTTTTAAGCCAGCCCGTAAGCCCTCGCGGCTTGGCCCTGCTCCGGTGCTCCAGCTGGGGCGGCGGGTTGGGAGCCGCACCATGTGTAGGGGCTGGAGAAGGACATGCCACTGCTTCCAGGAGCTGCTTGGGGTAAGCACCACTCAGATCCTGCACCACTGAGCCTTTTCCCATGCCCCAACACTCTGTCCCAGCCTTGATCCCTCTCCCGCTCTCCATACCCCCTTGATCTCAGCCTAGAAATCACTTAGAAAAGTCAGATGCCTGCAAGTCACCAGGGCCTGATGAAATGCATCCTAGAATACTCAAGGAGTTAATAGAGGAGGTATCTGAGCCTCTAGCTATTATCTTTGGAAAGTCATGGGAGACGGGAGAGATTCCAGAAGACTGGAAAAGGGCAAATATAGTGCCCATCTATAAAAAGGGAAATAAAAACAACCCAGGAAACTACAGACCAGTTAGTTTAACTTCTGTGCCAGGGAAGATAATAGAGCAGATAATTAAAGAAATCATCTGCAAATACTTGGAAGGTGGTAAGGTGATAGGGAATAGCCAGCATGGATTTGTAAAGAACAACTCATGTCAAACCAATCTGATAGCGTTCTTTGATAGGATAATGAGTCTAGTGGATAAGGGAGAAGCAGTAGATGTGGTATACCTAGACTTTAGTAAGGCATTTGATACGGTCTGTCATGATATCCTTATCGATAAACTAGGCAAATACAATTTCGATGAGGCTACTATAAGGTGGGTGCATAACTGGCTGGATAACCATACTCAGAGAGTAGTTATTAATGGCTCCCAATCCTGCTGGAAAGGTATAACAAGTGGGGTTCCGCAGGGGTCTGTTTTGGGACCGGCTCTGTTCAATATCTTCATCAACGACTTAGATGTTGGCATAGAAAGTATGCTTATTAAGTTTGCAGACGATACCAAACTGGGAGGGATTGCAACTGCTTTGGAGGACAGGGTCAAAATCCAAAAGATCTGGACAAATTGGGGAAATGGTCTGAGGTAAACCAGATGGAGTTTAATAAACTCAAATGCAAAGTGCTCCACTTAGGAAGGAACAATCAATTTCACACATACAGAATGGGAAGAGACTATCTAGGAAGGAGTATGGCACAAAGAGATCTAGGGGTCATAGTGGACCACAAGCTAAATATGAGTCAACAGTGTGATACTGTTGCAAAAAAAGCAAACATGATTCTGGGATGCATTAACAGGTGTGTTGTAAACAAGACACGAGAAGTCATTCTTCCACTCTACTCTCCACTGGTTAGGCCTCAACTGGAGTATTGTGTCCAGTTCTGGGCACCACATTTCAAGAAAGATGTGGAGAAATTGGAGAGGGTCCAGAGAAGAGCAACAAGAATGATTAAAGGTCTTGAGAACATGACCTATGAAGGAAGGCTGAAAGAATTGGGTTTGTTTAGTTTGGAAAAGAGAAGACTGAGAGGGGACATGATAGCAGTTTTCAGGTATCTAAAAGGGTGTCATCAGGAGGAGGGAGAAAACTTGTTCCCCTTAGCCTCCAATGATAGAACAAGAAGCAATGGGCTTAAACTGCAACAAGGGAGATTTAGGTTGGACATTAGGAAAAAGTTCCTAACTGTCAGGGTAGTTAAATACTGGAATAAATTGCCTAGGGTGGTTGTGGAATCTCCATCTCTGGAGATATTTAAGAGTAGGTTAGATAAATGTCTATCAGGGATGGTCTAGACAGTATTTGGTCCTGCCATGAGGGCAGGGGACTGGACTCGATGACCTCTCGAGGTCCATCCAGTCCTAGAGTCTAAGAGTCTAGAGCACCCTCCCACACCCCAAACTCCTCATCCCCAGCCTCACCCCGGAGCCCACACCACCAGCTGGAACCTGCACCCCTGCCACCACCCTGATTCCCCTCCTGCCCTCCGAACCCCTCAGTCCCAGCCCAGAGCACCCTCCTACACCCCAAACTGCTCATCTCCAGCCCCACCCCAGAGCCCACACCCCTAACAAGAGCCCTCACCCCTCCTGCACTCCATCCCCAATTTTCTGAGCACTCATTGCCCGCCATACAATTTCTATTCCCAGATGTGGCTTTCAGGCCACAAAGTTTGCCCACCCCTGGTTTAGAGTCGGTCATGCACTTTCTGTGAAGAATTTCCAGGTTTCCAAATACTAATTTTTATTAGTAAAATATTATGTTTTAATATAATTAGTACCTGCAGCCTTACCTGTTATCGGTGTTCTCATTCATGTATGAGTTCTTTGGGGCAGGGACTGTGTGATGCCCTGTTTTTCTACAGCGCCTAGCACAATGGGACGCTGATCCTCATCATAATCTCAAAAGCCAGTGCTTTGTTTTCAGAATTAAGATGTACAGTGTGCCTCAAGGCAACTAACATTTTAGACACACACAAGCCAGCATGTGGTCCAACTCATGCACTGGCTATGTGCATCAATGGTAGCAGCATAGGCTCTGCCTCCTCAGTCTGCAGCCAACAGAGCTGGTGCACTGTGGGAAGCCATCTCCATCAGGTTAAGGACTACCACAGGTTATTTCCCCCCCAGAGAGCCGTGAGGGAGCCAGGAAGAAGATTCAGACTCTGAGTCTGCTCCTAGGACAGCACAACTGCATGTTGCTCCTTACTAAGGACTTGTGGCAATGCCTCCCCTGTGCCTCAAATGACGAAGTGAACTAACCCAGAGTGTTGGCATGGAGCGCAAAAAGAGCAGAAGAAACAAATCCCAAGTGGGAAGTTGCAAGTGCGTTTGGCCAAAAGGATAAAGGAGTTGAAATCAAGCCAAACCGAAAAATCTACATGGAATTTACAACTCTGAGACGATTCACTTTCTGATAGTTAAACACGGATCCTGCTCTGCTCACCTTTCCTCCATCACACTTAAGCAAGTTCCAAACTGACTTCCCTACTCAGCTGTGGAGCGCAGACATAATTATGAGAAAAAACAGTCTGGAGCTTTTAATGGCAATAGAATCCATTCTCCATACTGGTCTGGGTGGTTGAAGTGGAATTGAATCAACTGAGAAACTAAGAATAAAGACAAAATTGTACGTTCTCCTCCTTTCAGTAAGAACCTTTTTATCATGACCAGACTGTGTTCCCCACCTAGTAACTTTCAAGTTGTGTTGCCTCTGAGATTAAACTGGGATTTTCAGAGGATCCAAAAAGAATTAGGTGCCAAGATCATACTGAAATCCCTTGAGCTCCTTTTGAACTTCCCAGATTTAATGCTTCCAGGGCCTGCTGCTCAGTGAAAACCTGTTACCTCTCAGAGCAGCTCAGGCTCTGCCTGCCAGAATTTGAATCAATGGTGGGTTTTTTATAAAACATTTTTTGAAGGGTTTTTTAAATAGCAGAGAATCAGAAGAAATGTCAGCACGGTTATTAGATGGCTGAAGTGAATACAAATGCAATCTGAGGAATCAAGCATGTATGTTTCCTATCCACTCCAAAGCCCACCTTCCCTGCAGATATGGGAATGCCATTGTTTCTCAGTGGAATCTATCCTGCAGATCCTACAATCTCTGTTAGAGAAGCAGGCAGCATGATCTACTGGATAGGGCCCTGGAGTGGGAGCCAAGAGACCTGTTTTGTTCCCAGTTCTGCCACTGCCCTATTGGGTGTCCTTGGGCAAGCCACTTCCCCTCTCTGTGCCTCTGTTTCCCTTCCCATCATGTCTCTCGTCTATTAGATTGACCATTCTTTGGATGGTCTGTGTTACAGTGCTTAGCACAATAGGGGTTCCAATGTCCTCTGGGGGCCACTAGCCCCTTCCATAACACAAATAACACAATCAATAGGACTTCACTGTCTTCACTGCTTTTCAGCAACACCTCACCTTATGCCCCTGCGCCAGCAACTCGACAACACTCCCTCTCTTAGGAACACAGAATCTCCTAACTTAGGGCCAGAACGTGAACATTCTCCCTCCATGGGAAACTGCTACTCACACGAGTTCTTCACTTGAAATCCAGGGGAGCACTCATGGAATGACTGTGCACCCCTTTTCCACCCACTGACCAGCAATCTGGCCTTTGCCTTGTGGAGTCCCAGCAGAAGTACATGAAGAGCCAAATTCTGCCACCTTTCCTCCACTGGGTAGGACCTTAATCCTCCTGGAGTAAGGTACTTTGCAATCTTCAGGCAGCAGAATCTGTGTGGCAAACATTGGCGACATTTGTGTGAATAGCTCTTTGTACGCACGCCCTGCGCTGACACTCTGCTGCTATGGTGGTGTTTTTGCAGCTGATAACACTAAGGGGATGTAATTCCTAGTTTGTGGAGACATACTTGAGTTAATGTGCTAAAACAGAGGGTAGCTCTGGAGGCAGGAGGGGCTAACCTCTCTCAGTATGGCTTCATCCTAGAAGCTAGGCCCATTCTTGAGATGGCAATTCTTTATTTTTAATGGGCTAGCTCTCATCAAGCTAGCAGGGGTATATCTCCTCAAGCTGGGAATAACACCCCGCCTCAAAAGTTAGCATGATGGGGCATCCGACCCACACTGGCATGTAAAAGCAGCAAAGAGTCCTGTCGCATCTTATAGACTAATAGATGTTTTAGAGCATGAGCTTTCGTGGGTGAATACCCACTTCGTCGGATGCATGTAAGGGGTTAAAAAGGGCTTAGAGGCTGCGCAAGGAAGCATCCAATAGGAGAGATGCTGTGAGGAGCAGTCAATCCAGGCCCAGCAGGCCCATATAAGAAGAGGTGCGGAGGAGGGTCAGTAGCTTCTAAGTGCTTGAGGAGGGAAGACTGTGTCCTTGGCAGGTCACAGTCCTGTAGCACCTTGGACAGAGCAGTGCAGGCAGAGACCCAGGAAGTAGAGAAGGAGCTCTGGATGGACTGCTGGGACTGAGTAGGGATTTGTGGCCACAGGGAAGTGCAGGAAAATGCAGTGTTAGCCGTGGAAAAGTAATGCAGTAGGTGACTGCAGTTCAAAAGGTCCCTGAGCCAGGGGACAGGCCCAGGTACATCCTACCAGCCACTGGGTAGTGGCTATGAGTGCGGGAGATGCCCACCAGACTGTAGGATCTAGAAAGACTGTGGTGACCTGGCTGAAGGGCCAAGCCATGAGAAGAGAGCTACAGATCCGGCACTGAGCATAGCAGCAGATCATGTCATGAAGAGGACTCCACAATCCCTGGAGTGACGCGGGTCAGACAGCAGGCGTGATGGCAGGCTAGGCACCAGTGGGAGAGGGCGTACTGCGCCACGGAGCTAATCCTCAAGAGGGCCAGCAGATGGTGCCCGCGTGGTGGGTAGCCCTGTTACAGGTAGACATAAACTTAGGGTTAGCGTATCACAGCTCCTCTTCAGCCGTACAAAGGATTAAAGGGGAATAAAGCACCCCCTGGACTCTCCTCCTGCTCAGATGGCAGCTCTAGCTGGTGGGGGCAGGTGCAGCAGGAGTTGCTGGCCCAGTCCTCACTGGGACATGTGGATGGAGAGGATGCAGACCAGTGTGGGGTGTTGGTGGAGCCCTTGCTCTGCGTATCTCTTTGCCCTATTCACTGATCGGAAGGAGCCAGCTGTTGCATGAAAATGAAATCATAGTTCATTCTCTAGTCTGCTCCTGGGGCGGTGCTGCTACCAAGCATCGGGCTGGATTCTCCATCACGGGCAGGTTTTAATTCAAGCTTGGATATTTTTTTCTAAAAGTTCTGCTCTAGGGATTAGTTTGGGAGAGGCCTCATCTGGAGTACTGTGTCCAGTTTTGGGCCCCACACTACAAGAAGGATGTGGAAAAATTGGAAAGAGTCCAGTGGAGGGCAACAAAAATTCTCAGGGGGCCGGAGCACATGACTTATGAGGAGAGGCTGAGGGAACTGGGATTGTTTAGTCTGCAGAAGAGAAGAATGAGGGGGGATTTGATAGCTGCTTTCAACTACCTGAAAGGGGGTTCGAAAGAGGATGGATCTAGACTGTTCTCAGTGGTACCGGATGACAGAACAAGGAGTACTGGTCTCAAGTTGCAGTGGGGGAGATTTAGGTTGGATATTAGGGAAAAACTTTTTCACTAGGAGGGTGGTGAAGCACTGGAATGGGTTACCTAGGGAGGAGGTGGAATCTCCTTCCTTAGAGGTTTTTAAGGCTTGGCATGACAAAGCCCTGGCTGGGATGATTTAGTTGGGGATTGGCCTTGCTTTGAGCAGGGGGTTGGACTAGGTGACCTCCTGAGGTCCCTTCCAACCCTGATATTCTATGATTCTGTGAGATCAATGTCAAACTCCTCTTGCCTTTGTAGTTTAAGGAATAAGTCCACTGCCACTCATGACGTGTTAGGTGTTGGCTCCTGGATCCTGGCTCTGACCATTGGCTTTGTTTCTGCACCCACCCCATCTGGATCTAGCTCTAACTAGTCCCTTCCAACCCTGATATTCTATGATTGGGGTGACCCTTATTTTTTCTCTCGGTTTCCACTACTTTAATGTTATCTATTGCACTCACGGTGGGCCAGATCCCCACCAAAATCAATGGAGCTACATCAGTTTAAACCAGCTGAGGATCATGCTTGATGGTTCATCAATGAGCCTAACTTTAGCCTCTGAAATGTCCATGGTCACCTGCTGTGTAGGTGAGCATCCTATCTGGCTGGTATTATCTCGTGGTTTAATCTGCCTCTCAGTTTCTGTGTGCAATGCACTGCCTGTACAGGGCACTTGCAGTAATGCTTTGGCTTCAGATTAAAAACCAGTGGGAAGCCATCCTTTATGAGGACTGGACCAAGAGGCTGGTCCACTGATGCCTTTTGTGCCACAGGTGAATATTCATGCTGGTTAATCTCCTTCGCGCATCCTGTGTGTTTAGGATAACATCACAAGCCCTGCATATATGATAAAATCACTCCAGATCTTGGATACTTTGGGACGGATCCTCAGCGGCTGTAAATTTTCACAGCTATAGCAACTATACACCAGCTGAAGGTCTGTCCTTGTTCCTTTCTCTGTCCTCAGTCATCAGGTGCCTTCTCTTTGCTTCCTTCCTCCTTGTCTCTCTCACTTTCCAGCTTCTCCATCACACAAATATGGTGCATATCTGTATATTAGTACCCTCTCCTTACTGAGGCTGCCTGAAGAAATAAAAGGATTGGTGTTGCCAGTTCCACAGTTCTCAGAGTGCTACCCAGGTGATCTAAATCTCTGGGACAGGCCATTATGGGTCTTCCAATAGAAATAAGGACTAGAAAACTCCTGGAGGTAATAGTTGTCATTTTTGAATATTTTTCCTGTATATACAAATTGTTGTTCTTTCTATTTGCTGTTTGTATCATTCACTTCCTGCATTATAATCACATGGTTCCTGCACTTACTTAGCCCGTGGTTTTTATGTTGATCTCACATGTAAGCATATCATCTCCTGGTTTGTTTTCTGAAGTATTAGGGAAAGTTAATTTAAAGATGGAGAAAAACAGTCAACTGCAACTATCCTGGAAAGAGACTATGTCAGCCTCACACGGGGGTCAGGGAGGAAACACTTTGACCCGAGAATGTGTACAACAAAATGGGTTACTTGGTGATAGCATCTTTCATTTTTAATTTTCCTTCAACATGTCAAACACCAAATTCCCTTATAGATTCATAGATTCTAGGGTCAGAAGGGACCAATGTGATCATCTAGTCCGACCCCCTGCACAAAGCAGGCCACAGAACCCTACCCATCCACTTCTATAACAACCCCCTAACCTATGTCCGAGTTACTGAAGTCTTCAAATGGTGGTTTGAAGACCTCAAGCTGCAGAGAATCCACCAGCAAGTGACCCATGCCCCACGCTGCAGAGGAAGGCGAAAAACCTCCAGAGCCTCTGCCAATCTGCCCCGGAGGAAAATTCTTTCCCGACCCCAAATATGGCGATCAGCTAAACCCTGAGCATGTGGGCAAGACTCACCAGCCAGCACTCAGAAAAGAATTCTCTGCAGTAACTCAGATCCCATCCCATCCAACATCCCATCACCAACCACTGGGCATACTTATCCGGCGATAATCAAAGATCAGTTGCCAAAATTAGGCTCTCCCATCATACCATCCCTTCCATAAACTTATCAATCTTAATCTTAAAGCCAGATATGTCTTTTGCCCCCACTACTCCCCTTGGAAGGCTGTTCCAGAACTTCACTCCTCTAATGGTTAGAAACCTTCATCTAATTTCAAGTCTAAACTCCCTAGTGTCCAGTTTATACCCATTCGTTCTTGTATCTACATTGGTACTAAGCTTAAATAATTCTTCTCCCTCCCTGATATTTATCCCTCTGATATATTTATAAAGAGCAGGCATATCCCCCCTCAGCCTTCTTTTGGTTAGGCTAAACAAGCCAAGCTCTTTGAGTCTCCTCTCATATGACAGGTTTTCCATTCCTTGGATCATCCTAGTAGCCTGTCTCTGAACCTGTTCCAGTTTGAATTCATCCTTCTTAAACATGGAAGACCAGAACTGCACACAGTATTCCAGGTGGGGTCTCACCAGTGCCTTATATAACGGTACTAACACCTCCTTATCTTTGCTGGAAATACCTCGCCTGATGCATCCTAAAACCGCATTAGCTTTTTTAATGGCCATATCACATTGGTGGCTCATAGTCATCCTGCGATCTACCAATACCCCAAGGTCCTTCTCCTCCTCTGTTGCTTCCAACTGATGCATCCCCAATCTATATCTAAAGTTCTTATTATTAATCCCTAAATGCATGACCTTGCACTTTTCACTATTAAATTTCATCCTATTACTATTACTCCAGTTTACAAGGTCGTCCAGATCTTCCTGTATGATATCCCAGTCCTTCTCCGTGTTAGCAATACCCCCCAGCTTTGTGTCATCCACGAACTTTATTAGCACATTCCCGCTTTTTGTGCCAAGGTCAGTAATAAAAAGATTAAATAAGATTGGTCCCAGAACCGATCCTTGAGGAACTCCACTAGTAACCTCCTTCCAGCCTGACAGTTCACCCTTCAGTATGACCTGTTGTAGTCTCCCCTTTAACCAGTTCCTTATCCACCTTTCAATTCTCATATTGATCCCCATCTTTTCCAATTTGACTAATAATTCCGCATGTGGAACCGTGTCAAATGCCTTACTGAAATCTAGGTAAATTAGGTCTACCACATTTCCTTTGTCTAAATAGTCTGTCACCTTCTCAAAGAAGGAGATCAGGTTGGTTTGGCACGATCTACCTTTAGTAAAACCATGTTGTACTTTGTCCCAATTACCATTGACCTCAATGTCCTTAACTACTTTTTCCTTCAACATTTTTTCCAAGACCTTACATACTACAGATGTCAAACTAACAGGCCTTGCTGCGGTCTGTATGGTATTCTGATTGCAGGAGCCGGCCATGACATTAGGCAGATTCTGTCTGCCTTCCGGCTAGCTTCTTTGTCCTTCTCTGACCCCGATCGGTCTCCTTTCTCTTTTCCCCCATGTGTCAATTTTTTAGAGTTTGATTGTCGTGAGTCATGTGAGGGCACATTATATAACCTTGATTTGCCAGCCTGTTGCTAGTGGGTACCCTCCAAAGTCTTGGAGTATGAGACCCGTTCTAAATCCCCTGACACCTATACAGCTGAAGCAGAACAAGTCTTGTCTTATAATATTATCAAGTTAGGTATAGACTATATTTTGATTAGTCAGTTTAACAAGAAATCACTTTAGTTGTCTGGTGAAGTATGAGTCCTTCACATAGGGACCGCAGCAGTCTAGGTCACCAAGACGGACTAGGTAAATCTGCAGTGCCTGAAAGCAGCAAGCACCTACTACAGCTGTCATTGCAGGGGGCACCATTTAGACAAGCCTCCGTCTCTCAGGCTAGGCCTAGCACTGGGCAGCAAACAATCAGTTCTGAGGAAGTGGGTCAGGACTTGTCACAGAAGGTGTTGGTCTGGGAGTAAAGAGACAGATGGAGACAAGGTAGAGGGGAGGACAGGTGGAAATTTATATGGTGAAACAGAGTAGAATAGAGGTGGAAGGACCTTGCATGGAAGCAGCAGCTGAGGCATGTGAGAGAACCCAGCGGTTTTACAGATACACTAGCAGTTCAGTTTTTCTCCTGCCATAGATGTGTGTTTCTGTCTCCCAACATTGCAGTGCTGGGCATGAAGCCTAGGTGAGGCAACACTGATCACATTGAAACAGCTGATCACATTGCAGAGGCCAGTCAGTACATCGACCCCACCCCCCATATAAACCCATCCTGGGCTCTAATTTTGCCCTCACCCCCCTGCCAGCCCATTGGCTTCAGCAGAGTGACCGGAGATAGCACTGGAGGCAAAAATTAGTTCTCACCACCAGGTTTGACTGCAGCTTGTGTCTTAACAAAGCATTTCATCCTCTGAGTGTTGTATTGAGATGATCTGGAGCTGGATCTTCAGCAGGGCGTGAGATGCTAAAAGTCTGTTTACAGTTCTGCGGTGTAGAGTGTTATGCCTGGGGATCAAGATATCGATTGATGTTGGTCAACACAGCTAATTGGGAAGGTGGACACACTGTTATTTAAATCCCTCTGATTTTAGTTTAGCTCTCTCTAGCATGTTATCTAGAAACAATGCATCTTCTTTGTCCTACACGTACAATCAGCTATATTTCTAAATACTCAAACGTCTCAGTACCTCCAGCCAGAGCTCACAGAACTATGATGCTGCCTCTCCTCCCATCCTATTAAACAGTCATTAAATGACTTTTTACTGTAATTACCTGCACTGCTTCTCTCTTGGGCTTCATTTGCAGGGCTGTCATGCTCTGAATGCATTGAAGCAATTCCTAGGTTTCTAAGAGGAGATACATTCTGGACTGAAGAGCCCTCAGGTTCTCGGTTTACCAAGCTATGAGATGCTGTTTGTTTGACTGCCTGGAGAATATTCCAGAGGTTTCTCCAAGGGAAAGCGAGAAATGGCTACTGATTACAAGGGCAGTTGTGCATGCCTCTCTGAAGGCAGAGTTTAACCTTGTGAGTTGAGGTACAAAAATTTCCATCCATTAATTAGAGTCTAGGATTTATTTGCATTAAACAGCCCCTATCTGACCAGTAATGCTTTGGAACCATAAAATGTTTTTTTCTTGCTTGCCTGGTTATAACCTGAGGGCAGCTGCACCTAGGAATTATTCTAGTCAGAGAGGTTAAAGCAGAACAGATTCCACTGGAGATAATGAAGTGCTTATAGCTGGCAAGAAGCATTTCTCCTAGATCTAATTCCTATACATTCTGAAAAACAGATCTAGAAAGATCCTCTTCAATATATCTGATGACTTACCAGTAATGTAATGTGTCTGGCTTCTCCAGAGATTTTATTCTTGTTTCTGGGTTCATATTTACTTTAATTAGTTTTAATTCAAGTAGTGGTTTCAGATGCAGTGGTTGCAAGATCCATCAGTGGAATTTCCATTGCCTCTGCAAGGTGCTTGGCTCCGTCCATTTGTCGATCCAGATCAGTAACCCTGTCTGAAATTTTATTTTAACCTTGTTTCTAGCAAAGTCATTGTGGACAGTAATATATTGATTCTGACCTGGATGAAGTATTTCTCTGAAAGCCTCATACATAAGTGCTACTTTTGCACATTTAAAAATAAAGTCTTGTTCCAGCTATTGAAAGAGTTGATTTCTTGGTAATTTTTCTTCATGGATAAACTGCTAGGGATGGCAAACATATTTTCATCTTTTTTTTCTTCTTTTTTGAATAAGCATCCTGAAATGAATCCTTCCTTTTCCCTTTGAAAATGATTGGGCTGCTATTTAATTGAGACTGGTGCAGAAGATATCAGATCTCCTAGAGTTCCAAATTTGCATACTAAGTTGTTGAGCTTTTTCCTTCTTAATTTAAAAAGTTATTTTTCTTCTGGCATGAATTTTTTATAACAGCAAGGCAAGTTCTCCGTTTTATACGGCTTGGCATTTTTATTCTGTTATCCAATACAGCCTGACAGCTGAACTATAAAAGAGTCGGCATCAGTGCAAGACATTTGTCTTGAATTACAGAAAAATAGACAATGGGAAGTCAGCTGAGATTGCTGCTGAGAGTTAATACTGACCAGCATGAGTAAGGGTTTCACAGTCTAGCCAGAACTGCCATCTCTTCCTAATTCACAGCAGAGTCTTGCTTTGTCTAAGCTGGGCAGTTGGGCAAGTGGGGCAAGTGGGGAAATGAGCAGTGGAGAATGGGTCACATGCTTTCCAGGTGTGTTTGTATCAAGTCAGTGCAATGCTAGAGGCATTAGGAACTGTCTAGTCTATTGCTTTGGGCTCCATCATGACTCCGCTTGCCTTGTCTCCCTCCTGTTGCTTTTAGTGTGGGGCAAAGGGCTGCTCTCTCTGTGTGGTGTACAGGTGCTTCACAGGTGCAGTTCCAAGTGGTGGGTTTGATCGATAAAGTTCTAAATGATTTCTTGTTATGTTTTCCACACACCAAGAGCAAAGCGCGGCCTGTACTTTTCACTCCCCATGCCTCTTGCTTTAGATTGAGGCAAAGAAAGACCAAGAGAAAGGGGAGAGTGGTCTGTAATGCTAGAGCTTGAGCTTAGGGCGCCTGAGCTCCTGCCCACCCTTCCTACCAGGTCAGCCAGCTCAAGCATAAAGGCCAGAAACCTGGGGGGGGCGGTGTCTGGTAACACTTGAGGTGTATCTGTTGTGTTAGCTCCAGGTGCAGTGAAGGCTAATCGCTAGAGTCTCCAGCTTGAATTGACCTGCTCCTTCACAGATAGGCCAACTTCTTGCAGCTAACGTTGCAGTACACAGAAAACCAGTCATAGCTCTGTGCACCACAGATTTGGCTCTGGGCTACCTTAGACCTTGGGTAACATTTTCCAAAGTGCCTATGTCCCATTTTCAAAAGTGACTGAGGCACTTCAGTCCAACTCCTCAATGGTATTTAGGCTCCTACCTTCCATTGATGATTATTTTTTTTTTTTTGAAGATTTGCAGCTTAGGGTCCTTCTGTGACCCTTAGGCACTTTGGGAAATAGTATCCTTTATCTAGAGTAGGAAGGAGATGTTTTTAGCAGATACTTGAATTGTGTTGTTTAAAAAGGTGTTAGCATCTAATGCAGACAGGTTTTAACACCTGTAACATGTCCGTGAACCTCAGCATAACCATGGCCACTTTTCCTAGTCTAGACATTCCCTTAATTTAAAACATGTTTGCTAACACATTTTAAAATATAACTTTGTTTTCTGCTAGTTTAGACATGGCAGCTGGGCCCAAACTAACATCTCCCAGATTTAAATTGGAGGGGTTGGGCAGCAGGGCATTTTCAGTGTAGGTTCTCCGATGCTGGAAATTATAATATTCCCACCCATTGAACTGACATAGGTCAAATTTGTTTACAGTAAATTTAGGCTGCAGAGCTCAAGATATCTGATGGCCGTGTTCCCCATGCTTTCTAGTAGAAAGGAGTGTGATTGAGTGGTTAGTAGAGAACGGTGTGGGTGTGTTTGGAGGATGGAGTTGTCATTGGTCTGGAGGGTGGATTATATGGACATTGGTCCAGCATGGCGTCTGTATGCACTTTTGTATTTAAGTACATGTGCAATTTACTTAGCGCATTAGGTAGGCATGTTTTATAAAAGTTCAAATAAATATAAAAATAGCCTGAGTGCTGCAATCAACACACTCTTTAAATAACTTGACTCCTTGGAAGTTCCCAGAGACTATATTGGAAGCTGTTAAATGTTCCTGATTTCACCTTTTTAAATAAAAGTTTGAACTGCAGCAACTCAGCCATCCATAAATCACTCGTGAATGTGGTGGCTAGCTGGTAAACATCCAAGGAAAACACTGCATTTTAAACTGCCCTCTTCCTCTGACAGCAAAGTTGGAAGGCTGCTCTGCTCCTTTATGAAGACTGAATTGCCCATCGCTCTTTCTTCTTTTTCTTTTATTGAGTGGTTCAAAAGCAGCAGCTGTCTGACTATGCAGCAATACTGCTGGAGAGCTCAGAAAAGAGAGTAATACAGCCTACATGATTCCTGGGATTGAGTTACAATGGAATTGTATTGGGGGTTAGGTTGCCCTCTATACTTCAGACCCCCTAATAAAGCGGATTAAGTTTTTCTCCGATCAGGCCTTAGAGTGTAGATCAGCCCCTGTTCTCATCAAAGGCAGGAGTGATTTTGCCTTTGAAATCAATAGGAGCCATGTCTGACCTTCGTTTTGTTTAGGGTGACTCCAATACCTATACAAATAATGGATCTTGGGGCTCAGCTAGGTAGCTGGTGGCCCCTAGGCAGTAGCGGAAACACTCAGCTTGCTTTCTGGATGGGCTCTGAACCAGGAGAAGTGCACGTTCTGCACTCTCTGTGATCAGATCATTACCTTCTTTGGTTTGAAGTCCGGCCTCAACCTTGCTCTGGGCAAAGGATCAGTTTAAATGGTCTTGCCTCAGAGACTGAATGAGGGGGTTAGTTTCAGATTTGAACGCTGGATTGTCTTTTGTGTTGGACTATTGGTACAGTGACTGCTTGGGGGTGCAGGAGGTCTAGAGAAGCGCTGTTGCCAGGATCCGCTGTGCAGCATTAACAAGCAAATGACATTGTCATTCAAGGAGCAGAGTCTGAGGGAGCAGGGGTCACTGTGCTCCAGAGGAAGCTGTCCTGTGAGGTAGCCAATCAGCCCTATGGGCCACGAAGGAGACTAGTGAAGCAGGGAAAAGCCCTGAACTGCACCAGCTATGTATGTTCCCCTAAGGACCCACCTTCTTCCTGGCCCTCCCCAATGATGTCTCTCCCCTTTTCCCAGTACACCCCCTGCACTGGTGACTGCAGGGAGAGAGGAATAGAAGCCAGCTCTCTTGGCCCTTTGCCTGCTGCTTGGCCCGCCCGAGAACTTGATGGAAGTTTCCACTCTCTCTGTGCTGCCTGAGCTGTGCAGAGAGTGCGGGAGACGTCAAGAATCTGGTAGTCTTGGTTTATAGAGTAGTTTCTATAGAACCCTATTTGGTTCATCCTTGATGCGCATTCCAATAAGGGTGAGCAACTGCTGTACTATGAAATAATTCAATATTATTTACATTCTCTGTAAGAACAGTTTCTCTGCATACCATAAGAACATAAGAACGGCCCTACTGGGTCAGACCAAAGGCCCATCTAGCCCAGTATCCTGTCTTCTGACAGTGGCCAGTACCAGTGGATGTTTTCAGAGAACTCGCCACAATGACTCCAAGGTCACTTTCTTGAGTGGTAACAGCTAATTTTGACCCCATCGTTTTATATGTATAGTTGGGATTATGCTTTCCGATGTGCATTACTTTGCTTTTATCAACATTAAATTTCATCTGCCATTTTGTTGCCCAGTCACCAAGTTTTGAGAGATCCTTTTGTAGCTTTTCGCAGTCTGCCAGGGTCTTACCTATATTTAGTAATTTTCTATCATCTGCAAATTTTGCCACCTCACTGTTTACCCCTTTTTCTACATTATTTATGAATATGTTGAATAGGACTGGTCCCAGAATAGACCCCTGGGGGACAACACTATTTAACTCTCTGCATTCTGAAAACTGATCATTTATACCTACCCTTTGTTTCCTAGCTTTTCAACCAGTGACCAGTCCATGAGAGCACCTGCCCTCTTATCCCGGGGCAGCTTACTTTGTGTAAGAGCCTTTGAGGGACCTTGTCAAAGGCTTTCTGAAAATCTAAGTACACTATATACAGTGGATCCCCTTGGTCCACATGCTTGTTGACCTCCTCAAAGAATTCTAGTAGATTGGTGAGGCATAATTTCCCTTTACTAAAACCATGTTGGCTCTTCCTAAACAAATTATGTTCATCTATATATCTGACAATATTGTTCTTTATTATAGTTTCAACCAGTTTGCCCAGTACTGAAGTTAGGTTTACAGGCCTTGTAATTGCTTGGATTGCCTCTGGAGGGCTTTTTAAAAATTGGCGTCACATTAGCTCTCCTCTAGTCATCTGTTACAGAAGCTGATTTAAATGATAGGTTACAGACTAGAGTTAGTAGTTTTGCAGTTTCACATCTGAGTTCCTTCAGAACTGTTGGGTGAATACCATCTGGTCCTGGTGACTTATTGCTGTTTAATTTATCAATTTGTTCCAAAACCCCTCTAATGATACTGCAATCTGGGACAGTTCCTAGATTTGTCACCTAAAAAGAATGGCTCAGGTTTGGGAATCTCCCTCACATCCTCAGCCGTGAAGACTGATGCAAAGAATTCATTTAGTTTCTCTGCAATGATCTTATTGTTCTTGAGTGCTCCTTTAGCATCTCGATCGTCCAGTGGCCCCATTGGTTGTTTAACAGGCTTCCTGCTTCTGAAGTACTTAAAACAAAATTTGCTATTTTTTTGAGTCTTTGACTAACTGTTCCTCAAATCCTTTTTTGGCCTTCCTAACTGTATTTTGCACTTCATTTGCCACTGTTTATGCTCCTTTCTATTTTCCTCAGTAGGATTTAACTTCCACTTTTTAAAGGATGGTTTTTCGCTTCTCACTGCTTCTTTTACTTTGTTGTTTAACCACAGTAGCTCTTTTTGGTTCTCTCTGTTTTTAAATTTGGGGTATACATTTAAGTAGAGCCTCTATTATGGTGTCTTTAAAAAGTTTCCATGCAGCTTGCAGAGATTTTACTTTTGGCACTGTACCCTTTAATTTCTGTTTAACTAACTGCCTCATTTTTGTGTAGTTCCCCTGTGACATTTCACCTCATAATGCTTTATAGAAATATGCTTATGAATGTAAATATGACATAGCTGGAATATGTTTTATGCTAGATATGCCATGTAACATACCTCTGGAAAGGTTATGATCTACTGGATATATTCATCCTATTTGTATGCATGGATCATTTTTTGTATTAAAAGTTATGAATATTGGCTGTGTACTCGTTTAATTTTAAGTAGCCTTAGTAAAGCATTTGGTCAGCTTCTTAGGAAAGGAATTTGCAAGTTAAGTGCCCAATCAAGAAACACTTAACAGACAATGGAACCTTGAAAGGCTCCAATCCACGTAAAAAGTCTACCTGAGGATGTTCAAGGTAGCATGTGAACAATGGCTGCCACCTGTAAAGTCCTAGTCATGCATGGACATATGACTTGCCCATGTGACTCCAAAACTCCATCTTGTAGTTCAAGAGGTAGCCTCTCCACCCATAAAGGATACCTGAAAGAAACTGGAACAAAGGACAGTAGCCGTGTGAGTGATTGCTGGACCCAGATTAGAAGGAGGCTAGTCTGTAAAAGAAGCTTAATGCAACATCTCTGGGGGGTGCGATTTCATCTGTAATCACTTTCTTCCTGTATTAGATTTAGACTTGCCTGTTCTATTTTATTTTGCTTGGTAATTCACTTTGTTCTGTCTGTTATTACTTGGAACCACTTACTTTGTATTTAATAAAATCACTTTTTACCTATTAATTAACCCGGGGTGGGAGGGCAAACAGCTGTGCATATCACTCTATCAGTGTTATAAAGGGAGAACAATTTGAGTTTATCCTGTATAAGCTTTAAACAGGGTAAAACAGATTTATTTGGAGTTTGGACCCTATTGGGAGCTGGGCATCTGAGTGTTGGAGAAAGGAACACTTCTTAAGCTGTTTTCAGTTAAGCCTGCATCTTTTAGGGGATTTGGTTCAGACCTGGGTCTGTTTGTAGCAAGCTAGCATGTCTGGCTCAAACTCGGCAAGGTTCTGAAGTCCCAAGTTGCCAGGGTAAACAGGCTCAGAAGTAGTCTAGGTACGTCAGTTGGCAGTTCCCAAAGGGAGGTTCTGTGATCCAACCCATCCCGCCCCCTTTCTGAAATTAAATGCTACAATGGCAGGCCGCTGTTGTGTTTTTCCTGCCACCGGGATATTAAATTTAATTATATTATGGTCACTATTACCAAGCAGTCCAGCTATAGTCGCCTCTTGGATCAGATCCTGTGCTCCACTTAGGACTAAATCAAGTTGGTGGGCTCCAGGACCAGCTGCTCCAAGAAGCAGCCATTTAAGGTGTCAAGAAACTTTATCTCTGCATCCTGTCCTGAGGTGACATCCCCATATTGACTGGGTACATAATTGAAATCCCCAATTATTGAGTTTATTTTAACAGCCTCTCTAATCTCCCTGAGCATTTCACCGTTACTGTCACCATCCTGGTCAGGTGGTCAGTAACATATCCCTACAGCTATGTTCTTCTTATTAGAACAGGGCATTTCTATCCATAGGGATTCTATGGTGCAGTTTGATTCATTTGATTTTTACTTCATTTGATTCTACACTTTCTTTCACATATAATGCCACTTCCCCACCAGCATGACCTGTTCTGTCCTTCCAATACATTTTGTAGCAATTACATGGTTGGTAGAAGAACTGATTGCTGCTGAGAAATGGATAATTCATCACTTTCACCTCTCATAAGATATTAAAGAGAATTCAGATGTAGCCTGCATGCTAACCTTAACTCTTCCCCCTCATGTAGATGCATTATGATTGTCTATAATTACATAGCATATGACTATTTCTTAAATAATGCAATATACCATCATACAATTTATCCTACAAATGTAGATACACATAATGGACTAATATATTTTCATTAATTTAGATGTTGTGGGTAAAACACACTTACTTACTGTAACTTTTGTTCTTCAAGATGTGATGCAGAAGTTTATTCCATGAAATGTGTGTGCACCCAGGACTCGGGAGCTGGAGAAACTTTGCCTAGTGGTGCTTGTAGGGTTAGCACTCACCTCCTGGGCCATTACCCCCTCCCCATCTGCTCCTTCACACTGAACATCAGAAGCAGAGACTCTAATGCAGAGGGGACGGGGTGGATTGCAGAATATACATGGGCATTGCATCTCGAAGAATAACAGTTATAGTAATTAACCATGTTTTCTTCTTTGCGTAGATGCAGCCATGTGTTCCATGCAGGTGACTCACAAGCAGGACCCACAGGAGGTGGAGCTCAGAGTCTATTTAAAGAAGCGATGCAAGACTGCCTTCCCAACATTTGCCATCCCGCTGAGATGCAATGGCATCGTGGTTCATAAACATGTACAGAGGACCAAATGGCTGCCTTGCAAATGTCCAAAATGGGAACCAGCTTCTGCTGGTGCAAGAGACAAGCTCTCAAGCTTACACTGACCGGAATGGAGCAGGCCTGCCCTTATATGGCTGGGGAGGGGCTAAGCCCCCAAGTGCCATCCTTAGGGGGTACTGCCAGACAAAAGTTCTCCGGCTCCAGCATGCTGGGCACCTGCGCCTACACAAACACACCTACCATGAATCTGCATCAGAGAAGTAATTATCTTCTCTAAGGTAGAGATTTTAATTGTGCGGGTCTAGACAGCCCAGTGAAGGGGGGAGTGCACAGCCCTACCATGCCCAGAGGAGCACTAGGGGATTGTGCATTAGAGATGCAATAACCTGTCCCACCGCTGTTCCCTGCCCCAAGAGGCTGAGTTCCATCCAAAAGATGTAGTTAATTTCCTCCCTGGGGTGCCAGCCCCATTACAACCTTACCCAGTAGCTCTCCATAATTAAATCTTTAATTTTGGGGCTTTAACCCATCTGATTACGTCAAGATGATTTTTACAAAGTTCCAGAAAAGCGGTGATCATTAATATAAATAAACTGTCTGTTACTGTGAACATGAGTGTCCATCGTTGTGGTTGACAACAATCCCGGTGGCTGCACGTTCTTGCATGCACCTACCATTATACTAGTACTAAACACTGGTGTCACGGAGGTGAGGTGCTGCATACCCACATCTGCTTCATGTGCATGCCCCTGTTGCTATGAAATCATCACTAGTGACATTACACTGCTCCGCCTGCCTCTCCATGTGATGTCCACTGGAAGGTAGAGAGTAGCCAGTGGGAGGAGATCTCTTCTCCCCCTCATCCTTCCCTGAGGAGCGGCAGAGCCCACTAGCAGGATTTCATCTGAGCCTCACTCCTTGCTGAGATGAAGGAGGTCCCTTGGGCCAGCACATTCTTTTACACACCCGTGGGAAGGATCCTGCCTTTGAGGGCCTTTTGGGGCTTTATTAATGCTACTCTTCATTGGCAGGCACTTCTGCCTTTCCTGTTATGGACCCACTCTTTCCTCAAGGCAGTTCTGATAGCTGATCTTGGGGGTAGGACTTGTGTGGGACATGAAGTAAGTTTATTTTATTTAATTAAACAATTTAATGTCCACACTGACTAGAGAAGCCCAGTCAGAGGTGCACCTTATGCTTGGAAGGAATTTGGAGGGGTTCGTGATGGTCCTTAGTTCCTGCGGGAGTTCATTCCACAGTGTAGGACCAGCCTTGAGAAAGCTCTGTCTCTGGCACAGATGAGCTTTACTCTTAGAGTTGAAAGTTCTTCTTCGAGTGATTGCTCATATGCATTCCAGTTAGGTGTGTGCGCGCCACGTGCACGTTCGTCGGAGAAACTTTTACCCTAGCAACACTCGGCGGGTCAGCTAGGCACCCCCTGGAGTGGCGCCGCTATGGCGCCGGATATATACCCCAGCCAACCCGCCACCCTTCAGTTCCTTCTTACCGCCCGTGTCGGTCGTTGGAACAGTGGAGTGCGGCTTAGCTGACCTCCACCTTCCCTAGCTACTCGTAGCCTCTTCTAGATGTTATATTTGTAGTGTAGTTAACTGTTATTGTATATATATAGTTCGTTAGATTTAGTTATAGTTCATAGTTATAGTTGTTAGTTAGTAAGTGTTGCGGGGTTCAGGGTGTAGCCCCTTCCCCACACCCGGTGCCGGAGCTCTTGCCTGGCTCACTGGGTTTCAAGCAGTGCTCGGCCTGTCATAGGCCGATGCCAACAGGAGATCCCCAAGACTCCTGTTTGAAGTGCCTAGGGGAATCGCACTTATTGGCTAAGTGCCCAATTTGCAAGGCTTTTAAGCCGAGAACTAAAAAGGAGCTAGACATTAGGTTAAAGCAGCTCCTAATGGAAGTGGCCCTGACACCGTCGCCCTCGGCACCGAGCACGAGCCAGTCGGTGAGCAGAGGCACCCCTACGGCACCAGGCGTCACCGGTACACCTAAGGATTCCCGGCACCAGCCACCGCCGGCACCGAAATCAACTCCACGCTGCTCCCTCTCCCCGAGGTCAAAGACAGCGAAGGGTCAGACAGCAATACCCGCGTTGCAGCCAGAGACTGCGCCTAGGTCTGACTGCCCGGCACCAATACCTGCGGCGGTGCAGCCGAAACCGGTACCGTCGACTCCAGCCCCACGAGGGCCGTTGAGTCTGGCACCTGACAGCTCCCCGGCACCGGCTGTGGTAGAGCTCACTTTGCTGTCTACCCCAGAGACTTTCTCCGCAGCGAGGAACTTGATCACCATCACCGAGGCGGCACCATCCCTACCCCCGGCACCGCCGGTGCGGGTATTGCAGTCCATGGGCAAGCCGACCCTGACCAGACCGCCATCTGTCAGCGTAGTGGACTGGCACCGCTCAAGATCACGATCCTGCAGGCGCTCTGAGTCGAGACGTCGCTCCCGCTCTAGATGTCACTCTCAGTCCCGGCACCGTTCCTCACCACGGCACCGGTCGGACTCTTGGCACTGATCAGACTCTCGCTCCCCAACCCGCTACTCGCGATACCACTCCAGTTCCCGGCACCATCCCAGGCACCGTACCTCCCGCAGCAGATCAAGGCGTAGAGATTCGAGATCCCGGTCGACCTCCCGGCACCGGTCCGGTCACAGGTCCCGGTCTCGCTCTCGGTACCGCTCTGTGTACCGGCACCGGTCCCTGCGATCGAGGGGTGCGAGATCCATCGGGACTTCGGCTCCAGGCTTTTCCGCTCCACCCTGGCCGTCCAGACACACGTCTGTATCCTCCCAGGCTGACAGCTATTACGACCGGGACCGGGATACAGAGGTACCTACGGGAGTTTTCCAGGACTCTCGGCCACAGGACATAGGACCTCAACAGTGGTCCTTCTGGACACCCTGGGCGTACCACCAAGCCCAGGTTGCTCCCCTAGTCCAGACTCGCTCTGCTGCCTCAGAACATCAGGCATCAGAGGCCACCATTTCCCGCCCCCCCACGTTTGAGTCGGAAGAGCACGTGACACATCCTCCGGACTCCCCGGGACAGCTGGAGGAGGAACCGTCCCAGGAGCAGGAGGCCGTCCAGGATCCTCTCATTCCCGGGGTATCCTCCTCCTCCTCACCGGATGAGGCTGTGGCAGGGACCTCATCATCAGGGCCCCCGCCGATAGACCTCAGGGCACATCAGGACTTCCTTCGCAGGGTGGCCCTCAATATCAACCTCCCAGTGGAGGAAGTTCCGGAAGTCAAGGACCCCGTAGTGAGCATCCTCACCGCTGATGCTCCCACCTGGGTCGCACTGCCATTCATTAAAACTATCCAGGCCACTGCCGACACCCTCTGGCAGTCTCCAGGCTCCATCCCACCGAAGGCAAAGGGAGTTGAGAGAAAGTACATGGTACCCTCTCGGGGGTATGAGTACTTGTACGTTCATCTTCCTCCCTCCTCATTAGTTGTCCAGTCGGTCAACGAAAGGGAGTGACATGGCCAGCAGGCATCGGCCCCAAAGTCCAAAGAGGCGAGACGGATGGATCTCCTGGGTCGTAAGGTGTACTCGGTGGGGGTCCTACAGCTTCGAGTGGCCAACCAACAGGCTCTACTGAGCCGATACAATTATAACACTTGGGCAGAAGTGGGTAGGTTCACCGAGCTGCTACCCCCCGGACTCACGCCAGGAATTTAACGCATTCCTGGAGGAAGGAAAGAAAATGGCCAGGACCTCTCTCCAGGCCTCCCTAGATGCCGCTCCACTCAGCAGCCAGAACTTTGGCCTCGGGCATCACCATGAGGCGTATCTCCTGGCTCTAGGTCTCTAACCTGCCTCCTGAGCTGCAGTACACCATCCAGGACCTACCCTTTGATGGCAAGGGTTTGTTCTCGGAGAAGACTGATCCCAGGCTGCAGAGCCTGAAGGATAATAGAGTCATCATGCGCTCGTTGGGAATGCATACCCCCGTAACCCAGCGTAGACCCTTCAGGCCCCAAACACACCGCCTGTACTTTACACCTCGGCAGAGGCAGGACCTCAGTAGAAGGCGTGGGCGGGGTGGCCGCAGACGCCAGCCCTGTCCCCAGAGGGGCAAAAACCACGGGTCCTCTAAGGCACCACCGGGCCTTAAGTTCAACTTTTGAAGGTGCGCCCGGGGACGGTGTGCCAGTCTCAGGACAGGATCCTTTCCCTCCCTTCTCCAACCGTCTCTCCTACTTCGTCCCAGCATGGTCCCAATTGATGTCAGATCTTTGGGTTCTGCGCACAGTGAAGCAAGGATACCACCTCCAATTTGCTTCATCACCGCCCTCCTGCCCCCCATCCTGGTCCCTCTTCAGGGACCCCTCTCACGAGCAAGTCCTCCTACAGGAGGTCCAATCTCTTCTCGCTGCAGGAGCTATAGAGGAGGTACCTTTAGACAAGAGGGGAAAGGGGTTTTACTCCCAATATTTTCTGATTCCCAGGTCCAAGGGAGGCCTCAGACCTATCCTAGACCTGCGCGGACTCAACAAATGGATACTCAAGTTGAAGTTCCGCATGGTCTCCCTGGGAACGATTATTCTGTCCCAGGATCCTGGAGACTGGTATGCTGCCCTCGACATGAAGGATGCATACTTCCACATTGCCATCTTTCCACCGCACAGGAAGTACCTTCGCTTTATGGTCAACCACCAGCACTTCCAATTTACAGTCCTCCCCTTCGGCCTCTCCACGGCCCCAAGGGTGTTCACGAAGTGCATGGCCGTCGTCGCCGCCCACCTCTGCCTGCAACAGATACATGTGTTCCCGTATCTGGATGACTGGCTCATCAAAGGGACCTCTCAGTCTCAGGTCCGGCAGTATGTCGGTATAATCACGGACCTGTTCTCCCAGTTGGGCCTACTCCTCAACACCGAGAAATCCACCCTGGTCCCCACACAAAGGCTGGACTTCATAGGGGCAACGCTGGACTCCATTCAAGCCAGGGCCTACTTGCCTCAGCCCCACTTCCAAGCGATCGTATCGATCATATGAGGTTTACAGGCATCCCCAATCACCTCAGCTCGCACCTGCCTCGGCCTCCTGGGGCATATGGCCGCATGTACTTATGTGATCAAGTATGCCAGACTCTGCATGAGACCCTTTCAAATGTGGCTCCATTCGGTCTTCCACCCGGGCAGGGACCCTATAGACGTCCTGGTGACAGTTCCCCCCAGCCCCCTCCGCTCCCTCGATTGGTGCCTAACTCCATCCCTGGTATGCGCAGGGATGCCGTTCCATCCACAGCCGCCGTCGATGACCTTAACGACGGATGCGTCATCCTTTGGTTGGGGGGCCCATCTAGGTCACCTGCGTACCCAGGGCCTTTGGTCGTCCCAAGAGCTGATACGCCACATAAAAGTCCAGGAGTTGAGATCAGTCCGCCTTGCATGCCAGGTGTTCCAGCAACATCTTCACGGCCGTTGTTTTTCGATATTCAACAAACGAGGGGACCCGCTCGTCTCCCCTGTGTCAAGAGGCCATTCGACTCTGGGACTTCTGTATAGCCCACTCGATAAACCTGGTGGCGTCCTTTCTTCTGGGGGTCCGGAACGCTCTGGCGGATCGGCTCAGCCGTCCTTCCTATGTCACGAGTGGTCAATAAGACCGGACGTCATCCATTCGATCTTCCGGAGGTGGGGATTTCCCCTCATAGACCTGTTCGCCTCCCGCTCGAACAGGAAGTGCCAGGAGTTCTGCTCCTTTCAGGGTCTCTCTCTGGGGTCGATCACAGACGCATTCCTCCTGTCGTGGAGGTACCACCTGCTGTATGCCTTCCCTCCATTTCCCCTGGTGCACAAGGTCCTGTTAAAGCTCCACAGGGACAAAGCGCATCTGATCCTGATCGCGCCTGCGTGGCCCAGACAGCACTGGTACACCACCCTGCTAGATCTGTCCACGGACACCCCAGTTCCCCTCCCTCTCCTCCCAGACCTGATCACGCAAGACCACAGCAGGCTTCGTCATCCAGACCTGCGAGCCCTCCACCTCACGGCGTGGCTCCTGCATGGCTAAACACAGCGGAGTTGCGCTGTTCCGCTCCGGTTCAGCATATTCTCCTCAGCAGCAGGAAGCCTTCCACCCACTCCACGTATTTGGCGAAGTGGAAACGCTTCTCTTGCTGGTGCGCAACTCAGGGCGTTACTCCTTCGGAGGCCTCGATTCCCACGGTCCTAGACTACCTCTGGTACCTTAAGCAACAGGGCCTGGCGACATCCTTTCTGAAGGTGCACTTAGCGGCTATATCCACTTTCCGGCCAGGTGAGGGTGGCCACTCCGTATTCTCCCACCCCTTGGTCTCTCGGTTCATTAAGGGCCTAGAGCATCTCTATCCCCCCGTATGTCGCCCTGCCCCTACCTGGGATCTCAATTTGGTCCTAAACAAACTAATGCACCCACCTTTTGAGCCACTAGCAACTTGCTCGCTCCTGTACCTATCATGGAAAACAGTCTTCCTGGTGGCCATTACATCGGCCAGGCGGGTCTCCGAGCTGAGAGCACTCACGGTGGACCCGCCCTACACTGTTTTTCATAAGGACAAGGTACAACTGGACCCTCATCCGGCATTCCTCCCTAAGGTTGTGTCTGCCTTCCATACCAACCAGGACATCTTCCTCCCGATCTTCTTCCCGAAGCCCCACTCTTCTCAACGGGAGCAGCAGCTACACTCGTTAGATGTACGCAGGGCACTCGCTTTCTATATTGAGCCAACAAAGCCGTTCCAAAAGTCTCCCCAACTGTTTGTGGCGGCCGCGGAACGGATGAAATGTCTGCCAGTCTCCTCCCAGAGGATCTCCTCCTGGGTGACTGCATGCATCCACGCATGCTATGACCTAGCTCATGTCCCTTCGGGCCACCTCACAGCGCACTCTACTAGAGCTCAAGCGCATCAGCCGCCTTCCTGGCGCACGTACCTATCCAGGAGATATGCCGTGCAGCGACCTGGTCGTCGGTCCACACATTCACCTTGCACTACGCGCTGGTCCAGCAATCTAGAGATGATGCAGCCTTTGGCGCAGCGGTTCTGCATACTGCCACATCTCACTCCGACCCCACCGCCTAGGTAAGGCTTGGGAATCACCTAACTGGAATGCATATGAACAATCACTCGAAGAAGAAAAGACGGTTACTCACCTTTGTAACTGTTGTTCTTTGAGATGTGTTGCTCATATCCATTCCAAACCCACCCTCCTTCCTCACTGTCGGAGTAGCCGGTAAAAAGGAACTGAAGGGTGGCCAGGTCGGCTGGGGTATATATCCGGCGCCATAGCGGCACCACTCCACTGGGCACCCAGCCGACCCGCCGAGTGTTGCTAGGGTAAAAGTTTCTCCGACAAACGTGCACGCGGCGCGCACACACCTAACTGGAATGGATATGAGCAACACATCTTGAAGAACTACAGTTACAAAGGTGAGTAACTGTTTTTTCCATGGTGCAAGAGGAGTAGAGCTGTAGCCCAGACTCCGCATCTTGGAGCTGCAGGTGATCTTTTAGAAATCCTAGGCCAAGTGCCAGGTAAATCTTGCATCTCTAAAGGTGTTAAGCTTCAGGACATTTCATAGCACCAGATTCTTACTTACAAAGCAGTGTGAACAGTCCTTGGTGGGAATGAGAAGGTGGCCCATGGGGTTTAATAAGAATTCAGAAGGAAGCTGGAGGTCACTGATAACAGCCTAGGAGTAGTACCAGAGTAGTGGATGTAATGATCTAGGTCAGTGTTTCCCAAACTAGGGCTGCTGCTTGTGTAGGGAAAGCCCCTGGCGAGCCGGGCAGGTTTGTTTACCTGCCGCATCCACAGGTCCGGCTGATCGCAGCTCCCAGTGGCCATGGTTCACTGCTCCAGGCCAATGGGGGCTGCAGAAAGCGACGCGGGCTGGGGGATGTGCTGGCCACCTCTTCCAGCAGCCCCTGTTGGCCTGGAGCAGCGAAACACGGCCACTGGGAGCCGCAATCAGCCGAACCTGCAGATATGGCAGGTAAACAAACCGGCCCGGCCCGCCAGGGGCTTTCCCTACACAAGCGGCCTCCTAAGTTTGGGAAACACTGGTCTAGGGGGCTGTAATTACCAGATGCACATAATCCCTGTTCCAGCATACAAAAGAATGCATTCCATTGCTGGTTGCCACACCATCTGCTGTGAAATGTGAGTGTAGCTTCTGCATTTATTCATTCTGCAATGGTGTAGAAAATAGCACCATTTCTTGGGTAGTTGTGATGCTTTCAGCCAATAAAGATATGAAGCTAAAAAAAGCCATTACTGTAGTCATGTGCTCACCCCCTTCCTCCTGGCATCATTATTCTAAAGTAGGCATTGGTGTATTCAGTTTTAGTGACCACTGGCTCAGGATCACTCAGGTGTTGTAATGAGATGGGGCTGAGCTCATCCATAAATGAATTGCACTGTTAATTGTTTTGTCAGACTAGTAACTGAAGAGAGTATTTTTACATTTTTATCAAAGCTTTGCTGAAGCTGGGAATTCCTCTGTGCCAGTGTGAATTTAATTCCATAAAGAGCACATCCTGTGAATCTCGTCACCTTCACTCATAGGTATTACGCTGCAAATGATTTATCAAGACAGGTTTGTCTTTCCACTAGTGAATAGCTAGTCAGCTATATCTGATCAACCGGAATATGATCAATCTGTTTTAGAATTCAGAACAAGTGGTGGTATTATGACATACAGTAAGATACCTCTAACTGACAGCAACACTTCCTTATTTCCAAGCTCTTTCTGATTCTTTATTTTTAAATTTTGCTTATACCACTAAAAACAAAACAACCAAGACTTTCTCCAGGTCTAGCTTTGTACACAATGTGAAAGCCTCTCCTGAGTACTCGAGCACATAGGCCTTGTTCTCTATTGCACTGCACTCTGTGCAAAGTACCTTTTATATTGTTTGCACTGCTGCAAATAACTGCACAAGTGGCAGAGTCACAGGAAGTCCGGTCCACAGGATGCTGTCCAGCCCCTGTTGAAGTCAATGGGAGATTTGCCATTGACTGCAGTGGGGCTGGACAGCAAAGGCTTGAGTCTACACCAGGCCTGCACAACTCGTAAAGCGGCGAGGGCCACGTTACTCCAAAGAAAACAGCTGAAAGCCAAAACCCTCTGGCCCCACGGAAACACCCCACCCCAGCACCGCCCAGCCCTGCAGAAACAAACCCTCCTTCCCCAGCGCTGCTTCACCAAAACAGCTGTGGGCCAAAAAGGAAGGTTGGGGGTGGGGAAGTGATACTTGATTTTAAATCAACCAGGGGCTCCCAGCTGAAGAGGTGGCTGGGAGCCCTCAGTGGCAAATAAATGGCCTGGGGCTCCAGCGGCTGGGGGAACCCGGAGCTTTGCGGAGCTGGGGCAGGGATTTAAAAGGCCCAGAACTCCTGCCACTGAGGGGAGCCCGAGCCCTTTAAATCCCAGCCTCAGCCCATCTGCTGGAGCCGCGGCCGGGATTCAAAGGGCCCTGGGCTGCCCATGGTGGTGGGAAGCCCTGAGCCCTTTAAATCTCAGCCACGGCGGGAATCTCTGCGGGCAGCCCAGAGCCTTTTGAATCTCGGGCGCGGCTGAGATTTAAAGGGCTCAGGGCTCACCGCCGCTGCCGGCAGCCCAGAGCCCAATGAATCCCGGCCGCCACTGGAATTTAAAGGGCTCTGGGCTCCCTGCTGCTGCGGGCAGCCCAGAGTCCTACGAATTCTAGCTGCGACTGGGACTTAAAGGGCTCTGGGCTCCCAGCCACTGCCAGCAGCCCAGAGCTCTTTGAATCCTGGCCGCGACTGGAATTTAAAGGGCTCTGGTCTCCCCATGGCTGCGAGCAGCTCAAAGCCTTTTGGATCCCGGCCGCGGGTGGGATTTAAAGGGCTCTGGGCTCCCAGCCACGGCTAGGATTTAAAGGGCTCTGGGCTCCCTGCGGCTGCGGGCAGCCCAGAGCCCTATGAATCCTGGCTGTGGCTGAGATTTAAAGAAGTCTGGGCTCCCCGCAGCTGTGGGCAGCTCAGAGACTTTTGAATCTTGGCTGCGGCTGAGATTTAAAGGGCTCTGGGCTCCCCTATGAATCCCGGCCATGGCTGAGATTTAAAGAGCTCTGGGCCCCCTGCTGCTGTGGGCAGCTCAGAGCCTTTTGAATCCCCGCTGCGGGCCGCACAGTGAGCCTCCATGGGCCGCATGTTGTGCAGGCCTGGTCAATGGGAAGTTTTCCATAATTGGCCAACTTGCAGATATTCTCTTTCATGGCACATGATTTACCTCATTGCTCATTGGGAAAGCGTGAACTCTGATACACTCCAATATGATTTACTGTGCACTAGGACAGTCTGACAAGGAAAAGCTCAGAGGTCTAAAAAGTAATTACAGAAATTATTCTGCTATTTGGTTTTCTGAAAAAACATAGAGGAGGATTCAATGGTAACCAATTCCCGCCATCCCTACAGTCATTTGTTTTCCACACACCAAAACTTCTTATGCACTATGATGTAGATGTAAGCAGAGTCAGGATGAGCTCTACCCTGACATCTGGTGGTGAATTATGGGGAATGTGGAAAGGAATTTTAAGTGTTTGTACTGGCACACCCACCCCACCTAGCATAGCCCACGGCAGCCTGGGATGGTTATTTTGACAGCTCTGGGATCCCCAATTTCTTTGTTATTGGGGCTGGAGGAATAAAGTGTTGTCACCCTGAAAATGTAAATGAGAAACTATGAGACTGCTTTATGACAGAGATGTCTCAATATCAATTAAGTAGCACTTGCTAGACAAGGGACATGGGTGCCAAAAGCCACTGAAATGAGAGAGGTTGGGGGCTGGTGTGTGTACCTGATGGTATGGGTCCCTGTTGAGGGCCTGGAACACCAATTGCACATCCTCCTCTCTCCACTGTTGAAGAGCAGAGCTAATTTTGATTCCATTAGGAGTCCATCTAGAGGCTGCTGAGCTGAATTCATGTTGGGCCAATGGTGCACCAGCACTGGGGCTCCCCTACTACAAGCTGAAATCACTAAAAGAGCTAAGCTTACTGAGCTGAGATCACTGAGTGCTGTGTTAACTAGTGGGGGAGCCTGAAGATCTATCGCTAAGCAGCTGGCAGAGCATAGCAGTTTGCAGCATGTTGGAGCAGCCTATGGAAGAGTGAGCGGAGTGGAGTGGTTTGTGGGGACTGCTGGAGTGGCTCACGGGTCGGCTGGAGGAGTGGCACAGCTGGTGTAGTGGAGCTGGTCGTGGTGAAGGCTGCAGCAGAACTCCACGGAGAGGCAGAGCAGTTGGCCCTGGCCCGAGTAAGATGCCCCTTAACACCCTGTGTGTGCCCCCCCACCCATTTCCACCCAGGCTAGGGGGGTAAAGCTCTGCAGATAAACTTTTGAATTCTGGGGTGGCACTGACCAGAGACTTTTGGGTTGTTGGACTTTGGGGTGATTGGACTTAAGACCCTAAGGGGGAAAGGACATTGCCAAACGTACATGGAGGTGGGTTTTTGCTTATGGTTTGTGTTATAATCCTGTTTGGGGTGTTTCTCCAACGTGATGCCGCATTGTTTCCCTCCTTTATTAAAAGGATTTTGCTACATTCAGACTCTATGCTTGCGAGAGGGGAACTATTGCCTCCTAGGGGCGCCCGGGGGTGTGGTATGTAAGTGTCCCAGGTCACTGGGTGGGGGCTCAAGCCGGTTATGCATTGTGTTATTGAAATGGAATCCCTGGATACTGAACCCAGCCCTTGTTGCTGCCAACTCAGAGGGGCAGAAGCGTTACATACACAATGGAGTTTATTAGCATATTCTCAAAACTATAACACATTTGGGCCTGGTCCCACTTCAGGCACTTTTCCTTGATCTTTCTGTAGTGCTTGGTTTTTCTGTAGGTGGGTGGATAGATGTGTAAAATGTAGATTATCTTCTTAGAAGTTTTCTCTGCTCTCCTAATAGCCGTGACAATATTTCAATATTTTTGACAAGCCCAGATTCAGAAACTGAAGTATCAGTTGTAGCTATTAAGCCTGAGTGCCCATCCAGACTCCTTCACTCATGTGTGATATCAGAATGATCCTAAATGTCTATATTTCTTGTACATCTAAGAGACTATTCCACCAACAGAAATGGAACTAGTCTGAGGGTGCACCTCTGGACAGAAGTGAATTATAAAATACAGGTCAGGGTCAATCAGGAATGTGTGACTATACATAAATCATGTTTATTGTGAGGATTGACATGCAGTAAAGATTTCAGTCTTATGAAAAATTTCAGGGCAGCATAAAGGAAACTGAAACCCTGCTACAGGGGAAACTCTGAGTGTGATCGGGGTTGGTTCTAAGTGATATAGAACCAGCTCCTATACCCACCCCACTCCACATCCCCCAGCACAAAGAGTGTGCAAGGGCTGGTGGGGCTTTTGCTAAAGCATGCTGCGTTTCTGCTATCACCAGTTGTCATTTGGTCCCTAGGGAACTATTACCAGGTGGCATAAGTTAGAGCAGCCTTGAGGCTGCTCTAACATTTTGAGTCTGGAGCAAAGAAACAAGGAGGCATAACCAGCTGCTGGACAGGCCTGTCAGTTTCACAACTTGATACCATAAAGGAATGTTGAGACTCAAATATGAAGGGTTCAAGTCCAGTTTCTGGAGAGGAGTCTGCTCCACAGATAAGAAATATACTTCATCATGACAAGAAAATGTAGAGCCATATTGCAGCCTCCAGCGTTGTGTACAGTGATGCCGAGCCCGAGAGACATAGAAAGGCAGAGTGGTGTCTCCACTGCCCCTTTCCCCTGAAATCCCGGCAGCCCTTCTGTGGGGAGTCCGAAGTGTTCAGCATCCACCCTTGTAGCTGTTCTGGATTGGGGTGAGGCCAGACATTGGAGGTGGAGGCAGCAATGTGAGTGTGGCAACCTCCCTTCCCAGATTCTTTGATGGGAAGGATTTGGTGTAGACGAACATCCAGACTGTCTGATTTGCAAGTCTGTAAAACACGGCAGGAAATTTCATGCGAACAGGCTTTCTTGTGGCCCTCCTTGTTCTCATTAGGGTTTAGTACGCAGCGCGAACAGTGGAGACGGCAGGGAGAGGGCACCACATTAGTCACAGCCATTTCAAAGGTGAAGGAAACCACTTGAGGAGAGGGTGAAGATCTGCATATAGTCCACACTGGTTTGTCCCCCTTTTCCCATGTCCAGCAGTGCTGCTAAAAACCGTCAATAACCCCCTAAGGTTGCCTTGGGGCTCCTGAAGATAAGAGCGATACCTGTTGTGAACGTGACCCTCTTGATGGTGGCAATGCATATAGTGGGAGCAGTCATAGTTATGATTTGTTACTCTGGTAACCTAACCTTCTGCCAAACCTGCATGCTAAATAGCAACCTCAAGCCCTCCTGGTGAAAGGTGGAGAAAGGATCAGCCTTTTCTAAATCCATGTCAAAACAACAACCCCTCTGCTTGTCTCCATTCAAAAAGCAGCATGTTTTCCCTTCTCAGGCTAGTCTTCATCTCCCCAAAGGAGGCACAGAAGCTGTTTGTGATGATTCACACCATGTAGTTTGTGTTCAGTGCAAAATGCATATAAGTGAAGGGTGTGCGGCAGGAGGGGAGAGGATATTGCCAACTTAATCATGCATCCAAATCAAATACTTGGCTTTGTTTCTTCAGATGATAGATCTCCTACACCCACTGATGAATGGCAGCAAAGTGGTGCCCGTGCCAAAAGAGGAGAGCAAAAAGCAAAGGGAAATTCCTCCATATTTGCATCTGTGGAATACACCAGCATCTGTTTGTCCTCTGTTATTACTGTCTAGACTGGCTGAGCAGCAGCTCTGCAGAAAAGGACCTGGGGGTTACATCAGATGAGAAGCTGGATATGAGTCAGTGTGCCCTTGTTGCCAGGAAGGCTAACAGCATATTGGGCTGCATTAGTAAGAGCGTTGCCAGCAAATCGAGGGACATGATCATTCCCCTCTATTCGGCACTTGTGAGGCCACATCTGGAGTACTGTGTGCAGTTTTGGGCCCCCCACTACAGAAAGGATGTGGACAAATGGGAGAGAGTCCAGCAGAGGGCAGTGAAAACGATCAGGGAGCTGGAGCACATGGCTTATGAGGAGAGGCTGAGGGAGGTGGGCTTATTTAGGTTGCAGAAGAGCAGAGTGAGGGGGGATTTGATAGCAGCCTTCAACTACCCAAAGGGAGGTTCCAAAGAGGATGGATCTAGACTGTTCTCAGTGGTGGCAGATGACAGAACAAGGAGTAATGGTCTCAAATTGCAGTGCAGGAGGTCTAGGTTGGATATTAGGAAACAATATTTCACTAGGCTGGGATGATTTAGTTGGTATTGGTCCTTCTTTGAGCAGGGGGTTTGACTAGATGAGCTCCTGAGGTCTCTTCCAACCTAACCTTCTATGATTCTATGAGGACTACACCATCCACTGACTGGTCCACCCTAGGAAGAGCTTACAGAGATGAGAAAAGGCAGCGTGGGGTCTGATCCACAGTGAGGTCAGTGGAAAGACTTGTTGACTCTGGGCCAGGCTTTTAGCATATACAAAGCTCTTAAGAAGAAGGGATAGGTTCTGGTTTTCCAAAGTGCTGAGCACCCACAAGTCCAGCTTCAAGTCATTGGCAGCTGCAGGTGCACAGCACCTCAGAGAATCCCCAAAACCTGAAATGGAAACTAGCTACAATGGACGCAGGTGATGTGCCACCACACTTGTGTGCAGATGACACTGCTTCCGTTTAGCTGTGGAGTATAATTCTGAGTTCAGCTGTTCCTTCCCGAGAGCACAATTCCGCTGTGCTCAGAGTGTATGACAGATTAGCAGTGCAAAGAGGGGATGCTCTCAGGCAGGCAGAGGGGGCACGTGCTACCATTTGGATGAGCAGCCTAATGACCGCAGTTTCCTCACAGTGCCCTGGAGAATTGTTCAGCTTTTGGCTTGGCTGCTAGGCTTATGGGGTGTGTGTATATTGCCCTCCCTCTGAGCTCTGCATTCCCCCGGCATCCTTCTGGTGTCTCTGTGCCCTAGACTCTGTGGGTTCCCTCATCACTACATCTTCACTCAAGTGTCTGTCTAGAGTGTCTCTCTTCAACCAGGGGTACGTGTACCCCTGGGGATACGCAAAGGTGTGTTGGGGTACATTAACTTATCTAGATATTTGCCTAGTTTTACAACAAGCTACCTAAAAAGCACTAGCGAAGTCAGTACAAACTAAAATTTCATACAGCCAGTGACTTGTTTATACGGCTGTATATACTATACACTGAAATGTAAGTACAATATTTATATTTCAGTTGATTTATTTTATAACTATATAGTAAAAATAAGAAAGTCAGCAATTTTTCAGTGATAGCGTGCTGTGACACTTTTTTGTATCCTTATGTCTGATTTTGTAAACAAGTAGTTTTTAAGTCAGGAGAAACCTGGGCGTCTGCAAGACAAATCAGACTCCTGAAAGGGGTACAGTAGTCTAGAAAGGTTGAGAGCCACTGCTCTAGACCATCTCTGATAGATGTTTGTATAACTAACCTGCTCTCAAAAATCTCCAATGAAGGAGATTCAACAACTCCCTAGGCAATTTATTCCAGTGCTTAACTATCATGACAGTTAGGGAGATTTTCCTAATGTCCAACCTAAACTGCCCTTGCTACAGTTTAAGCCCATTGCTTCTTGTCCTATTCACAGAGATTAAAGAGAACACTTTTTCTCCCTCTTCCTTGTAATAACCTTTTATATACTGGAAAACTTTTATGGCCTTCCTCAGTCTTCTCTTCCCCAGACTATACAAACCCATTTTTTTTTCAATATTCCCTCAGAGATCATGTTTTCTAGACCTTTAATCATTTTTGTTGTTCTTCTCTGGACTTTCTCCAATTTCTCCACGTCTTTCCTGAAATGTGGCGCCCAGAACTGGGCACAATACTCCAGCTGAGGCCAAATCAGCACAGAATAGAGCGGAAGAATTACTTCTTGCGTCTTGCTTACAACACTCCTGCTAATACATCCCAGAATGATGTTTGCTTTTTTAGCAATAGCATTACACTGTTGACTCATACTTAGCTTGTGATCCACTATAACCCCCCGATTGCTTTCCGCAGTGCTCCTTCCTAGGCAGTCATTGCCCATTTAGTATGTGTGCAACTGACTGTTCCTTCCTAAGTGGAGTACTTTGCATTTGTCCTTACTGAATTTCATTCTATATACTTCAGACCATTTCTCCAATTTGTCCAGATCATTTTGAATTTTAATCTTATCCTCTGAAACACTTGCAATCTCTCCCAGATTGGTATCATCTGCAAAC
Source organism: Gopherus evgoodei (assembly GCF_007399415.2). Taxonomy (NCBI): domain Eukaryota; kingdom Metazoa; phylum Chordata; order Testudines; family Testudinidae; genus Gopherus; species Gopherus evgoodei. Next base: position 7,433,330 of record NC_044327.1, on the reverse strand, counting down.
TTGATAAATGTACTGTCTGCCATGATCTAGATGAAGATATTGAACAGACTCAGAACTGATCCCTGCGGGACCCCACTCGATATGTCCTTCTAGTTTCACTGTGAACCACTGGTAACTAGTTTCTGGGAGTGGTTTTCCAACCAGTGGTGCACCCACCTTATAGTAGTTCCTTCTGGGTTATATTTCCCTAGTTTGTTTATGAGACGGTCATGCGAGACCATATCAAAAGTCTTACTAAAGTCAAGATATACTACATCTACCACTCCCTTTCTATCCACAAGGTTTGTTACCCTGTCGAGGAAAGCTATTAGATGGATTTGACACAATTTGTTCTTGACTAATCCATGTTGATTGTTACTTATCACCTTATTATCTTCTAGGTGTTTGCAAATTGATTGCTTAATTATTTGCTCCATTATCTTTCCGAGTACAGAAGTTAAGCTGACTGGCCTTTAAACCCCTGGGTTGTCCTTATTGCTTTTTTTATACATTGGCACTAGATTTGCCCTTTTCCAGTCCTCCGGAATCTCTCCTGTCTTCCATGACTTTTCTTAGATAATCATTAATGACTCAGATATCTTCTCAGTCAGCTCCTTGAGTATTCTAGGGCGTATTTCATCAGGTCTCGGTGACCTGAAGATATCTAACTTATCCTAATCCTAACCCTAACCCTAACCCTGATTCTGTTTGTGCTCATTTCTGCTGTTTGTTTGTAGGCCCAGTATGTCATGCTACTTTTCATGCTTTAATACATCATTTTTGGGTGGAGGAGGAAGATTAAATTATGTATCATAATGGGCAGTCTCTTGGATAGTAATCAGCTCTTCAGATATTAAGATGAGGAGAAGCTTAACATTAGTACCTTGGCCACAGAGTCCCTCTACCTGTAGTTAATAAATGAGTCGTGCAGGGTTTTCAAGTGTTATTTCTGAAATTAGACATTTTCCCTATCACATGCACTGAACTTCCCAGAAGTCATGTCTAGTCTGGGTGCATGAGGTCTGTGCTATTCAGTATCAGTTAAAAACCTGACATCCTTCATCCGAATTTCTGCTTCTGGAAATGGTTTATTATTTCCACAAGGGATGTGTGAATCAATTTTGCCAACTAACATAATGGTATAGCCAAATACTAGTTCTAGGCATTGAGGTGAATATAGCTCTGATATCCATCAACTCAATTCATAGGGGCTGCAAAATGATTTTTTGTTATGTGGACTGGATTTGACCTGCTGATGTGAAGCACTGCTCCCCATGGCCAAGCGCGTGAGCCATCTACACCCCTTCCTCCAGCCATGTTAAGTCTCATCCCGCCGTTTACTTTGTTTCTATGTGTTTGGAATTTAACATTAGCTTTGGCCATTTGCTCTTCTGACTTCTAGAATGATTCTTCATAATTGCTAATAACCACCACGGGTCAGACCTTCAACTGGTGTAAATCAACCTAGTTCCAATGATTTCAATGGAGCTAGGCCGATTTACTCTGGCTCAGGATGTAGCCCAATATTCTCTGCAAGATGGTCTGCACCACTTGTCACCACCATGATAAATATCAAGCTTTTGAAAATCTGGGCACTTATTTAGATGGCTAAATAGGAATTGCTGGGTGCTTAGCTGTTTTGAAAGTCTGGCTCTTAGAGTTACTTAAAGTTTTGGTACAAAAATATTAAGCGTGTAGAGCAAACTCAGAAAACATAGTTGGAAAACACATCCAGTACCGTGACAGTCACTATAAAAGACACAGAATCAAGAAACCTGAGAACCAGATAGTGTGAAGAATGTTAGGCTGATGGGATTCCCAATAGGGTGCTGAGGGAGAAACTGATCTTTCATGGTGGTTTGGGCCCCTAAGGCTCTTAAATTAGATATTGCAGAAGAGGCACTTAGTATGAAACAAGTCTATTGCCTTATCAGAAGTTTGTTCCCCGCAGCAAATACACAACTCTCTGCTTAGCAAACAATGGCGGAGCACGCACTTGATAGACAGAACAAACTTTCACTACTAGTACCCACCAGAAGCATGAAGAAAACAGACTCTTCTTTTTCCTAGATTGAAGCCCAGGTGTATAGGATACAATGAGCACTCGTGTCTGTCAGAGGCTTCATGGAAAAGACAACGGAGGCTTCCTCCTCCTTCACATACATCGCCCGGACAGCAAATACATTTTGGAGAATAACGACTTGAGCCAGGAAACGCTTAAGGAAGTCATCAAGGATGTCAGTCCAACAGCAGCAGGATTCACACTTGATTTAACTTGACACCAGATGACCTGACCTTTTTTTGTATTCACCCCAAACTTCCTGCAGCTCTATTACACTAGCCCATGTGTGAACCAGATGGAGAAAATGTTTAATGCACGTCATAGGGACACAGACTTGTATTTAACATGTTGAGAAAGTTGCTTTTGTCACCAAGTGTACAATGTTTTTGCTGTATAAACTGCCACTGTATAGCCTAAGAACATTTATAACATAACTGTAACCTCCCCAAAGAGCAGGAAGAGGTGTGCTCAGACATAGACTTGCAATGAGCAGGTATAAATTCTCTGTCCCATAGCTAGTATAAACAAGCCATTGCAGAAGTACCGCTGTCTGCCTTCATCACCAAAATGGTGAGCAAACTTAGAAATTAATTCATTGGATGTGCTAAGTCCTTGGCATGGGTGAATCTGTGTTGTGCTGCTGAAGTCAATAGAACCATGCTGGTTTAGGATGCTGGAGATCTGGCCCTCCATCTTCGACTTTGGAATGATTGTTTTTTAAGTTTGTTCAGCTTGGCCAAGATAAGCATGCAGAAAGAAACTACCCTGTGCACCTGCAGTCAGTTTACAGAACATCGTTGTATTCCATGGCTCAGTTTTACACGATTTATTTCAGCAGAGTTACTGCTGATTTGCATTAGTCTAATCAGGTATTTTCCTCTACATTTTTGCTTCATTTCTTTGCAGTACATTTGTATAACAAAAAAAATCCCTTAAAAAAAAAGAGCTGGAAATAAAGATATCCAGGTAAATTTAATTGCAATAAATGAATTTGTACTAGACATACTGTTTTGAGGAATATGTGTATTGTTCTTTTCCATTTTGATAATCTGTTTTATAGATTCCAAGGGCAAAAGGGACCATTGTGATCATCTAGTCTGGCTTCCTGTATAACGCCAGGCCATAGAACAACCCCAAAGTAATTTCTAGAGCAGAACTCTTAGAAAAAAACATCCCTTCTCTTTAAAAATTGACAGTGATTAAGAATCCACCATGACCTATGGTAAGTTGTTCCAGACCAGGATGAAAAGGTATAACGAGCATGGATTTTGGAAAGGAAAATCATGTCTGACTTTGAACATATCAATAAAGTAATGGATGAAGTAGAACCAGTTGACATAATTTATTTAGACTTTCTCTTGAACAGATTCTTCTGATTCTAGGAAATGCAATAATACGTATCAGACCTGCTCATCATATATTGATGAAGCGGTTAAAGCCACTTTGTATTTCCTGAGCAGAAACAAGAGTTCAGCATTTACATGTGGCTCCCAGTAGTGTCCTCATTAAATATTCATGTCATTTTCTTTTCTTTTCTATACTTGTCTAGTAACTATACCATTAAAGTCATTAAGCTGCAAGGCTTGGGTTGTTTAAGTGCTATAAGATACGCCCAGAAAATTGTTGGCTCCTGAGATATTGGTTTTCTGTCTAGAGCTCTGGTATTTTCACCATCCTTTGAAACTCCAAATCGAATCATCTCTGCAGCAGAAGAAAAGGAAATTGAGACATAAGGCACAACTCTGTCCTGCAGGGAATAAACAAACAAAAGGTAGATATGCTTACGATGCCATTCCACAAAGAAAGCAGCATTCTGCTTTACAAAAAGCTGCTCTTCATGATAGAATCAGAAAACCACCTCAGCTAGAATTTTTAATTTTTTCTGGGAGAGGGAGTGGGAGAACAGATCTTGTTGCTTTCCATATAAGTGACATCTAGGACATTGCGCTGGTGTAATGGAAAGATATGAGCAGCTAGTCTGGTAGACAGAACTGGCCCCTGGTCATTGAGCCTTCCCGAGTTTGAGGATTCAAGAAATGTCAAGGCTAATCTCAATATTTATGCTGTGTGGAAAAGTCTATTTTTTAGCCCTGTTGGTCGCACAGCTTTAAAGATTGTGATTGTTTATTATTTATTTTCAGTAATGTAGTAATGCTGTATGCGAAGCGCTTTCCAGACACTTAGGAAGGGATGGGCCCTGCTCTGAGGAGTTCACAATTTAAGGACTGATGGTTGCCAGTTAAGGGGAAGGGGACAATCAGTGCTTAAAGTGAGCTGGGAAATAAGCTGCCACTTGTCCAGGGTTCCCAGAGTCATCTCTGGGGAATCTGTGAGGGTGCTCAGGATGTACTGCCAGCTGGCCAGTTTGGAGGGCTCAGGATCATCCTGGATGTCCCAGGTTTTTTTTGGTTGTTTTTTTTAATCTCAGAGGTAGCAGCCCTACTGGGAAGTAAAATTTCGAAATAGCCAAGTGGGTCCTTGGGGGTTTCTTTTTTTGTACTGCCTTGGGGGAAAAAACCCTATGACTGGCTGCTGCCCTCACTTACATGTCTCCTGAGGAAGAAAAACCAATCAAACTACTGCAGGAAGCTCAAGGCATCTCTGCTCACTCCTGTCCCCTCCCCACTAAACTCTGTGAGCAACAGGATGGCTCCTCCGTCTCCCTCCCTGAAACACGTGACCTGGGAAAGGTGGGAGGGGACCCCCCCGCAGCTCCCTCCAGGCCTGGGATAGTGGGGCAAAGAACCCCAGTGGTGCAGAAGGAGCAGAGGGGTGGCAGAACAGATAGGGGATAGAACTGATATGGGACTTGGGGGGATTGATTTGAGGACTGAGGGCTGAATTGATTGTTGGATGAGAGGATGCGGGAGTGGTGAGATACCCCGCTCGTTTTTCAGACCCCTTTAAGAACCAGAGACAATAAGCAATGTATGGATAAGTCAGCTCAGCTCACTGTCAGTTGGGCTGAACTCTCTCTCAAAGCCCCACTTCTACATAGAAGCAAGAGCCTTGCAGGCGAGCTAAGGAGGGGGCGTGCCATGCTTTGGGGGCCTGTGGGGACAGTGGGGAGCCAGTGGAGGGATTCAAAGAGAAGAGTGGCCTGACCAATTCAGCTGGCAAGGAGGATGACATGACATCTTGTGACGGGAGGAAATGTCTGTTTTTGGGAGGCCAGAAAAGAGGATACTGAAGTAGCTGAAGCAGAGGTCAATGCTTGAACAAGAGGTGTCTCTCTAAACAAACCACTAGCTAGGGGTGAAGGTTTGTAACCGTTACATGTCAGAAATACACTGCATATTGACTGTCTCCTTGAGTAGCCCAGGGCTGGCCACTGAGGCCTTTGCAACCCAAGGCCCTGAATCTCCCAGGTAACTCATAGCTGTGACAGGGTGCCACTCAGGCAGTTGACTGTCTGTCTGCCACTGTGCAGGCATTTCTACCAAGCAGCCAGTGCAGCCCTGAGGAAAGGCCATTCAGCAGTGTGAGAGTCAGAGGCATCAGTGGATTTAGCATGATAGAAGGAGCTCCTATATTTCTCCCACCTCCGCCACTGACTCCTCCCTTGACTCAGTTGATTTGACAGATAGGGTCAGATAAGGGGCCTTTCTGCTTATAGGCTAATATAGAACTAGAAGCGCTGTTCTAGCTTATCCAGACACTGTGGATTGATGTAGGGAGCACTGGGTGAAATCCTCTGCCTGTGCTAGGCAGCAGTCCAGACTATATGGTCTCTACTGGTCTTAAAATCTAGGCATATATGAACCCCGGCCACTTATTGTTTGTATTCTCTGGAGTCTTCATGACTGGATGAGGAAACTGTCAGTTCTTCTCAATGGTCTCTATCCTGGTCATAATCTTGAGCCTCTTACTGGGTGTTCTTTGTGTGAAGTGGATTGCATAGTACTTAGTCGCTGCTTGTGTACAGTGACTGTGCAGTTAGGTGACTCAATGCCCACATGTGGATTATGACTTGTTATTCTTGCCGCTTAGCAGGTATTGTGGCAAGGACACAGCTGATAGAAGGAACTCAGTTTGTTCCTGCATTGCTCTTACGACAGAGACTACAGGCTTGCTGCCTTTTTCAGTCTGTTGCATTTCTAGGTGCCTGTTGGTAGTAAGCAGGGTTGTGCTCCAAACCCCTTTCCTCCAAGGATGTGCCTGTGCGGTGTGGTTTGTGACTCATTCCTGTTTCTGTGAGCCCATGGCTATGTGTTTCACCATCCTGGTATCCATTCTCAGGAATGGCTTCCTGGAAAGCAGCGTATCCCTCAAGAGCAACTTCTAAAACTACTGCTTATATGTCAAGTAGCAGGGAGTAGCCATGTTAGTCTGTATCCACCAAAACAACAAGGAGTCCAGTGGCACCTTAAAGACTAACAGATTTATTTGGGCATAAGCTTTTGTAGGTAAAAACCCACTTCTTCAGATGCATCTGAAAAAGTGGTTTTTTACCCATGAAGGCTTATGCCCAAATAAATCTTTAAGGTGTCATCGGACTCCTTACTGCTTATATGATTCCTTCATTGATGTATCTTATACAGGAAGGGCTACTCTCCTTAGACTTTAGGAATGCACACTCTTTTCTTGCATCTCTGGGATGCTATAGATTTCTCAACTGCTCAGCTGCCGTCTGACTAACTAGATCCCTCTGTGGTAAAATAATCCTCTTGCTTGAAAGCAAAAAGAGCCGTCTTCCCCAGTCAGACAGGATCAGGCTCTTGAAAAGGCCTCAGACTCATTAGCTGTCATTAAAGATATGCTAAGAAGGAGCAGCTGTAACCTTGACCAGCTTTTAACAGATGTCAGCTACCCATCCCTGCAGACTTCTGGCTTGCAGTGCACAAACCAGAACACGGAACAAGAACTGGAAGCTGCTTCATGGGTGAAATTTGGCTCAGTGCAGGAAACCTGTGCCTGGCTCCTTGCTTCGTGCTGCTGCTTCCATTCCTCACAGCAGTGAGATCAACACTCACCCTGAAGGGGTAGGGAGCTGGCCAACCAGGGAAATGTGCTTGTGGTGGCAGGCTGTGGGGTGGCTTCTCTCCATCTCTAGTGCCTCTCCACTAGGGTAAGCATGCAGGCTAGGGGCAGGACAGCTGTGGAGACTGGTCAGCATTTTGCCAGTGAGAGGATATTAGGTTTATAGAAATGATTTTTTTCCTCTTTCTGTGCAAAATTCTATGGGTCTTAATCAGTTTTTACTCCATCACAAATCCTATTGACTTAAATGAGGGGTTTGCCTGGGTGAAACTCTCAAGGCCCGATTCAGTGCTCAGGGACACCAATGAGAGCCTTTCCATTGACATCAGTGGGTGCTGGAGCAGGCCCTCGGTGAGCGTGTTGATTAGACAGTAGTAACCGCAGGAAGCAGTGCTCTGAGGGGTCTGGAAAAGCAAACTCACCTCTACAAGGTGCTTCCCTTTTACCACTGCTCCCTGCAGGAGCTACATGAGACACCTGGTGTGAGGAGTGTACAGCTTGTGTAATTGCTGGATTCAGCCAAATGCAGAATCAGTGGCAAATATATTCTGCCAAAGCTGAATTACAAGCCAGCATTGGTAGAGCAATAAATGATACAGACACATGTATTATACTCAATCATTTATTGCAGCAAAATGTTGTGATAAGTATCAAGAACTCTGCAATCTCCTAAAATCAGAAAACAGAACATATGAGATGTGACTTTACCTGCTGCATTTTGTTACTAACTACTATAGACACCCAACATATGATGAAGAAGCATTGCAGAGAAAACCTCTGCGTTTGGTTAAAGAGATGTATAAAAATCCCTAGATATCGTTAAAGGTTGTAATTTCCATTTTCTATCACACTTTGGCAATTACTGATATTCAGCAAAGAATTACTTTTTTCTTCATTTTTTAGAACGTAACATAAAAATGACCATACTGGGTCAGACCAAAGGTCCATCCAGCCCAGTATCCTGTCTACCAACAGTGGCCACTGCCAGGTGACCCAGAGGGAATGAACAGAACAGACAATCATCAAAATTTGTTGCTAGTGACAAAATCTTAGTCTGAAAATAGAGATTGAAAATAATAATGGGATTTTCAGAGGCACTCAGGATTGGTCTAGCTCTGCGCCCATTGATGTCTGGAGTGAAACTCTCACCCTTTGGGCACATCTCCACTTCCAGGCTGCTGCAGTTTCTGAACCCACTCCTGAGTGGGATGCGATATCAGGGAGAGGGTGGACAAGGAAGGTTCAGTTGAAAGTCCTGGCATGAATGGCACCTGGAGAGAAGGAGATGATGCTGCTGAGAGGGCTAGAAGGGAACAGAGTCTCCTCTTGACTTCTCTTTACTCCTGCTTGTACTGAGTCATTATCAAAAATGGCAATGAGGAAGAGTGAAAAAAGGAGCACCTCAGCCAGCCATGTCTCAGGAAGTGGAGTGGTGCCTCCTCTTAATGATGTTGTGTCAATGAGATAATTGTGAAAAACTATTTGACTGAAAACAAGGTTCATAATTTTGGCTAGAATTCAGCCAAATACCTTTTCCTGGCACATTCAACTTCAGTACAGCCCTGCCACTTAAATCTCTCTTCAGGACATCAGGCAACACTGAATCCTAGGGTTTTCATTACATTGAGGTATAATGTTTGCAGACTGTTACAGCCCTGTCAGTCCCAGGATATTAGAGAGACAAGATGGGTGAGGTAATATCTTTTATTGGACCAAGTTCAATTGGTGAAAGACAAGCTTTTGAGCCCCACACAGCTCTTCTTCCAGTGTGGGAAAGGTTACTCAGGCTATGTCTACACTAGGTTTCTCAAACAAGGATTGCCACTTGTGTAGGGAAAGCCCCTGGCAGGCCGGGCCAGTGTGTTTACCTGCCCCATCCGCAGGTCCGGCCGATCACTGCTCCCACTGGCCGCAGATTGCTGCTCCAGGCCAATGGGAGCTGCTGGAAGCGGAGGCAAGCAGTGATCTGTGGCCAGTGGGAGCCACAATTGGCCAGTCTCGCAGACACGGCAGGTAAACACACCAGGCCGGCCTGCCAGGGGTTTTCCCTACACAAGTGGCAACCCCTGTTGAGAAACCCTGATCTACACTTTGCTGCTATAGCACTTCTGTGTAGACACTCACTATAGCAAGGGGAGCAGTTCTCCTATCACTCTAGTTCGTCTATCTCCCTGAGAGGTGGTTGCTAGGTTGACTGAAGAATTCTTCCATTGACCTAGCGCTGTCTACACTGGGAGTTAGCTCTGTACAGCTATAACTCTCAGGTGTGGATTTCTCACACCCTGGGAGATGTAGCTATGCTGATATAAGTTTTCAGTGTAGACCAGCCCTGAATACGAGGTGGAACAGATTGTTAGGCATAAGTAGTTAATGCACATTCTATGTCTACATTATGAAATTAGGGTGATTTAATAGAAGTAGATTTTTTAGAAATAGATTTGATACAGTTGATTGTGTGTGTCCCCACTAAGCGCATTAAGTCAGTGGTGTGCATCCACAGTACCAAGGCTAGCGTCGACTTTTGGAGCATTGCACTTTGGGTAGCTATCCCACAGCTATTCCGCATTCTTGGCCGCCCATTGGAATTCTGGGTTGAACTCTCAATGCCTGATGGGGCAAAAACATTGTCGCAGGTGGTTCTGGGTACATGTCATCAGGCTCCCCTCCCTCTGTGAAAGCAATAGCAAAAAATCGTTTCTTGCCTTTTTTCCTGGGCTACCTGTGCAGACGACATACCATGGCAAGCATGGAGCGCACTCAGCTCACTGTCACCGTATATCTCCTGGGTGCTGTTGGCAGATGCAGTACTGCAGTGCTACACAACAGCCTTGCCTTGCCTTGCGGACAGCAGATGGTACAATACGACTGTTAGCCGTCGTCGTCGTCGTCCCATGGGTGCTCCTGGCCGACCTCAGTGAGGTTGATCGGGGGCGCCTGAACAAAAATGGGAATGACTCCAGGTCATTCTCTTCTTTAAGTTTTGTCTAATGTAGATTCAGTCCTGACTGGAATATCATGCCAGCTGGAGGCTTCTGCCTCAGGCTGCTCTCCCAGTTGGCAACACCACGCAGTCACACCTACCACAGCCTACCCCTTGCTCCCATGGCTGATGAAGCCTGGACAGTAGTAAGGAGCAGTTCAACTATAGGATGAGCAAGTGCAGAATGTTGGTAGAACGTTTAAAAGTGCGCTGGTGCAGTTTACTGACTCGGTTAGACCTCAGTGAAATCAATATTCCCATTGTTATTACTGCTTGCTGTGTGCTCCACAATATCTGTGAGAGGAAGGGGGAAGACGTTTATGGCGGGGTGGAAGATGGAGGCAAATCGCCTGGCTGCTGATTACATGCAGCCAGACACCAGGGTGGTTAGAAGAGCACAGCAGGGCATGCTGTGCATCACAGAAGCTTTGAAAACCAGTTTCATAACTGACCAGGTTACGGTGTGAAAGTTCTATTTGTTTCTCCTTGATGAAAACCCTCCCCCTTGGTTCACTCTGCTTCCCTGTAAGTCAACCGTCCTCCCCTTCCCCCTTTGATATCCACTTGCAGAGGCAATAAAGTCATTATTGTTTCAAATTCATGCATTCTTTATTAATTCATCACACAAATGGGGGGATAACTGCCAAGATAGCCCAGGAAGGGTAGGGGAGGAGGGAAGCACGGGGTGGGGTACTTGTAGGAAAACCCCCAAGAATGGCATGCCGCTCATCATAGAAGCGGCATGTCTGGGGCTCTGACCCGGAGTGGCTGTTTGCCTCTCTGGATCTTTGGTAGGCTTCATGCGGCACTGCTGCGGGTCCCCGTTATAACCTCTGTCCTTCATGTCCTTGGAGATTTTTTTCAAATATTCCAGCATTTTGTCTTTTGGAACAGAGTTCCAATAGCATGGATTCATCTCCCCAAACAGCAATCAGATGCAGTACCTCCCGTTTGGTCCATGCTGGAGCTCTTCTGTGATTCTGGGACTCCATGGGCGCCTCTGCTGATGCGCTCTGCATGGTCACCTGTGCTGATCAGCTCACTACGCTGGCCAAACAGGAAATGAATTTCAAAAGTTCACGGGGTTTTTCCTGTCTACCTGGCCAGTGCATCTGAGTTGAGAGTGCTGTGCAGAGTGGTCATAATGGAGCACTCTGGGATAGGTCCCAGAAGCCAATACCATCAAATTATGTCCACACTACCCCAAATTCGACTCAGCAGGGTCAATTTCAGGACTAATCCCCTCATCAGGGAGGAGTACAGAAATCAATTTTAAGAGCCCTTTAAGTCGACAAAAATGGCTTCGTTGTGTTAAATCAATCTAACACTGCTAAATTCGACCTAAACTTGTAGTGTAGACCAGGGCTAAGAGACCATTCAAAGTGAAATGACCTTTTAACACCTCTCCAGTCATAGGACACAAAAAGGGAGCTAGTGCATTACAGATTGTTGTATTAAGCCACAAATCTAGTGTCTTTGGGCTGGTCCACACTAGAAAATTAGGTTGACCTAGCTATGTTGCTCAATGGTGTGAAAAATCCACACACACCCCCGAATGTTGTAGTTAAACTGACCTACGTCCCCTTGTAGACAGCACTAGGTCAACGAAAGAATTCTTCCATCGACCTAGCTACCACCTCTCGGATAGGTGTATTGTCCACACCAACAAAAGAACCCGTCCTGTCGGTGTAGGCAACATCTACACTGAAATGCTACAACGGCGCAGCTGCAGGGCAACACCTTGCCGCATTTTAAGTGTAGACACGCCCTTTACTAAAACCATGATTTTCAGTGTCTAGCAAAGTTATGAATTTAAGCTCCCAGGCTCATCTTTTGAAAGGGTTGTGCAGGTTTCCTTTGAGGACAAGAATGAAGAGATCAGATATGGAGTGATCACTTGATGAAAAGTGTTTGTCCACGGGTGGTGTGGTGTGTTCATCTTTTATCACTTTTCTGTGTGAATTCATTGGAGAGCCATGCAAATGAAGCCTCAGCAGTATGCAGCGAAATGTTCAGGGGGGTTCAGTAATGTTGGGTGCTCCACTCCCAATTTCAGCCACTCCTTATGCATGGTTTTCAGAGGCCCTGAGGTCCCCTAGCTCCCATCCCTTGGGAGAGGTGTGTGCTCAGCACCTTTGGAAAATCAGGCAGGCAATGGCTGAAACTGAGCACCTAAAAATGGAGGCGCACAAAATTAGTGAACATCTCTGAATGTTATAAAGCCACCAAAACTCCTGACTGGAATGACAGCCTCCTAATTCACTGCTACCCTGATTTGTATTTGATAAAGAACATGAATCTGGCTCCAGGGCCAGTGCAAGGAAGTTTCGCGCCCTAGGCGAAACTTCCACCTTGAGCCCCCTAGCCCTGCAGCAGTTCCCTGCTCCCCCTCTACCCTGAGACACCTCCACCCCAGGGCAGCTCCCTCCCTGCCCTGAGGTACCATCTCCGCCCCCGGCAGCTTCCCACCCCCTGGCCTGGGGAGCCGTGCGATACCTTCCCACCCCAGCTCACCTCTGCTCCGTGTCCTCCCCGAGCACGCTCCCCCCGCTCTAATTCTCCTCCCAGGCTTGCGGCACCAAACAGCTGAGTGAGCAGTGTAGTTATATTGGAAAGGAACATCCATCTCTGGGACAAAGTACTAAGAGGGACGGCTACTCAGTTAAATGACAAGATCGGTAGAAAAACAGTATTATTTTTCATAGTACCAAAGCTGAATTTCATAGCAGCCAGCTGCTAACATCTGACAAATTGTTGATGATTGCTACATCCATCCATGCACTTATATGGTGTGCCTCAGTGTGGTAACTGAGTTTGGGGTGCTCAGAGCACTCTGGATGTAGCTAGGGGTCTGGCTCAGAGAGTCTAAAAATAAATCCAAATAAATTATCTGCCTGGTTTTCGTTAGACTTCCAGGAAATTAGGCAGCTTTAAGCAATAGCCTGCACGTTTCTAACAGTTCCCTTTCAGGTTGCTTTTATAAACAACAAGCAAAACTATCAGAATTCTATGCAGTCATGTTCATGAAATTTCTGCAGCAGGCAAACACAGTTATCTGCATGAAATTCGGAGGATTACATCTAACTAGAATAAAACAGGAATTCACGCATTTTGCCCTGTGCCCAGATCATATCCAGTGCACTTCATAATTGTGTACCAGTAATTAAACCCTGAAAAGCTTCCTCTCTAGGTGTAGTAATTTTAAGTAAAGTCAGCTGAGGCACTGGAAGGAAAGTGGGCTCCTCAGAAATCAACTTTATTCGGCTTAAGAGATAGCTAACTTTGTAAGGCCCCAGTTCAGCAAGAAACTTCAGCAGATGCTCCACTTGGAGCATGTGACGAATCCCACTGAAATCAATGGGACGACTCATGTGCTTCAAGTTAAGCGTGTGTTTAAATAACTTTCCAAATCCGGGGCCACAATGAGCACCATTTGCAAACTCTGAAACCATTGAATAGTACCAGACCCAGGAGTAACTCCTGCGGGACCCCACTGGATACGCTCTCCCAGCTTAACAGCAAACTGTTGATAACTACACGTCTGTTAAAAATATGCCAGTGGAGAGCCAGGGAATTATACAATCATATTGTATTTTGGTACCAGGAAAAAGATGTGAGAAAATCATTGAAGACAGAATTATAAAGCTTCCAGATAAGCATATTATAACTGGGTCAGTTAGGGCTTTGTGACCTGTTGGAATTCTTTGAACGAGTTAACAAACTAGTGGATACAAGGAAAGTGGTGCTGATAATGTACTTAGAATTTCAAAAGGCTTTTGAACAAGAAACGCTGGTAACAATGAGGTGAGAGGTTAAGGCTTGTCGGGGATTAAAAACTGGTTAAGAGATAGGAAACAAAGAGTAGCAATGTATGGCCAATTTTCAGCATGGAAAGAGGTTAATAGTGAGTTGCCCCAGGGATAAGTATGATGACAGGTGTTTCTCAACATATTTAATAATGACCTAAAAGATGGGGTGAATAGTTGGGTGGCAAAATTTGCTGATGCTACAAAATGATTTAAATTAGTCAAGCCAAGAGAGGCTTATGAAGAACACCAGAAGGCCCTAACAAAACTGATTATTGGGCAACAGAATGGCAGCTGAAATTCAATTTAGACAAGTGCATGGTAATTTGGTAATGCACAGTGAAAGGAACAATATAAAGTACTTGAACACATTGATGGGTTCTGAATTAGTTTTAACTCCTGAAGGGGGAAAGGTCTAGGAATCATTGTGGACAACCCAATATGCAGAGGCAGAGAAAAATGTTCACAATACAATAGGGAATAATCTGGAAATATAATTCAATAACATAAATTGCAGGCATGTCCTCACCTTGAATCTTTCGTTCAGGTTTGAACTTCTCCTTTCATCAAAAACATAGAAAAGAGAGAAAAGGTCGGCAGACAAAGGCAATGAAAATTATTCAAGACATGGGACAGAAGGAGAGATTTAAAGGCTGAGGACTACTTAAAGTTTGGAAAGTGGAGCAACAGAACTTGATAGAGGTACAGTGAATAAAATAACATATAGTGCATGTGTCTGCTCTTATCCCACTTGGATGAAATCCTGACTCTATTGACTTCAGTGGAGCAAGGATTTCACCCTTTGTCACTGTACAAGAACAAGGATGCATCAACGAATCTAAAAGTCTCTTTAAATTCAAACTCCAATCTTCTTCCTATGCTTAGCATGTTATAGTGAATGAATGATTTTAAAGTGAATTCGTGTATCCAAAATATAGCCGAAATAGGAACACCTAGAAAAAGCTCATATTTATAAATACCTTAACAAAAATACTTAACAGTAACTCATAGACTCATAGGTCAGAAGGGACCAATCTGATCATCTAGTCTGACCTCCTGCACAAGGCAGGCCACAGAACCCCACCCATCCAATTTTATAACACCCCCTATCCCAGGACCGAGTTATTGAAATCCTCAAAATTGGTTTGAAGACCTCAAGCTGCAGAGAAATCACCAGCAAGCGACCCGTGCCCCACGCTGCAGGGGAAGGCGAAAAACCTCCAGGGTCCCTGCCAATCCGCCCTGGAGGAAAATTCCTTCCCGACCCCAAATATGGCGATCAGCTAAACCCTGAGCATGTGGGCAAGAGTCACCAGCCAGCACCCAAGAAGGAATTCTCTGCAGTTACTCAGTTCCCATTCCATCCAACATCTCCCCACAGACCATTGAGCAGACCTATCTGGTGGTAATCCAAGATCAATTGCCCAAATTAACGATCCTATCATAACATCCCCTCCATATACTTATCAAGCTTTGTCTTAAAGCCAGAAAAGTCTTTTGCCCCCACTACTTCCCTCGGAAGGCTGTTCCAGAACTTCACTCCCCTAATGGTTAGAAACCTTCGTCTAATTTCAAGTCTAAACTTCCTAATATCCAGTTTATACCCATTCGTCCTTGTGCCTACATTAGTACTAAACTTAAATAATTCCTCTCCCTCCCTAACGTTAACCCCCCTGATATATTTATATAGAGCAAGCATATCCCCCCGCAGCCTTCTTTTGGCCAGGCTAAACAAGCCAAGCTCTTTGAGTCTCCTTTCATAAGGCAGTTTTTCCATTCCTCGGATCATCCTTGTAGCCCGTCTCTGAACCTGTTCCAGTTTGAATTCATCCTTCTTGAACATGGGACACCAGAACTGCACACAGTATTCCAGATGTGGTCTCACCAACGCCTTGTATAACGGTACTAACACCTCCTTATCCTTGCAGGAAATACCCCGCCTGATGCATCCCAAAATCGCATTTGCTTTTTTAACAGCCGTATCACATTGGCGACTCATAGTCATCCTGCTATCAACCAGTACCCCAAGGTCCTTCTCCTCCTCTGTCGCTTCCAACTGATGCGCCCCCAACGTATATCCAAAATTCTTATTATTAATTCCTAAGTGCATAACCTTGCACTTTTCACTATTGTATTTCATCCTATTTCTATTACTCCAGTTTACAAGGTGGTTCAGATCTTCCTGAATAGTATCCCTGTCCTTCTCCGTGTTAGCAATACCCCCCAGCTTCGTGTCATCCGCAAACTTTATTAGCACATTCCCGCTCTTTGTGCCAAGGTCAGTAATAAAAAGGTTAAATAAGATCGGTCCCAAAACCGATCCTTGAGGGACTCCACTAGTGACCTCCTTCCAGCCTGACAATTCACCTTTCAATACGACCCTCTGGAGTCTCCCCTTTAACCAGTTCCTTATCCACCTTACAACTTTCATATTCATTCCCATCTTTTCCAATTTGACTAACAGTTCCCCGTGCGGAACCATGTCGAACGCCTTACTGAAATCTAGGTAAATTATATCCACCGCATTTCCTTTATCTAAGTAATCCGTCACCTTCTCAAAGAAGGAGATCACATTGGTTTGACACGATCTACCTTTACTAAATCCGTGTTGCAATTCGTCCCAATTACCATTGACCTCTATGTCCTTAACTACTTTCTCCCTTAAAATTTTTTCCAAGACCTTGCATACTACGGACGTCAAGCTAACAGGCCTATAATTACCCGGATCACTTTTATTCCCTTTCTTAAAAATAGGAACTACATTAGCAATCCTCCAGTCATACGGCACAAACCCCGAGTTTATCGATTGCTTAAAAATTCTCGCTAACGGGCTCGCAATTTCGGGCCCGTTAGCGAGCTTTAATATCCTCGGATGGAGATTGTCCGGGCCCTCTGACTTCGTCCCATCGAGCTGTTCAAGTACGGCCTCTACCTCAGTTGCGGTAATATCCACTTCCATATCCACATTCCCATTTATCATCCCTCCATCATCGCAAGGTTCCTCACTAGCCTTATTAAAAACTGAAGCAAAGTACTTGTTTAGATGTTGGGCCATGCCTAGGTTATCCTTAACCTCCATTCCATCCTCAGTGTATAGCGGCCCCACTTCTTCTTTCTTTTCTATTTTCCTCTTCTCCTTTTCTCTGCTGTGATGTAAAATCTGGTGCAGTTCCCTATTCCGACCAAGAGGAGACATGAACACTTTTACCCTTGCTTTTTCAAGACTCGTTTGTAATCATCCTTTCATTTCTCCCAGCTAGCGATACCAGCAATATTTTATGTATTATTTATTAGAGATGTTTGCATTTAGGTTTGCTAGTAGGGAAAAGTGCATTCATTTGGATTAAATAAAATTAGTCCATCTTGAACTGAACCTGACTTTTTATGAAATTCAGAAAGGGTAAACTAACATTTTTTGAATACTCCTCTGCAGTTTTTGGTTTTAGCCATGAGCAGAGGTCAAACAGATACACTCTAGTTTTCTGCAGGCTTTGAGGAACAGCCAAAACTTCCATAACATTGGAAAAATACCTTAGTTTACTGTCAGACTGGGGGCCATAGGCATTGGGATTAAAGAGGGTTTAATAGAATCGGAGTTCATGAAGTGAGGATTGCTTCTCTTCCTACTGAATATGCTTTGGGAAAAGGTACTTTTGCACTATTTAAGTAGCCTATCAGAAAACAAGAAGTACTAAAAATCTTTCAAGAAAGTCTTATTCCCTGAGATTTCTGTCTGCAAAGACATCTGGATATGTCCTATTGTGCCTTAGTAAAGCATCTGAGCTTTATCCATCTCTGTTTACACTCAGGGCCTGATGTTCAGAGGTGGTGAGCACCTGCAGCCTGCATCCATTGGAATTGTTGGTGCTCAGCACTGTATGGATATGCTTTGAGTGAAATCTTCCTTTAAACAAGCAAAAGAACTTTGGACAGGGGAAAGGTGCTTTTCTTTGTTCTGGGTCACACCATGCAACCTCAGATAATCTTGCACATTTAATACATTCCCTTTTCCTGTTCTTGCACAGCTGGGTAGTAACCACGATACGTACTAAACGCTTCTATGATTGAAGACAAAGAATTACTAATGGGTAGCATGATTCATCTCTATCATCACTGGTAAATATCTGAGAGAGAAAAATACAAACCCACAAAATCAAATGTCCTAATCTACCAAAAAATCAATATTCAAATAGATGCAGTCTGGGCAAAGTTCTCTAAAAGGGTAAGACAGCACTTTCCATTTTTAAAATGGATAGTCTTTTTTTTTATTGTTTACCATAATAGCAGGAAACAGCTGTGCTTTGCTTTTTTAAAAGAAATAAGTAAAACATGCAAGATAAAAACAGTTCATCTTTGGATTAAGCATGGCTCAGTGACTTCCTCTGTGGCCAACTCATTTGGAACTTTTCCTTTTCGCTGCAGTTCCTGGAGTCCGAGTCATGAACATATCCTGATTTAGCTTGTGCGTCCAAAAGGAACAACTAGGCAACCAGGCTGCAGATCAGCAATCACTGAAAACTGGGGTGGTAATTGGAGTTGGCAGGGATCCGCTGATCAGACAGCATGGGCACAGAATCATAGAATCTCAGGGTTGGAAGGGACCTCAGGAGGTTATCTAGTCCAGCTGCCTGCTCAAAGCAGGACCAATCCCCAACTAAATCAGGGAAAGGCAGCATGGCATGCTGAGTAACGCACAGGGCTAGATGCCAAGAAATGACGATTCTGTTCCCAGCCAAGTCACTGACCTATGGTGGGTAAAACACTCTTTGTTCCCTCTCCTGTCTTGTCTATTTAGACTGCAAACTGTATGGGTAAGAGACTACCTCTTATGTGGTGTGTGTACTGTGCCACCACAGTGGAGCCTCTAGGCACTACAGTAAGAGGAATGAGTGATCCAGGAGGTTGAAAAGACCAAATATACAATGAAAACTGTCTTAATGGGCCACCTGAGGGAGTGGCAAGAATCAGCCACCTCAGGGACACCATGATGCTGTGGAGAAGGCAGTGGACTGTCAATCAGGAGAGTTGTGCTCTACCCTGTCTCTGCCAGGAACTTCCTGTGAGACCTTTCGTCACCCTGTGTGTTTGCTTGGCCACTGGTGTAGTGGGGATAGTAATACTTTCTCCACCTGGACAAAATACTTTGGGATCTATGGACCAAACGTGTTACGCAGTAGCAGAATAAAGATAAAATGAAAGGTAACTTGTATGGGAAATGTTGAGAAGCCTATAAAAATGGTGGCCTATGACAAGGGTTACCGGATGGCTTAATGCAGGGTTCACTGTCCAGTCAAACAGTAAAGGTGCCCAGAGAGGTAATGTTTTTTCCCAAATTGGTTTTCTGGCAGAATGAATTTTGAGGTGATATTTGAAATAAACCCAAACCTATAACTACCCCTACCTTCCACTGTTATTAATCTACTGCTTTCTGATTGGTTGTAGTAGCCCAGTGGGATACTACTGCACCATGGCTGCTATGAGGCAGCTCCCTCATCTTTAGTGTCCCACATCTGGAAGGAATCTTAGTTTTGGCCATGTCTTCTCCATGGAAAGCCGTGTGTTAAATGTGTCATGAAAGTATTCTTTCAGGCACACAGTTTGCTCAATATCCCACAATGCATAGTGCACAGTATCCCATGGTGACCTTGCAACATCCTATTGAATGTATCACTAGTGACCTGCCCACCAACTTTATCTATCCAGCCTGTCTTCCTGCCGCTCTCTGGTTTAGGCATGTAGTATGTACCCTCATTGCAGCATCGAGGCACTAGCAACAAAATTAAGGGTTCATTGAAATTGTCCACAGTGAACTCTATTCTTCTCCATTCCTTGCGTCTGCCCCTGTTATTTAGAATCCTCTGCTTCCCCCTTTACTTCTTTTCCGCCCTCTTCCTCCTCATTATCCTCTCTCTATAAGAAATGCCGCAGGCCATTCTTCAGCCTTTGTTATTGAGCGAAGGCTTTTTAGATGAGCTCTGAAAGTGATCCACCTACAGCTCATTCTGATTTGATTCCATTAATGGGATATGATGGGGTGTCCCCCCTCACACTAGCATGCAAGGAGTTAATAGAACCCTCAGGAAGCTGTGCAGGAAGCAGCCACTAGGAGAGAGGCTGCAAGAAGCAGCCAGTCAGGACCCAGAGGTAGTGAGTTGCTGCCTGGAGCTCTAGGAGGGAGACCTGGGTTCCTAACAGGTGGATGGAAGCTAGCCCCATGGACAGAGCAGTTGCTGGTGGGGAGTGAGCAGGAGCTCCTTGCTGGCTGCTAGGACTAACATGCTGAGGCCCTGAGGTAAGGGCAAAGAAGGTGTTGAGGCCACGGGGAAGTGGCCCAGGGAAATGTACTGAGAAGTTGGAGGGGATGCAGCATGTGGCTGCCATCTACAGGGTCCCTGGGTCAGGGCCCAGAGTAGTGGATGGGCCCAAGTCATACACACCACACCCTCCACAGTTGCCACTGGGGAAGTGGCTGGACATTTGGACAGCTGTATTAAACCCCAGAAGGGGGGAGCACAGATGGTAACACAGCCAGAGGGCCACGTCATGAAGAGGATGCCCCAGTCCCTGGAGTGACGTCGGTCAGAGAGCAGACATATTGGTGAGTGAAACACCATGAGGAGAGGGCATACCGACCTGTGGAGCTAATCCCCAAGATGGCCAGCATGAAACGCCAGCGTGGTGAATGGAGTCCCATCACACAGCGATAGTCCATCAAAATTGCTCTGGCCCCTGCTCATAAGAGTTTTGCCCTTGCCTCTGTCAGCCATAGCATCCCCACTGAGTAAAGCTACAGGTCATGGATGGGGAGATGGCCTTTGAGAGAGCCTTTGGAATCAAGACTAGGATCTTCATGGAGCAGCATACGTCCTCCCCATCATGAAGCTTGATTATTATAATTCCCTCCTAGAAGGGCTTCTCCACTACAGCTATTTAGGGCCTGATCCAAAGCCCATTGAAATCAATGGGAGTCTTTCTACTGATACGGTTCCTAATGCAGAACCCAGCAGCACAGTGGTTCATAAGACTGATCAGTTGTGATGATTTCAAAGCTGTCCTGTATTCTTTATACTAGCTGCCTATGGAGCAGCAGACTGATTTTTAAGATCATCCTGCTGTTTTTTTAAAGCCTAAAATAACACTGTGTTTGAGACCCCTTCTTTGAATCGTGAGGGTTGTCTGCACTCTGATATGTCCTGATATCCAGGAATTCTCTGCTGCATCCTTGGTTGATGGGAGATGGCACTTTTGCTGTGGCAACTCTCCATGTGTGGAACTCTCCGTCTCTGAATAGCTGGATACCTTGTCAGAGGTGTCTTTAATGTTAGGTCCCCCTCCTGGAATTGCTTCTTTGGGGGTAGACGTCTGTGCTCTTGTGGCGCCCGACTGACACCAACAGGCCCTGTGCGTTTGCTGGTCTCTGTGCAGGATCAGAACCATCATCTGCCCCTATATAAGACTCTTCCCCTCCTAACTGATGGTGGTTATTTGTATTATAGTAGTGCCTAGAGGCACTGTACTCACACATTGAGACCGAGTCAGTCCCTTTCCTGAAGAACTTACAGTCTTAGTAGACCAGGCATGTGAAGGGTGGGAGCAAGGAAGAATCAGCACATCTTTGTATACAGGTGGAAAACTGACACACACGGGGATTGAGGCCCAGATCCTCAAAATATTTAGGCTCCTAGCATCTACTGAAATGGAATTTAGGACCCTAGATACTTTTGAGTGTCTAGGCCTAAGTGACTCACCCAAAGTCACACAACAGGGAGTCCGTGACAGAGCCAGAGGGCAGAACCTAGCCTCCTGAGTTCAGGAGCACCACCAGCCTTTTTGCCACCCTAGGTGGCAGAAGGTTCTGCCCCCCGAAATGCCACCCCTGACAGAGGCAGTGGAATGTCCAGCCCCTGAAATACTGCCGACGACCGGGGCGGCCGAAGATCCAGTCTCTGCCCCCCAAATGTTAGTGCCCTAGGCGACCGCCTAGGTCACCTAATGGGTTGTGCCAGCCCTGCCTGAGTTCCAGTCTCATGCCTTAGCCTCCTATTCCTCAGCCTTTCACAATCACTTCTGAAAGGGCTGGGCTTTTTTTTCTTAATTTTTCATTTTTTAAACTGTATTTTACACTGTTTTGCAGAACTCTGAGCATACCAGTAGGGATGTGGTTCTAGATAATTATAATTTTTCTTTGTGATTATTAATAGATTAATCCTTAATAACCATGTGGAGCTAGTTTAAACATTTTTTAAAAGTTTCTTTTCACTTTGGTTTCCGAGGACCTTTGGAAGAATGCTAACAAAGTGACTCAGTCCCCGCTGGGGCTCTACACAGGTGCCGGGATTTGTTCTAGCAGGATCCAGGCCAAAGGTTCTTTGTTACTGGTGTTGGGAAAACGTAAAATAGGTTAGATGTTCCATCCAGTTCAGAGAGGAAAATTCCAACGGCTCATTCAGAGTTTACCTGAGCAGCCTGTGAGGGGACAGACTCCAAACAGCTGCTAGAAAAACTTAGAAAGCCTCATTTTGGTTTTCAGTTTGCTATGCTGGTAATAAATGAGTACAAGGTGGCCGGGGCTTTGCTTTGACAATGGTCAGTAATTGCTCCACAAATAGAGGCTTCATCCTTGCCCCAGCTTTTCTCTTTGGTGGTCAAGGCCGGTTTTGGAACGCTAGCTTCCAATGCGTGGCCCAAGAGCTGGAAATAAGCTAATCTGCTGAACACACTTAGGGAAATGTACAGAAAAGGAAATTCTCAGCCTCACTAGGTGATAGTTACTGTGCCACCAGCCATGAAGGGCATGAGCAGGAGAACTGGCCTATGCCCATGATACTTCCTCTGGACAGGGGCTTTTAGAGCCATGCATCTGTCCTAACCCCCAACAGTTCCACTTCACCCTTCTGTGTCCCAGTGCAGGAGTCAGTTCTTTGGCATTCAGGGGAGTGCTCTTCAAAGAACAGTGATCACTTAAAAGATGTGAAACTGGTAGAGCCTTCCACAAGGTTCAATTTTTGTTCCTTAACACCGCCCATTTCAGTTCTGTCACTCCCGTGCCTTCTCCTCTCTTCTCAGCTGCTTACCACTCCTGGACTAATTAAATGCAAACAGGCCTTTCAATGGTGCTACAGAAAGTGCATACAAAATGAGCCATCTCCCCGAAGAAGCAAACCATTACCAGAACTAGTTTCTGCAGACCAAAACCTCTTTTAAGTTTAATGCAGAAGAAATTTTAATTAACTATTATTATGACACTAACAAGCAATTATTATACTGGTCCCTGCTCCTCCTTGTGACAAGGACTACAATCTGGTCATTGACCTCGTTGAATAGGTCCCGGGAAGGTAGTGAAAGCTCTCTACTGCCGCCCGCAAATGACTAGTTCTAAAAGGAACGGAGTACTAAATGCATAGCAGTCATCATAGGCAATTCCCTTTGGTGCTGAGAAACTTGTGTCTTTGTCATATTAAATAACCTTTGTCAAAACACAAGACGGATGCTCTAGAAATTCTTTATCAATTTGGACATAGGCTACTAATAAAGTGAATGTACTGTTTTCGTTGTTTAACCTCTGAGGCCGAGAACCTTGTAAGTGAATCTCTGTCCTCTGTGAAAAAGAAATAGGCTGTTGGGGAAATGATGAGTTCAGTGTAGGATGCTTGCTTCTGTGTTGATTGAGGGTTATTTGTGCTTCTTTTTGCTTGCCTCCCTACAGCGCTAGATTGAGTTGCAAAGTTCAAGTGCAGATAAACACTATTTTGAAAGCTTGAAATGAGGAATTTCTTGTCCACTTGTAAGGACCCCAGTTCCTTCTGGGTCGGACAGTTCATGCATATTTCCTAAGGCTCCAAATAAATTATGCTACAAAATACTGGTAGTGTATTTCTTAGCAGTTATTTAATTCCATTGTTTGAGTGACCTGATCTGGTACAGTTGCTCTGTTCTTTCAGGGATCCAGCTCAGACTGAAGATTGCCTGCTCATGCCAGCTGACCGAGCGTTCACAGTGCAACTCCCAGGAGTGCCCCCTAGGTTGAATTATATGACAGGTACGACATTAATCTACACAGTAAGTAGCATCGTGCTGCTTTGCAAGCGAGAAAGGTGTGGAGGAAGGAACATAGGGTCCTCACAAACACATGCAGAGCTTTCAACTGGTTCCTATAACTCAGACCACTTTTGGAATTTACACTGGGCCCTGATGGGCTATGCCCTGGCTTTCTAGAAATGTCCGTAGGGTCAATGCTGCAGAATGAACAGCAGTTGGGCGACTCTCCTGATTTTGTCAAACCTAGCCTACAAGTCTTGGCTTAATGTGCCATCTCTGTTCATCGATTCTCTTCCTATAGTTCTTGCATGACTGTCAGCAGTGAAGAAGAGGGAAGTAGAGATTGCTAACACTGTGTCTTCTGTCTATAGAAGACCAACTTTTAATGCCTTGATGAGTGAAAAGTGGAGGAAAGATATTTGGAGCAGGAGCTGGATAGGCTATTTCCAGCTGGTATTTAAGAGGAGAAACAGGAAAGTGTTACATAGGAGCCAAGGGACAAGAAAATGTATTTCATTATGGAACGTACCGGTGGAGTCTTAGACAAGTTGGAAGTTTCCCTTTAAAGGATGGTTATGATCAAACAAGATAGTCATCTTTGGTTTCTATATTTATTCTACATCCAGGGGTGAAAGTAACGTAAAGGATTTACTGGTATGCCAGAGTCCTGAGTGAGGGCGTGGCCTCAACCAGAAGAAGTGGGGCCTTTCAAGATTTAAAGGTCCTGGTGCTCTGGCTGTGGCTGGGAGCTCCAGGGCTCACTGTGAGGATCCCCAGACCCTTTAAAGCACCGCTGGAGCCCTCCGTCGCTGGGGCTCCGGCAGGTGGGCTCCAGCAGTGATTTAAAGGCCACTGCAGGAAGCCTCAGGCTCTTTAAAGCGCAGTCCAAGCCCTGCTTCCAGAGCTCTGGTGTCGCTTTAAAGGGCCCAGGGCTCCCTGCAGCGGCTGGAGCCCTGGGCCCTTTAAATCACCACTGGGGAAGCTGGTCCAGTCTGGCACGGCGTTGCCAGTAAGCTGTATCAGACCGTACCGGCTTACTTTCATCTCTGCCTACGTCAATAACTTCTGCATCAATATTTCAAGTTAAAACTAGATTATTCTAACTGCCAACACTGCATAGCTCAGCCTAGTGTCTGAAAAATCAAATTGTCTTATGTACATAATCGACAACAATAGCTATCTTCATCTCAGCGTTTAAGTAGCAGCTACCATAATGATAAATAAGGCATAACAGGATATCCTTTTATGCCTCTGTGGCTATATTGGCTCTGCTTTGCTGACAGTAAAGATTCATGGGGTTTTGGCTGTTGTTTTATTAATCAGAGAACACATAGGGAGCTGATCTAAAAGGTACGTCTCCACTGGAACATAAGCCTGGGGTCTGTGGGACTCGAGCCTGCAGGCTCGATGTTTGCAAGCCAGGCTTGAGCATCCACGCTGAATCTTAACCCTCAGGTTAGAATTTCTGGTCCCAGATCTTAAACCCACACTCAGATGTGTCCGCACTACACAGACCTGAGTCAAACCAGCCTATCCCAGGCTTCCCAGTGCCCAGCTGTCACCTCTCTAGACCTTTGTTCGTGGGGCACCATGTCTATCCTGCAGCACTTGACAGGAAGTTGTCACAGCCCACCAATACATCCAGGGTGCTCCCAGAAATATGGAGGAGTCACCCTTTGAAGAACGTGTCTTGCTTGGGCTTTCATTCCCACTTCAGGAAATGGGCAGAGCGTCCATGAGACCCTGACAGACATGTTGGCAGCATTTTCTGAAGGCGCCTGTCAGAGGAGGGGAGGAGGAGGATACAGACATGGCAGATTTTAATGTTCTGATGCTGCTCATGACTCTCAGTACAGCTGCTGCTCTTCCCTATGCAGACCAGTGATTCTAGAGCAGGGACACAGGCACAGACTGGTGGGATCGTATTGTCATCTGGACCTGGGACAATGACCAGGTTGCCAGGAAACTGCCCCTCCTCTTTAAAGCCCCGTTAATTTTTGAAATTCCATTTCCTGGTTGCCCGGCTTGGAGAGCTCTCCTAGCAACCCTAGAATATGCCTACCTAGCAACTGACCATGCCATCTCCGCACTGCAGACGCACTTCTGCCTGGAGAGCACAGGAGGTGTTGGATCTCCTGGGTCTGTGGGGAGAAGAGGCTATGCTGTGCACACACAGCTCTGATCCAGCTGTAGAAACATCAGCATCTACAAGCAGATCGCTGGGGGCATGGAGGACAAGAAGCACCAGCCACAGTGCTGCTTGAAAGCCAAGGAGTTGCAGCAGAGGTACCAGAAGGCACGCTCTGGTGCAGAGCCACAGACCTGCCGCTTTTACAAAGAACAGTATGCCATCCTCAGCAGAGATCCTACCACCTTCCCAAGGTCCTCCTGGATACTTCAGAGGAACTCAAGTCAGAGGCTGTGACGTTATTGACATAATCTGGGACCATATAGAACATGGTTGCAACCAAGGTCCTGTAGTGGCACCAAATCGTAGGTAAAGGGGGTCATATAAGGTGTCTAAGACCAGGTTATGGGTTGCTGGTTATGATTATGCTGTCTATATGTATGTATCATTTTGTAGTTGAAGTTATGAGTATTGCCTCTGTACTGTCTGTATTTTAAATTTGTGCTGTGCTTCTGGGAAACATACCAGACAAGTTGGTGTTAGCTCTGCCTAGCCTGCTTGATGGCCCATTAAGGACCATCAGCTACACAATTGACCCACTGAGAGAAGGCAAATATGCCTTGTAACTTAGCAAAGTATGCAGGGACTTGCCCATGTGACTCCAGACTCCATTTTGCTGTAATTTTCCACAGTAAGAACAAAGAAGTGTTCTTACACCTGGAAAAAGCCTATAAAAGGCTGATGCCTCGTCTCCATCTTGTCTTCAATCGCGCTTCTTACCTCTGGAGGGACTTTGCTACAAACTGAAGCTCTGAACAAAGGACTGATGACCCATCCCAGCTGGGAATGTTCTCCAGAGACTTGATTTGAACCTGCAGTTTACTCCATCACTGGTACAAGCCTGAACCAAGAACTTTACCATTACTGTATATAATTGATTCCATTTAACCAATTCTAGCTCTCATCTCTATCTTTTTCCTTTTATGAATAAACCTTTAGATTTTAGATTCTAAAGGACTGGCAACAGCATGATTTGTGGGTAAGATCTGATTTGTATATTGACCTGGGTCTGGGGCTTGATTCTTTGGGATCAAGAGAACCGTTTTCTTTTGTTGGGGTGTTGGTTTTCATAACCCATTCACCCCCAGGATGAGTGGCACTGGTGGTGATACTGGGAAACTGGAGTGTCTAAGGAAATTGCTTCTGTGATTTGTGGTTAGCCAGTGGGGTGAAACCAAAGTCCTCTTTGTCTGGCTGGTTTGGTTTGCCTTAGAGGTGGAAAAACCCCAGCCTTGGGCTGTGACTGCCCTGTTAAAGCAACTGGTCGTAAATTGGCACTCTCAGTTGGATCCTGCCAGAACCGCATCATCACAGAGGCCTCCACTGTGAACAAAGAGGAGATGGTGTTGGATGAGAAAGGGAAGGAGGAGTATGGGGGACAGGTGACCGGGGGATCCAGCTCCCCAGTGAGCCAGGACCTCTTTTTGACTCCAGTGCTGTCCAGCCAGTCCCGACAATCAAGCTTGAGTGAGCCTGAAGGAGGGAAAAGAACATCTTTAAGTTATGTTGTTTGCTTTGAAATGACAGGGATGGAACCCTCAAAGTAGCAAGACACATCTGTTGATTTACTCTTTTTTTTAACTTATGCTAGAAGAGGTAGTGAAACAACCAATAGAGGCAGAGTTGCTATCTCCTTCTCATTCCACTCTACGTGCACAGGAATGTCCTGTGAATCCTCCGTAGAGATCTAAATGAAACTTTCCTGGAGATTTTCCTGAAGGTTTCTGGGGCGGGCTGCTTTATTTCTTCTGCTGCGGTAGGACACTTTCTCATGCTGCTCAGCAATTACTTCGACAGAACCCATTGCAGCACACATTGCAGCCTGTTCTGCAGTCAGATGCCTGCAGGAGCTATTCCTACTCAGCCTGTTACTCTCAGAAGTGAGATACTGGCTAAAATCACCACGGCCTGTGGGAAATGGTGCCAGATTCAGTTCAACTGCCCTATCCGCATGTACTCATGCCCATGAGCTATCCTCCCCTCACTTCCCCAATTCACCCTCCCCCTGGGCCATACTCACCATGCCTGGTGTTGTGGCTGCCGCCATGCTGTATAAATCCCAAGACATGAGAATGTGGTGCTTGCAACTTGTGTGCATGAAAGGGAGTGAGTTCAGTAGCCCAAGTTTTGGTTTATCTCATGACTACACTCACTGTAGTACCTCTGTGCGTTGTATCTTCAGCAGCTGGAAATGTGGCCTTGAGGGTCTCTCCATCCACACCAGTGGAGCAGCTCAGCCAGATGAGGAGAATGAAGAGGTTGCGGGATGAAATGTTCCAAGAGATCCTGCAACCCTCTGCTGTTTCAGATACTAAGCACAAGGCTTGAAGAATCACCCTCGCTGACAGCCTGGCCAGGGATAGAACAGAGAGGAGAAAGGCGCAGGAAAAGGAAAAGGAGAGGGACATGCAGCAGGAGATGCTAGTGCTTCTCAGGCAGCAAACAGACATGCTGGAGACTCTTGTTGACCTTCAGGGTCAACAATCCCATGCTCGCCCCCCTCTGCAGCCCATAGAGAAATGCACTCCCCCCGTAACATTTTGCAGGGCATCAGGGGCCTCTGCAGTATCCCTACCACCCCACCCCAGGACATTAAAGATATCCATAGCCATGCATACACTGACCTGTGAAAAGAACAGGAATACTTGTGGCACCTGTGAAAAACGTGGTTGATGTATGTGTATCTGAAATGGAAATGACTGTTCTTTCCCTTTTGTAACTTATCTTCTCTTCATGTATTAAGTTTTATAACATTATAAATGTTTTTCTATTTGCATTGTTTTGGAATAATAGTATTTTTGGAAATGTAATTCATCTTTATTAGATCACACCATATGCTGGGTGGTGCTGACATCATTCACAGACGACATTAATAGGGGTATTGGCAATGTCACATTGCTACACACACAAAGCACTCAGCAAAGGGTTGCAAAAGAGAATGGCCATGTAGCACACGCTACATCAACACACACTACTGTGTCTCACCATTAAAATGGTCTTTCAAAGCCTCCCTGAGCTGTATAGCTCTGCATTGAGCTCTTTTTGTAGCTCTAGTATTTGGCTGCTCAAAATGAGCAGACAGCCGCACCATCTCAGCAGAAATTTTTCCCACTTTGCTTCACAGATATTATGTAGAACACAGCAGGCAGCTGTAACCATTGGAGTATTTTTTCACTGAGGGTCAATCTCGAGGGTAAACAGCACCAGCAACCCTTCAAATGACTAAAGGCACATTCAGCCCTCATTCTGCACCTGCTCAGCCTGTAGGTGAAGCACTCCTTGGTGCTTTCAAGGTGACCCAGTGTACACCTTCATCAGCCATGGGAGCAAGCGGTAGCCTGGGTCTCTCAGGATCACTGCTGTCATTTCAACATTGCCAATGCTTATCTGCCAGCCAGGAAAGAAAGTCCCTGCTTGCAGCTTTCTCAACAGACCTGTGTTCTTAAAGATGCAAGTGTCATGTACCTTCCTAACTAGCCTACTTTGATGTCAGTAACGTGTCCCCAGTGATCCACTAGTGCTTGCATAGCCATAGAAAAGTAGCTCTGTCTGTTGATGTACTCAGTGGCAAGGTGGTCTGGTGCCAAAATGGGGATATGAGTGCCGTCTGTTGTTCCACTGCAGTTTGGAAACCCCACTGGTGCAAAACCATCCACTATGTCCTGCACATTGCCCAGAGTCACTACCTTTCTTAGCAGAAGGCGATTAATGTCCCTGCACACTGGCGTCACAGCAGCCCCCATGGTCGATTTCTCAACTCCAAATTGATTGCCAGCTGATCAGTAGCAA
Source organism: Gopherus evgoodei (assembly GCF_007399415.2). Classification (NCBI taxonomy): domain Eukaryota; kingdom Metazoa; phylum Chordata; order Testudines; family Testudinidae; genus Gopherus; species Gopherus evgoodei. The sequence continues at coordinate 7,403,508 of NC_044327.1, read as the reverse complement.
GCTGGTGTTGCAAGTTTCCACAGTGCAATGGCCACTCGCTTCTCCACTGTCAGTGCAGATCTCATTTTGGTGTTGCTGCACTGGAGGGCTGGGGTGAGCTCCACACACAGATCCAGGAATGTGGCCTTGCACATCTGAAAATTCTGCAGCCACTGCTCGTCATCCCAAACCTGCAGGACAATGTGATACCCCAGTCAGTGCTTGTTTCTCTGGCCCAGAATCAGCGCTCCATCATCTGACGCAGCTCCGGGAACACTGCCACAACCTTGAATTGTTTCTTTCTGTGTCCCACATAGCCTCCTAGCCTTCCTACCCTCCAAGGAATCATCCTGTTCCCCACAGCTCCTTTTGCAGTTCTACAAATACTGCAGGATCAGGCAGCCCATGCTCGCAATGCTTATCACAATAGTGCAGCACTGTGCAGCATGCTTCTGTCTCAGACGGCAAACAGAAGGAGGGACACATGGGTTTGTGCAGGTGATTTTGAAAAGAGGCATGAGACATTATGGGATGCACAACATTGCATTATGGGACATTGAACCATGCTCCCAATCATGACTCGTTTTGGCCCCATGAGGCATTGCAAAACCTTCCCAAAACACCCTGCACTATATGGCCGCGAGTTGCAGAGTGGGATCGCTACCCATGGTGCACTGCTGTCTGCATCAACACAAGTGTTCCTGGTGAGAACGTGCACTGCTGATACAAGGAGTGGAGTGTGGACACGCGCAAGAGATGTAATAACTCTGGCACCTGGATGCCAATGTAACTTAGGTCGACAGAATTCTATAGAATAGACATGGCCCCAGCTGTAGCCTGTAGATGCTGCATCCTCACTGCATTAGTAGCTTCAACCCACCCTTTCAATGGGCCAGCTACCTCAAGGCTAAAGCATCAATTAACTTGAGCTAGAAATTTTTGCATGGTGATGGAAGTCGGGTTTAGGGTCAACACTCAAGTTATACCTTAAGCTAGCCCTGCAGTGAAGACAAGCCCTTGGAACAGAGGTTATAAAAGAGAAGGTCTGGCACTGATGTAAAAAAAATTGCATGTCTGTGAACTACCACCAGTACCTCTCAGAAAATAAAACCGTTTACACAATATGTTGTATATCGACTTCTTGTCATTTCAGTTGCCTTTTACATAATTACTGTAACCCTTCTGCCCCTCTGAGTTGGCAGCAACAAGGGCCGGGTTCAGTATCCAGGGGTTCCGTTCAATAACACAATGCATAACCGGCTCGAGCCCCCACCCAGTGACCTGGGACACTTACATACCACACCCCCCTGGGCGCCTCTAGGAGGCAATACTTCCCCTCTCGCAAGCACAAAGTTGGAGTGTAGCAAAATCCTTTTAATAGAGGAAGGAAACAATGCGGCATCCCATTGGAGAAACACCACAAACAGGATTATATACAAACCATAAACAAAACCCCACCTCCAAGTACATTTGGCAATGTCCTTTCCCCCTTAGGATCTTAAGTCCAATCACCCCAAAGTCCAACAACCCAAAAGTCTCTGGTCAGTGCCACCCCAGAATTCAAGAGTTTATCTGCAGAGTTTTACCCCCCCCCAGCCTGGGTGGAACTGGAGGGGGGGAGAGTCCACACAGGGTGTTATGGGGCACCTTACGTGGGCCAGGGCCAACTGCTCCGCCTCTCTGTGGAGTTCTGCTGCAGCCTTCACCATGATTAGCTATCCCTGCAAACCACTTCACTCTGCTCACTGTTCCATGGGCTGCTCCAACACACTGCAAACTGCTCCACTCTGCCAGCCACTTAATGGTAGGTCTTCAGGCTCTCCTACTGGTTAATACAGCACTCAGTGATTCTCAACTCAGCTTTTTCTGCTCTTAGTAGGGGAGCCCTGCTGTTGGTGCATCATTGGCCCAACATGAATTCAGCTCAGCAGTCTCTAGATAGACTCCTAATGGAATCAAAATTAGCTCTACTCTTTAACAGTGGAAAAAGAAGAATGTACAACTGGTGTTCCAGACCTTCAAAAGGGACAGGGACCCGGACCCAGACCTTCAGGTAGGTAGGTAGGTAGGTGCGTGCGTGCGTGCGTGCGTGCGTGCGTGCGTGCGTGCGTGCGTGCGTGCGTGCGTGCGTGCGTGCAACCTCTCAATTCACTGGGTTTTTGGAACCCATGTCCCTTGTCTAGCAAGTACTACTTAATTTAGGTTGAGTCATTTCTGTCATGAAGCAGTCTAATAGTTACTCATTCACATAATTAGGATGACAGCACTTTTCTTTTCCTCCTGCCCCAATAACAAAGAAATTGGGGATCTCAGCTGTCAAAATAACCATCCCAGGCTGCCTTGCTGGGTGTGCCCATGCAAATATTTGAGATTTCACATTCCTGACATTCTTTCCGCACTTCCCATAATTCACCACCAAATGTCAGGGTAGAGCTCATCCTGACTCTGCTTACATTACAATTTAGACCTGGAAATATGACAAAGCATGAAGCTGAATGCAGGTTAAAGTGAACAAGTGAAACTTCATTAAACCCTGTTCAGTGCTCTGTCTATATGGCTGAGTTGCTTCTAGCCTAACTCACTATGTTCCCTGTTCCACTTGTGTCCTGTTAATAACAGTCCCTCCAGGGAACCTGGACCCTCTGATGCCAGTTCCAGCATTGATCGTGATACAGGAGCAACCTGGCCCATTCTGGATGGTCTGGTGTGAGTGGACCTGACTGCTGGATTGTGCATGCTCCTAAGCCAGCCAGGTCACTCTTCCTAGCTCTTGGCCTCTAAGAGTGCAGGCCCTCCCAATGGAGGCCCCATGTCTGCCACGCTTCTTTAGCCTAGCCCAACACAGGTGCCCCAGCCCTCCTGAGCCCCAGTTGCTTATAAATGTTCCCACAGCATTCTGTGGGTGCTCTGAGCTTCTCCATTAACCACTTCAGGGACAGTGTGTCAGGCAAGAAAGCAACACTGGTTTAGCAAAGGAATTTCTTAACCGTAGTTGCTTTTACTCATAAATAAGAAGGCCACTCATCTGGTTTTGAACCAGACAGTCCTCTCGTTGGGTGGTTTGTTCCTCTTGGTCATGCTGACTCTTTAGAAACTGGGCAGCTTCAGGATGCTCTAACATTTCAACACTAGAACATAGAATCAAATGTGAATTATTTCCTTCTCATCGATAAGTGTGGCAGTTGTTGGGTAATTCAGCTCAGGTCCATTAATCATGCTGGTGGGGTTTTCAAAGCTGTCTGGAGGATTTGGGTTCCCAATTTCCATTCATTTTAAATGGAAACTGGTTATCCAGGTGCCTTACAATGATTGCAAGTCTTCACTGGGCTTGTAAGCTTTTGCAACCTGTGTTGTTGGAAGGAAAGCTGCTGTCACTGGGGCCAGCTCCTGCAGTGCTTTCGCCCATTAGTCATCTTTTCTCATGCAGTCTTATTGAAGATATTGGGACAATCTGCATGAGTCAAGATTACTCATGTGAGAAATGATCTCAAAGAAGGTCCCAGAATTATGTGTAAATGGCTCTGCATTACAACTGTGTTGCAGCAACATCAGATCAGTAGCTGTTTCAAGAGCGTTGGATTATTCAGAATATTGGCAACTAGGTTTCAGCCAAGTTCCTAAGAAACTCAGCTAGCTGTTTTCTCCCTTCCCAGATTGCATCTGATGTTTTCCAACGTCCAAGTCTTCTCTTTAATTCTCCCAGAAAAGAAGCCTCCCTTTCTCAACAGCCGTTTATCCATCTGGAAGTTTTTTAAAGCCCATTTCTGGTTTCCTTTTGTGAATATGTGTGAGTCCAGCTTTGTAAACGTTGAGCCTGGGCTACATTTTGTATTTCATAGTCCTACTTTCAGATGATTTAACTCAGTTATTAAAAATGGATCCATAGTGTAACATAGCAAACTGCAAAAGGTCACAGCATGGGCAACATACATAGCAAATGCATCTTCTTAACCTTTAAAAAAAATTGTTCAAGCAAAAAAGAAATAACTATATATTTTTAAATGTGTACGACAAATAGTTCCAGGCATTTTTCTGCACTCTGCTCAGAAAATAGCTTCATTTTAAAAAGATTTAATCCAGACGATGATTAGTTTAATTTTTAAAAAGTGTAAATGGGCCTCACACTTTTGGATTGATGTAAACAATTTGGCCGTCCCCATGTTCCCTCTGCTTTTCTGCCATTTGTAATTGGTTTGGTGAGAGTAATTGGTTTGGTGTAATTGGTAATTGGTTTGGTGAGAGTACAATCACAACTATCCAAATATAAAAAGGAGATTAAAATGCTCAGTCAGATACTGGTGACTCAGGTAAACAGGAGCTGTAGTCTATGATCTCTGTAGGAGAGAGCTTATATAGTCTTGTAAACTCTGCAGAAGCAAGTTCTTTTACTGCAAATCATATAAATTCTGCAGGTAACCAAGAGTTATGGCTAACCAGAGTTTGCATAATTAAGGTTCCAGTGCACAATTATTGTACTTGTGGGACTATTTTATCTTACCCTCTACAGCCTGCTTTCATGCAGCAGTTACATAGGCATCTTCCATAACATTTTAGAATTTATCTGTATTTCTCTTTTTATTTGGTTAATTTAAAAATGGGTATTTGAGCCTCCCACTTACTGAAAAGTGAGATCATTTTTAACCTTTGCAGACTGATATTCCAGAATGTTAAACTGGTTTCCATTCTGCATTAGTGATGGTGTAACAGCCAGAAGAAAAGCATTACTGTTTAATGTAGAGCTGTAACCGTTTGCATAGGTATGTAAGTTGTTGTTCAAACTCTTATACTAGTTGGATTCCTGACTAGTTTCCAGCACCCACACTATTGGCCAGATTTTCAAAAGTATTCAGTACCCAACAGCTGTTGTTTTCAGTGAGAGCTGTTGGGTCCTGGATGCTTTTGAAAATCTGGCCGGTATTAGTTGCTGGCATCTGCAAGGATGTTCTCACTTCCTTTTTTCTGAATTCCTCTTCTGTCCTGTTCCCGCCCCCACCCCATCGCCCTTCACTGGACCTGACTGCCAGGCCAGAATGTTGATCATCGCTTCTCTGTCTCTTCCGTGTCCCCTCCTCTGCCTACTCCCCCAGGTGCGCTGCAGCTGTGGCACTCATTAAAGGACTTGATTTTCTCCTGTGAGACATGTGCCTTGCTGCTGCACTCACCAGTGTTTTATGAGTTGCTGTCAAGTTTGCATTTAAAAGGTGAAATCAGGAGATGATTAATGCTCCCAATTTAGGATTTTAAATATAAATTTAACTTGAGAGCAGCTCAGCTACCTCTAAGATATTGTTGAGCATGGTGCCTGCCAAACTGAAAACCAGTGCTGGCATTTCCCCGTGATGCTCATCTGCCATGGACAGCTGAGTGGGGGCAGGCAAACCTCAAAAGAAACTGCTACATTCCCTCCTTTGATCCAGTTGCTGCTCTCAGCAGCTCTTGGTGGGCAGCTACCAAAGTTTGCTTTCCCTTAAAAAGCATATTGGACGCATTTATGCAGCACTTGATTTAGCTCCAGGTGCAGTTACAATTTCAAAAGGCCCCAGCAGAGGGATTCCTTTGTACTGGAGAGCAATAATGTGCTCTGAGAGGCAGCGTACTCTAACGGATCAAGCACAGGAGTGGGTGGCAGGAGACCTGGATTCTAGTTCCAGCTCTGACACTGACTGACTGTGGGACCTTGAGCAAGTCACTTCACCTCTGCTATCATATGACTAATCATTTATTTCGTTGCCATACTAAGGCCCACAGACCCATCACAATAGGTACTTGGCCGACTTGCAGTTCTGGGACAGAACCAGTCTGGTCAGTTAGTGGCAGCAGGGGAGTGTCCTGCCTCATGACGTTCCCTGCAGGTTTTTCTGCCTCCCCAGCAGCTAAGCCAGACTTGCAGAGGCAGAGCTTTTCTGTGGGAAACGCCAGACTTGATTTCAAATTTCTACCTAAAGTTCTGGCTCAAGAATGTCTAATTCCCAGCCGGGTCCCAGGGCTTCATTGGCCTTCTGGGCAGCTCGTCCCCTCAGCGCCACTTCCCTTTCTGAGGCATCTGCAGTGGCTGCAGACAGAGTGCAATGTCCCTTACACCCTACTCTGGGCAGGGTCGCCTCTGCCCCCTCCCTCCCACCCGGGCAGGGAAGGAGCCAGGTAGGACTGAAAAAGGACTGGCTCTGGTACAAGAGGCCTCACATCTCTTCCGAGTGGTAAAGCTGGATGGAAGATCACGCCTGAGTCCCTACAGTCCACACCAGCAGCCATGCCTCTGACTGTGGACCTCAGCTGTCTCCGCACCCTCTGCTTCCCTCCCTGTAGGCTGTGGATGGAGGCCACGGACAAAGCATGGACGCTGCCAAGGCCAGAGCGTGCGGTAAGGGGCCTTCAGACCGAGCTTCCTCCCTCTGCCTTCGCTGCTCTTACAGCCCCCCAGCCCCAGGGATCCTGACTCATATCCCCAGATGAGACCTTCGGGGGAAATTCAGTCCCATCTAGTTGTGGATCCCTGCAGCAGAGCTGGATAGAGCTTCTGAGGAGTCCATCCTTAAGCCCCGGACCAGTACCTTCCTTGAGAGACCAGAAGGGGTCCATATGGAGGAAGGGTGACAAATAAGCCCAGCCTGTTTGAGAACAGAGATGTTGCTAGCCACCTGAAATATTTCCAGAGCAATCTCTGAGCCCAGTTTCATTTCCCTCCCAAAGCAGGCTCATGGCAATAAACTCCTCAAATGATAATGAAGTCATTCAACGTTGTCCAGAGGGGATACCCTATGGAGCTGTGCAAGAATCACAGGCACAATTTTGCCCCATTCCCAGTCTGAGCAGCCCATGAAAATGCCACAGCATGAATGCAACCACCCATTCAGATGGCAGCAATACAAGCCATTCGCTATCCTACTTCCAGTCTCAGACAATGGAGAAGAAAGAGAGCAGAGCTCTGTCGGAAACATTTGAATGAGTTTCTAAAGGAGACTCTCTTCACATTCCCATTTACCATCTCTTATTCCAGCCCTACAAAGCCACAGAGCACCCCCTTGGAAACTCAGTGTGCTCCTTTCAGCACTAGCCAGAATGTACCCCTGCTGCAGGAGGTGTCATCCTACTTCCTGCCCATTAAAGCAAACCCCGAGATAACTACTGTCGCCAATCTGACAAATTCTGAAGTTGGGAGGTTTCCCAGATGAGACCTGTGTTGCACTTTTAGATCAGAGAGGAATCTTCCCCACTGTCATAGCATTCATTCCCTAAGGAAATGCAAAAAATATTCTTCCTTCTGGTAAGCATCAAAGCCAGTCTTTAGGAGCATGGACAGTCTCAGGACAGAGCAGTCATATCTCTTGTGGCCACAGAACCGTCAATACATACATTCACCAAAATTCTACCTCTCAGTCATACATTCTTTAGCCAATGCCATTTTTTTAACAGAAATCTTTGCTGTACCTTAGTACCCAAAGAAAGAGGGAAGATGTGCATATGTTCTTTTGGATGTCCCGATTTAAAGGATGATCCTGCTTGGTCGCTTAAGATGTATAACACATTGATTTTTTTCATTTCCATGGTGTTTAGTGTTTCAGTTTTGTAAATGGTGTGATATGTTAGTATACTGTTGTCACTTAGCAACCTGAATTAATTTAGAGGGGTAGCCATAGTCTGTATCAGCAAAAACAAACAGGAGTCCTTGTGGCACCTTAGAGACTAACAAATTTATTTGGGCATCAGCTTTTTGTGGGCTAAGTGGGTTTTAGACCACAAAAGCTTATGCCCAAATAAATTTGTTAGTCTCTGAGGTGCCACAAGGACTCCTTGTTTTTGCTGAATTAAGTTAGAGATCAAGTGTTTTGATTTCAGATTTTTCCAGGTTGTTGTGTTTTAACAGCCTTCATTTTTTTCTTTTGTGTGAGTAAATGGATATATAGCTCTTTGCATGTTATGAAAGTTATGATTTGTATTACAGTAAGACTCAGAGGCCCCAGATGAGGTCAGGGCCCCATTCTGGTGGGCACTGTACATATACATAGCAAGACACTGACCTGGTCTACTCTAGGAAATTAGGTCGGTTTAACTACCTCAGTCAGCAGTATGAAAAATCCATACCCCTAAGTGGTGTGGTTAAGAAGACCAAAGTCCCTGTGTAGACCTAGTTACTGCCTCTTGGGTAGGTGAGTCTCCCATCAGCCTCGCCTGTGTTGCTAAAATGGTTTCAGTGTAGACGGGACAGACAAAAGATAGAAGTAAGGAAGGACTATTTTCCCACCCATAAAATAGGGGTACAGAGGCATAGAGGGCTTCATCTAAAGGTCATTGAAGTTAATGGAAAAAATCACATTGACCTCAGTGGGATTTGAATCAGATTATGAACAAATTATGCTTTTAAAAAATGTATCCATGTCACTTAGAGATGGACATATTAGCAATAAATCAGTAGCCTGAAGGATCTCCACAGGAAGCTGTGTTCACAGATAGCCCAGGTATAGATGCATAGAGTCTAATGGCAGAAAGGACTATTATGATCACTTAGTCTGACCTCCTGCATAGCACAGGCCAGAGAAATTCAGCAAATGGTCCCCACATGAAGTCCATGACTTCTGGTTGTGCTGGAGCATGTTTCACAGAGATGTCTGATCTTGATTTATACAAACACCGGACTCCATATAAGGTTTTAAAAGGAACAGTCTGTTTGTCTAACTTAGGTTCATGTACAGCATTTCCCTCTGGAATCTAAGGCCCTGATCCTGCATCATGAATGTCAATGGGATCTTTCCCATTGATGTCCGTGATGGGAGGATCATCCCTAACTGCCACAGTTGTAAGAGGCAGGGCCTCAACCGGAAGAGGCGAGCCCTCAAGATTTAAAGGCCCTGGGGCACCAGCTGTGGCTGGGAGTCCCAGGGCCTTTAAATCACCCAGGGGGCTCCCAGCTGCAGAGGAGGCTGGTAGCCTCCGGGGCAAACTAAAGGGCCTGAGGCTCCAGCCGCTGTGGAGCTCCAGGCCCTTTAAATGCTGGCCCCAGCCCACCCATTAAAGCTGCAGGTGGAATTTAAAGGGCTCCTCCGGGCTCCTTGCCACGGCAGGGAGCTCAGAGGAGCCCTTTAAATCCCAGCCCCAGCCCAGCCGCCGGAGCTCCCGGACCCAAGCCCTTTAAATCCCTGCTGCAGAAGCTGCTGCAGTCTGGCACGGTGTACTGGCTCTTGCCAGTATGCCAGACCGGACTGGACCAGCTTACTTTCACCTCTGTTCGCAAGTCTCTTTCTCTACACGGCTATTTTGGAAAATCGGCTGCTATTATAATCCTGGATTCCTGCAGTTTAGAACTGTCACACTGGAGTTTAGTTATGCCACTTGCGAGTTCTGCGGCTTAAATCCCAATCACGGCTTTGAAAATTCAAGACATATTGTCTTTGCTTCCCTTTTCTACAGGCATCTCCTAGTCTCTCCTCTTTGGGTTTTGAAAATTCACTCAAACTCCTAAGGCCCCACAAGGCAGGCGGAGATGGAAAGGACCACAGCTTCTGTCCCTCTGGCAGAGGAGCATCCCTCTCAGAGGCGGATGAACTCTCTTTGTCTTCTCTGCAGAAACATTTGGCTGGAGGGAAGCATAAACAAATAACCGTTTCATATATTGTTCATCAATTCCTAAGTGCCAACATTAGTGGCTAGTCTTCCATTTTTAATGAAGAAGAGTCTCAGTAATTGCTTCTAAGTGTAAGATCTGTGTTCATCTGAGACACTGTATTGATTAAATCACACTAGAGTACAGTACAATCAGAAATAGATAGGTTAAGCATCCTGCATCGGATAAGATACCCATTAATTTTAAGATATTGTCCTTAAATTTCTTTTACTGTATTAAAGTACTGTTTGTCTTCTGTTCCTAAGCCCCTTATTAAAGCTGGCAGAAAATGAGCAACAGCGTTATCCTTGGGAATGTGAATATCCTTTAACCTTCTTTATGGTAATGGCTGTATTTATGTCATGCTCTTGATATACATGAATGCTTGAGCAACACCAATATTACTAAATACCTAGAAAGTTACAGTAATATAATTGTGCATTGTAAGCCTCATAGAGCTTTCTGCCAATATCAATAACACCTTGTAGGTAGCTCTTAAGAGAAGGTAATGACACAAGTTTTATCAAGTGTATTATTAGGTTGTAGAGCAGTTGTATTTGGTGAGTTACTATATACATTACCACCGAATACTATGTGTCAATTTAGCATTGTTTAGTAAAGGATGCATATTAGCATGCTCATTCTCCACAAGAAATAGACGTTTTGAAGCTGAGAAGGTAAACATCAAACTACTTCACTTGCAATCATATTGTATGAAAAGGTAGCTATTTACTGTACTTCCCTGGAGTGATGGCTGTAAGCACATACTGTTATCTTCTTACTGTGCCAGGAATTACACCCGAGACTTCCAATAATGCTAATAGAAGCTAAACACGTATTTCTCTGTACAAGATGATGGGATTATACCCCTAATTTTGTTTTTCTCCAGTTGAGTGGGACCATTGCGAGCACTCAAAATCTGCTCTATTTCACGCACCTAGTCACAGCTTAACCGCATCAACCCAGGGAGCTGTGCTGGAATTCATTGGCCAAGGTTTTCAAAAATGGCCACTTACCACCAAACTCACCGGGGTGTGAATTCCAGCAGCAGCCCCAGTTCAGCTGGTGCGCTCAGCACTTTTGAAAATCACCTATCTAGGTGCCTAACTACAGACTTTGGAACCTAATGTTAGGCCCTTTTTCGAACAGCTCAGCTACTGCTCTTAATGCTACTTGCTGTGCACTCCTTGTTCATAAGGCAGAGGAAAACCAGGAACATTTGGTTTCAGACACTTGCACACTCTTCCCTGTGCTGCTTTAACTAGGGATTTTGATTTCCTTCTACTCTTTCCTCACCTCATTGGAGCTCCCTTTGTTCTGCTCTGCTGATGATGGATCATCATTCAGATATCAGGTCAGCAGGCCTAGACTTCAAAATGTCATCTTCTGCTAGTGCTGAGTCCAGATCACTTTCTTTGTACCCGTAATTAACAATGTCCCATCTCCTGCCTTTGATGGCTTCTTAATGGCAACCTGTCTTGCTTTCCCCACTGAACCAGGAGAGCTCATCGTTCTTGGAAGGCAGATCCTATCATAAGATTCTACTAAGACACTGTCTGTCTCTCTGGGAGCGCTCCAGCTGCAGCAGGACTTCAAAGGGAAACCACTGCCTCTCTCTGCAGCTGTGGTGCTGAACTGTGCTGGAGAAGCAGCTAGGCTACAAAAGTGGGGAGGGAAGACAAGGAAGGGGGAAGAAGGGAGCCAGATAGGGAAGGGTCAGATAGAGAAAGGAAAAGGAGGGAAGAAAACGTAGCAGTAGTTGTAACGTCCTTCTTCATTGTCCCAGCTGCATGCTTGCTTTCTGTCTAATCAATCATAGTCATACAGTCCCAATTACCATAATGTCTAGGCTATGTCATGCCACACAGTGAGAGGCATAAGGTTTAAAACTCAGCTCTGGGTTTCTTCACCTGGGTTTGGTCACTTGTTCGTTTGTCTGTGTCCTTTCGCTGTTGCGAGTAGGCCTTGGAGTGGGTGCTGGGCTCTGAAGAGAGTCAGATGAGAGCACAGTTTGATCTTTAGCACTTTCTGGCTTGTCTTCCCGTTGCAAAGGCTGAATTGATCCGTGAGTTTCATTTTTATCATGGAAAATGGGAAATGAAAATAGTGGTTAGGCTGCAAACCTACTGCTGAAAGTACAAGCAAGGCTCTGAGGGTAGGAGATGGATCCAGTTGCTCAATCTAAAAATCAGAAGGTAAATTTTTTAAATGTACAATATCATAGAGAGGGGGCACCTTTAAACCACTTTCACTTTGCTTCTGTTCTTCCTGCTGGAAAATGCTCAGCACAGAAGGAGGATTCCACATTGTCCACTCAGCCCCACTTCTGTCAGAGTGAATATGCCAGCGCCGTTGGCTTGGCTATTCTTCCCATAACCCCAGCTCTGACAACTAGCCAGTGCTCTATTCTCAGAGCCACGAACAGATCCAGGAATCCTGATGCTCAGCATTCCCACTGCTCTTCCAAATGCGTGTGTAGCATCATGTCCCCCTCCAGACAGAGGGTAACAGTGTGCTTCTGCTACCAGTTGCTCCTTTAGCTCACGTAGAAGAGCCCTCTACTCCAGCTCTGAAAAACCTGGCTGACCACTCGTGGGGAAAAAATAATGTTTGCGATAACATACTGTTGCAGCATTCTGATGGGGCTGTGCACGGGGGAAGCCTCCCTTGCTGATAAAGAGTGGACTTCATTCACTAGGACTGTCACAGCAACGCCATTCATTAGCACTAAACCTGCAAAACTAACATGCAAATTGCTTTGAATATGCAAATTAGTGCAATGAATAATTTGCACAAAGTGTCAACCTGGAGCTGCACCAAACTTGGCAAGGAAAGTGAAGCAAGCCTAAAGGTATTTGGGTCTAAACAGTTAGAGCATTCGAAGTTTTCATTGCTGACCCTAACCAGACTGCCAAAACATTTGTGCTTTCTCCATATTTATTCAGATAATTGCCATTTATTAATACTATCTCTCCCCATAAGGTCTTTGCTGTAGAGGGAACAGCAAAAGTTCTGCTTGGTTAATATGGTTTTCCAGCTAGCTGTATTTCATGGAACCAGCTGATTTTCCTGGAGCTGGAACCTGCTTTACACGACAGAAATGTGGAAATGTGCTGGAAATGTGCCCCCAAATGTGTGTTATTTAAGGAACTAGAGGAACAGTTTTGTTACAGTCTCTAATTAGCAAAGAGCCACAGCAGTTCAGGAATTTCTACTCCACAATGAAGATCGTACTCTCAACAGCCTCAGTAGAGCAAAGAAGTTATCCAAGTTTTCCATTCTGCTGGCCAGTTCCTAAAAAGAGAGGGCTCTTATTTTGACGTCCATGCCATCTCATGGACCAGGCTCCTTTCCCATCACTCCAAACTGCACCACTTGTTCCTCAAGTTTCCTTCTGCTGTTCATCTGGAAAGACTCAATGGGCCCTGACCACAATCTGTGAACCACAGCCATTTAACAGCGCATAATTATGATCTAGCGCCACCTAGCCAACTTCCTATGCAACTCACCTCACCACATATTTGCCCTATGAAATACTCCATGTACTTCTCTTAGCAGAACCTTCCAACAGATGGCAAAGGCATAAGTATAGTTAATAAGAATGAGTTTCTAATATTACAGCACTACAGAGAAACAAACAGCCCATGAATAGAGCGGCCATAGAGTTCAGGCACATGTACGGTCTCTTGTCACAACAATCGCTGGATAATAAAAGTGCACTTTTTGTTCTAATTCTACAGTAATTTGTCACAACTTTATTTCATTGGAGGATACCTGCCGATGATAAGGAAACCTCATAGTGCAGTTCATCAAGAGGTTCCTGAGTCTTGATGGTCAGTTCCTAATGTACAGATGCAAAGTGCATAGCATTTCATATGTTCCCATAGGAAAAAGTGCAAGTCCTTTCAGTTCTATTGTGTGAATTGGCATTGCTAAACATTGATTAGCCATTGTTTACAAATCCATGTTTATGACCTCATACGGAAGACTACGCTGGAGTTCTGGTAACTTAGCCTGGATAAAACCTGGACATTGTTTTGTTATGCCTTGCTTTTGTTGAACACATACTGCTGCTCGGAATTGTATACCACCTTTTAAAATCAGACTTACGCATTTGGAGGACATCACCATTTCACCTGGCCTGAACGCTCCTCCAGTGCAGCAATTTTGTGGGAGGGATTTGTGTTGTTTCCTGTCAGGTCGTTCAACACTTCTATGGGAAGGACCGCTCGTAGCTAAGACTTTCCCAGCTAAGGCAGAATTCACCACACAATTCTTCAAAATTCAGTTCAAATATTCTATTTCTCTGTTGTCCTGAAAACAATAAAGGGAAGAAGTTTTGTGCGTAACACTATTCTCCCGCAGAAATTCTGATTCTGTAGCTATGAACTGAGATCCATGATAAGAGATTAAGTCTATTGGTTTTCTACTATGACTGAAAATTGTTACCAAGAACTTGGTTACTATTGCACAATGAACTAAAGGCTACTTCTAGCCATTAGTTGAAGTGATCAATTACAGTAATAGCATAACAATGATGGTGCTACTTCAGAAGTTCTTGTCATGGGCTAGATTGTGACACCAGGGTGAGTGGCACCTTATTCATCAAGTAGTCCCATTGATTTCAGTTAGAATACTCGAGGAGTAAGGTGCTACTCTGTATCACAATGGTATCAAAATATGATTCTATATCAGACAAAAAATTCCTCTGCAGAGTAAGGTAAGGGAACTGCAGACAACCATGTTATTTATAGAATAGGTATCGTGTTATGTATCTCGTATGTAACACCAGATTTTTATCCTTTTTAACTTGTGAATCCATCCCTGGCCATCACTGGGAAGATAAGCCTTTGCTTGCTTCAGACAGGTCACCGGATAAGTTTCATAAGTCGTGTGTGTCAGGGAGATCTGGTCTGGAGTTCAGTCATATCTGAGCCCCTGACTGAGGGTGTTATCGTCACTCGTGACATTGTTGAAAGGGCGGTTAGTCCTGTGGCTGCTGCTGACTGCTGAGGAAGCAACTTCACTCAAGAATATATTCCTCCTACAGAGTGTGGGGACGAGAATGGAACTATTCCTCTGAGATGTGCTACTCTCCCCTAGCCCCACTTACCCCTTGTCACTTCAAAAGTAAACGACTAGAACGTGTTCTAGATGGGGGTTCATCTCAAGGCCGCCCAGAAACAAAAGTGAATGCAGAATACACTATAGCCGTCCATTATGCCCTAGTGCTCCACGAGCTACTCTCTGTGAGCTTCCAGGTGGGGTTCAAGTTGAGTGCCCCCGTGATGGAGCTCTAGCAAGGTCCTTAAGACAGCCTGGCTGGGGTTTACTGTATGTCTGTCACTCGGGATAGTACTGTCCCACTGTAGCTCTGGGTGACCACGTGCTCACTGGCCGTGGAGCAGCATTCCTTGGCAAATGCACTTCGCAATTTGTTGGGCTTCCACCCTATGTCTGAACCAAGAAAGCTGCCAAAACCAAAGCAGTGCTGATGGAGGTGGCTGGAGGGTTCAGCTAGGAATATCCTCAACTGCTGATCTTGTCCTGCCTCTGCATATGGAGCAGCTGATGAAGACAACAAAAATCAGCTGCCCCTGAAGTGCCTGACAATGCTGATGAGCTGCATGCGGTGGGGTGGAAGTCACCTCGGTGCACCCCCTTTCAATCAGGCATGGCACTACGGGTGAGCCCTGCCTCACTCCCTTCACAAGTCCAGACAGACCTTTGATTTTCCTTTTCCCAGAGTCTCATTTGTTAAAAAGAGCCATAAACGCAAGTAGGAGACTCCTCTTTCCCATGCCCTAAAACATCTTTGTTCCTGGGAACCCTCCCCAGTTCCTTTTCTGAGTTACTCCTTTCCATCCTTCCTTAAGCCGGAACCCCCAGCTCTCCTCTCTGGAGTGGAGCTGTGTTTCAGGGTACAGATACACAGCAATAAAACCCCGCGGCATCGAGTCCTGGAGCCCAGAACAGCTGACTTGGGCTTGCAGAGCTAGCAGTGTAGCCATGCAGGATTGGGTGCTGTGTGCAGGCTCTGGGCTGGGGCAGGGGGTTGGAGTGCAGGAAGGGGTGCAGGGATCGGGATCTGAGAGGAAGTTTGGGTGCAGGATCTGGGCTGGGGCAGAGGGTTGGGGGGAGGGGTGCAGGCTCTGGGCTGGGACTCGGGGGCAGGTTCTCAGATGAGATTTGTCCTGCATTTTGGGGGCCTCCTGTCATTGGGGGCCCCATGCCACCGCACACTTTGTTTCATGGTAAATCCACTTCTGACCCTGGGGACTGCTCTCGGCCAAAATGACAGCACCTCTTACTGATCAGGCTAATTGTCCACTTTGAACCTGAGGTTTTTCCAGGGCCTTTGCCATCTCAAGACATAGAAATGTGGCAGGAGTTGAGAGCCCTGAGGGTTGAGGGGGTCTATGTTCACCTTGGAAACCAGGTAGGATTTGGATTCCATGGGTATTTTTGCTGTTAGCTGAAGACCAGAATAGACCACAGGCACCACGGGAGAATCAGAGAATACCAGGAAAAAACCTATTCCAAAGAAAGGCCATTGCACAATGTCTGTGGCTCCCATTTTCAACAGGCCAAGACCTCTTCTCACTGCCATTTCTCACGACAAGGTTCCCCATGAAAAAGGGAAGGTGCGGTTGTATTTTGGCACAGAGGGGCCCTTCCCCATGTACCTGAGATCTGTAACTCCACAGCTCCCTAGTCTTCTCCCACCCGATTCTTTATAGGAAACTCCTGCTGTGAGATGTGGGTCCATCCTTCTGGGGTTCTCTGCAGGAGCAGGTCGTCCCCCTACTTCCTGCAGAACAAACATGCAGTAGAACAAAGAGGCATTGTTTTTCTGACAGAAAAACAAGATGGAATTTTCACCTACCTTTTAATAATGAAAGCAATGATTTGATCATGTTCCCTGTGACCACGCTCCCTCTCCTACCTCACCTTCTGTGGGCTACCTAGCTGCTGCATCTGGCACAGTCTGTCCTGCATTACCTGGGTACCCAACACTTCAGTGCCTGTGGAATGCAGGAGAGGGTCCTGTGCAGAGAGGATGTGTTTTGAGGACAGATCATGAAGAAAGGGGATCCCACTCTTTCCTGGCTACACATTTTCTTTCTCACAGGGGTGTTTAGTTATCCTCTTCCACCAGCTGACCAGTCTCTTTTGGCCTTTTGATGCAACAGCTGCATGAATTAAGGCCGTCCAGCAGATGGCACTTTAAACTCTATGATTAATCTTACACTGATGCTGACCACAAGCTCCACTGACTTTCTCAGGGCATGTCTCCACTGTGTGCAGAGATGCCTGGAGCACATGTAGCTACACCCAGGCTAGCTTTGATCTAGCTAGCTGGGATAACAATAGCAGTAAAGCTGTGAGGGCACGGGATGTAAAACCCTGCCTGGGGACCCATGCCGCTGCCTGTGTTATGCTGTTAATTGAGGTAGCTAGATGGAAGCTAGCTCAGCTGCCCACACACACTGCAGTGGGAGGGGAGATATAGCTTCACTGCAACTTTCCACTGAGGATTGTTGGTCTGAAAACAATTCACACAGTTCTTCTGACCCCTTGCTCCCTACCTACAACTTCCATGGCAACTTCCAAGCCAAATGGACGACTCTCCCTTGCTGTTCATTAAGACTTTCATCTCAAAGCCTTGCCCAGGGACTGGCTCAAAGAGCTGATCAGAAGAGCAAATTAACAGAGAATAAACACATGTAAGGCCTGGTTCTCTTCTCATTCACACCAGAGTAAACGGTAGGGCCAGCCCCAAATATTGTAAAGTCGTGAGTCAGGCTCACCAAAAATCACAAGATTGGCTTTAAAATCATGAGATTTTGTAAAATAATAGATGTGGTGTTCGTTTTATTTGCCTTCTGCTTTTTGAACCTTTCAGGTGCACTGATGTCGCATTTTGAAGCTTTCGCCACAGCCCCAGGGGCTAGACACTTACTTTTTCTTTAAGAAGGAAGGCTGAAATCATCACCTACCCAGGAGTTAGGGTTTTAAGGAAAACAAAAAAATTTCACGAGACTCATGACAAAATCATGCAAGCTGGAAACACTGAGTAAATCAGGAGTAACTCCACTAAAGTCAATGGCATTATCCCAGCATAAAGCCAGCATAGCAGACATAAGAATCAAACCCATTGTAGCCTACTTGTTCTACAAGAGAGATGTAGCCTTTTTAAAAGTTTTTGTGGCTTGAGTTCCTTGTGGGCCTTTAAGAAAAACAGGGAATTGCAAATACAATGAAACTCACAGCAACCCTGTGATGGGGTGAGATCCCCACACTAACCCTGCAAGAGCAGAACTGGGCAAGGTGGGCCCAATCAGCTAATTTGGCTGCAAACAGGGGAGCTTTTGGTGGGAGGCAGCTAATTAGAGAGAAGTTCTTCTGTGCAGGAACAGGTGGGGCTATAAAGCCAGGTAGCAGGCTACAGACAGAGTCTGTTTCTGAGAAAGAGTAGTCACTCTTGAGGAAGTGGGAGGTGTGTAAGTGAGGAAAAGGTTCCAGGAAGGCAAGAAGCAGCTCCTTTCTAGGAGGAGGGTTTGGAGAGAGAAGGGGAATCAGGAGTGGTAGGAAGCAGTCCAGAGAAGGAGCAGTGAGGGCTAACAGAGGAAGGTCTACAACTGCTGAACTGAGGGTCCCTGGATAGAGTAAAGGATAGGCTTGGGTTCCCTCTACTAGCCACTGAGGGAGTGGCACCATGGGGTTGTGAAAGGGAAGACTGCCTAGGACTGCTAGGGAGAAGAGGCGTTGCTACCCCGGAAGGGGGCAGAGTGACTTGGCTAGGGGCTGAGTCACAAAGAGGACACTGACCTGAGAGAGGGCCTGCAGACCAGCAAGAGAGACAGAGCAGTGGTGTGTAAAACCATGGATGGGGACATTAGCCTCAAGAGTTAATCCCCAGAGTAACCAGGAGGAGGTGCCAGACCAGTGGGGAGTGGTGCGCCCCGTGACATGCTCAGAATGAAAGCCCAACATGCAGCAACTCTCATTTTCAAATGATTGGCAACAAGCCCTGAGCCCACTTGGGATTTAAAATAAGAAAACTTGGCAGCTGTACATGTTTTTCTTAAAGCATAATGATTGTTTCTATTTTATTTAGCACACATTGATAAGTCTTTCAAAGGTAGTCTGCTGGGCGTGGGTAGTGAGTGGTCGGCAGAGGGCATCTTCCACCCTATTTGTCCAAATGGCTGGTTTTCATATCACACAGTGTCAGGAAAGGAAGCATGGACCCTGGAGCAATAATGAATGGAGTCCACCTCTGTTGTTCCCTTTTCTGTTTGTGCTGTGTTGCAAATGTGCATTTTAAGTTTTTCTTGTGCAGAGACTGTCACCCTGAACATTTTCTTCTATAAACAAAGGCCAGTCTAAGATCCCAGTTCAGCAAGTTACTTATGCACATTCTTAACTTAAGCAACATGAGTAGCCAGGGGGACTAAAATCAAACCAAGTAATTTGCTGTATCATAATCAAAGTCCATTGACATTGGAAGAGTGGCACACTTATTTGCTCTAAAAGTGAGACAATAGAAACCTCCTGGCAATTATTTCAAGGACATTTTGTTTTCCCCTTGTAAGTGCCTCAGGTGAAATTCAGATTTGATATCTGAGGATCCATCCAACTGCTCTCCAAGACAGAGGCAGGCCTGAGTGCTGCAGAAGGCAGAAAGGCAGTGGGTGTGTCTACACTGCATAAAAAGACCCACAGCAGCGAGTCTGTGTGTCCAGGTCAGCTAACTTGGGCATGCAGGGCTCATACTGCAGGTCTAAAAATGTCTGTGTAGACCAGTGGTTCTCAAACTGGGCGGGGACCCCAAAGTGGATCTCAACCCTGTTTTAGTGGGGCTGCCACAGCTGGTGTTAGATTTGCTGGGGCCCAGGGCTGAGGACTTCAGCCTGGGGTGGCGGGGTGTGGGCTTTGGGCACCCCCTAGTGGGGTCGTGTAGTAATTTTTGTTAGAAGGGGGTCGTAGTGCAATGAAGTTTGAGAACCCTTGAGCCCAGGTTCTGAGACCCAGCCCCCTCATGAGGTTTCAGATCCTAAGCTCCAGGCTCAGTGGGAATGTCTACACTGCTATTTTAGCCCATAGTGCAAGCCCCCCAAGCCTGAATCAGTTGACCTGCACTCTTGAGAGTTGCTCCCATGGGTCCTTTTATATAGTGTAGCTGTACCTAGAGTCACCAGGTGACTGGCCTCTTTAAAAAGGGCATGCATCCAGCTCACCTGTGATTAGTTAGTTGTTTCCTGATGAGACCTAACAGCGGCCTCCATTAACCCCAGGCAACAGTGGAGAAAGGGGAGCAGATGAGAGTACTGGAGGAGACCTGAGCGAGCAGAAATCGGGAGCTGCTGTTGCAGGGACCTAGCACTGAGAGTTGTTGGGAGAATGCTGCTGC
This sequence comes from Gopherus evgoodei, assembly GCF_007399415.2. Taxonomy (NCBI): domain Eukaryota; kingdom Metazoa; phylum Chordata; order Testudines; family Testudinidae; genus Gopherus; species Gopherus evgoodei. Next base: position 7,383,514 of record NC_044327.1, on the reverse strand, counting down.
TGAGAGGCCTGGAAAAACTGGCCAGAGTGGGGAAGCCTTGTGCACAGGCCTCAGGTTAAAGGGAAGGCACTAACACAGTGCAGGCCACTCCCAAGGAACATGAGCTTTGTTCCTGTGAGGAGGGGTAGGACTTGCCTGAGTGTGGGCTGCTGAGTCCTCTCTCAAAAGCTCTGTGTGGAGGGCTATGATAGAAAAGCCACAAGCAGGACAGAGAATGGCCAGCAATGTGATGGCCCTGGAATCGGGGCACGGGAGCTGGAGAAGTGAGGCTGTAAACTCTTCAGTGGGCAGCAGGGCTGAAGAAATGCTGCATTTTAACCTGCCTCTTGGGCCATTTTCAAAATCCCCAGACTGAGAGATTTGTTGGAGGTGGAAATTGTATTAGTAAACTGCCTGGAAGCAGGATTTGAATCGAATGCTGAGGGTACATCTACACAGTCTGTGGAAGTGAGCCTCAAAGCCCAAAAATAGCTGTGTAGACATTTTGGCTCAGGCTCCAAAGCCTAGGGTGGGCAGAGGGCATCAGCCAACACTCCAGCCTGAGCTGCAACTTCAAAGCGCTGTCTACACAGCTGTTGTCAAGGTTCTAGTGCAAGCCTCTAAAAAGAACAACTTATTTACCTGGGCAGATGGTGACCCTCAGCCTGATCCCTGGTGGAAATCCACCAAGAACCTCATGTTCTCCAATGGTTTAATGTGTGAGTGTTGCCACTAGGGGCAAGTATCCCATCAAAGCGAAAAAGGAGGGGAAAAATTAAGAGCCACCATCCATTTGGTGTGGGCTTGGGCAGATGGCTCCTTGGAGTCAGGTGACTGGAACAGCGAGCTTAGGGAGCTCTTTCTTTGAGGGGAAGGGAGGAAGAATGGTCTAGGGTAGTGTGGCGCAACTGGTGGTTATGACAGGCCATCAGGAGGGTCATAAGTTATTGAAAACATTGCTGCTATTCTAAGGCAAAGAAAATCAATAGGCCAGGATCACTTTGGGTGGCCCAACCCTTCAAAGTTTGAGGTCAAATGTAGTCGTTGTCTACAGTTGTCACTGTTCTAGTAAACCTATGGCGGGGGGAGGAGGACCTGTAAAAACATTTGACTTTGAATAGGTGGAGAGCCATTGAAATGCTGGATAAGGCACAGATGGCTCAGGAAAGCTGGATTCACCTTCAAGCTCAGTCATGGCCTCCTGGCGCAAGTGTCTTAATCTTGTTCCTCAATTTCCAAGTTGTAAAATGGAGATGGTGCTTCCCCACCCTCATGGGGTGTCGCGAGGGCAAAATGTGTTGGTATCACAATGGGGAGGTCACATAAGGACCTAGACACACTTTCCCCCTCTCACTGATTTCTGTTCTCCATGTTCTGTAGTCCTCCTCAGACTTTCCTTTTTCAGTTCATCCTTTCTCTCTCCCTCTCCTTCCTTGCCTCTTCTCCCCTGTGCTCAGAGGGGAGAGCATGAGGATGCTGGAGAATTTTCCCCAAAGCCTGTCCTCTTTCTCTACGTCCTCTGACTTGTGTGGGTGCCCTGGGGGGTTGCGAACAACTGGGAGTGTGCACAGGCTTCATCCCATACCCATTCAAACTTAAGCCTTGGGTTTTTTATTTACTACTTTTAATTAAAAATTCCTGTGGTGAGAACAGCATGGGACAGCCGGAGTCTGACTAGGTTCTGCTTCGCCACAGTTTCTTGGTGTGAATCACTTCGCACTGGCAGCCCCCGTGTGTCCTTCATGCTCACATTTTCATACAAACATTGCCAAAAATAGTTTAATTTCTTTCATTCTGGTTCCATTTTATTGCCTCAAGTGATGAGCCTAATTATTTGTATTTAACACGGCAATGGTACGTTCCCTTTGAGAAGTTCATTGCAAAAGACACAGCATCCTTCCCTCCTTGCTTCCCAAGAGGTGCCCTCTTAAACCCTCCCACAGCCCTCGGGATCCCTTCTTACCGTCTGCTCTTGCTATAGTTTCTATTTTATTGGAAAAATCTAACTCTAACACCCCCCTGCCCCACACCAAGCCCCAGTGAAACAAAAGCTTGAGAAAAGGCTATGAGCCTCACAATGGCCACTGACAATAGACAGCTTGGGCTCTCTCCAACCAACAGAAGTGAATTCCAGAGCAGAGGGCTTCGCACCACCTCCTCCCCAATCCCTCCCCCCCGCCCCGGCCCTGGACTTTCTACTCCAGGCAACGTTAGTATGAATGCCTCAGCTGACCTGCGCTGTTGTGGCAGTGCACAGACAGGTGATCTCCCCAAGAGCTGGGACCCAAGATATTTAAGGCTTTGGACCCTGATCTGGTGCCCACTGAAGTCAGTGGGTGTTTCATGTATGGTGTCCTGGGTAATGAGAAGTGCTAAATGCCTATGAAATTAAACTGGCTCTTTATTTAATAAACTATTTACAGAAGTGCTGCAACTTCAGCTAGCATCCAAGCCATGTGCACACAGACTGACTTCCTGGTGCTGCCTCCAAACTTCCCTCCTGCAACCTGTGCTCCTCCCTCCAAGTTCCACGCAGGTTGCTGTTGTTGGGCTTCTTCCATTGACTTCAGTGGCCATTGAAGTGAGCAGTATCAGCACTTTGAAAGGTGCCCAGGGGAAGTAGTGTTGGCCAAGCAAGCAGCTGCTGAAATGTCTGAGCTCCAAGTTCAGCCCCCTGTGAAGAGTATTACAACAATTCTGGGCGGGGGGGCAGGGATAACTCAGTGGTTTGAACATTGGCCTGCTAAACCCAGGATTGCAAGTTCCCTCCTTGAGGGGGCCATTTGGGAATTTAGTTGGGGATTGGCCCTGCTTTGAGCAGGAGGTTGGACTAGATGACCTCTTGAGGTCCCTTCCAATCCTGATATTCTATGATTCAATTCTATCTAGAAGTCACAAAGGCTGCAATAATTGCAGCAAGGTTCAGACTGGAAAGAAATGGCTTCCCCTGTCTTACCAGACCTAGATTAAAAAATGTGATATATATTGGCTACCAAGAACATCTGGAAGCTGAGAAGCAAGCCAAGGTCCAAAGTTACCCTGAATTCTTGTATGGGTCCATCCCTTCAGTAGCAAAAGGCAGGCATGCTCCATGTCTACCATGTTCTCAAAGTTCTTTCCTAAGTGTGTGTGTCGTCTTGTGTCTCATGCAGGCCGAGATTGAGCCAGTACACTCCATTCAGCTCCCTCTCTCGAACAGGCATGAGAAGATCAGGCACTGCACAGGTTTGGTGTTTCCATAGCATCTTCCAGCTATGGAGCTATTGTGCTTCACAAAGTTCATTCATTAAATAAGTGTCATTTCCCAACATCCCTGTAAGACTGAGAGAGATCAAGAGACTTAGCTGAGGTCAGAGTGAATCTGTGGCAGAGCTGGGAATACAAATCTCCCATCCCTTTCACCTCTGTAGTCCTTGACAGCTGTGTGATGTGAGTTCCGCAGTTGTCTGAACATTGACCTTCTGATCAGTAGCATTTTACATGCAGTTGGACGGATTTAAATGACAACACAAGGTAGGAGGCATTGAGGAATCAGGCCCCAGGGGTCCTAACTCTTCTGCACCTTAAGCTTAAGACTGTCCACAGGAGATACAAGGATTTTTCATAAGCGCTCAGCAGGGGCCTAACTCGGCTCCCCCGGAATGAATGAGAGAGGCCAGCACAGGAATCCCACCCATACTGGGCCAAACCATCTCACTCAGCTGTCTCATGCTTGCTATATGGAGACCAGGAGATTGCAGACTACACCAGCGATTCTTAAACTATGGGGCAGGCCTCCCTTGGGGGGGCATGGGAATGTGTCAAGGGAGGTACAAGCTGTGTGCTTTTTTATTTCTTTTTGAAGAGCTCTGGCTGTCAGCTACAGACCGCAGAAGGGCCGTGCACACCCAAGAGGTGGGGATAAAGGGGACAGCTGGAGCCCACTGCTTGGAGTCTCAAACCCCCTGCCATCCCTCACCTGCAGGGGGCGGAGCTTTGGCTGTCAACCCCTGGGTGCCAGCAGCAGCACAGAAGTAAGGGTGACAATGGGGCACTAAGTCTGCTGTGAAAAGTGATCTTGATGGCAAATATCACTTTTCACATTACTTCTGTGCTGGTGCGACGCTGCCTTCAGATGTGGGTGCCCAGCCAGAAGCCGCTGCTCTCAGCTCCACCTTCAGGTCTGGTTGGTGGTCTATGTACCAGAGGAGAGGGCTACCATAAGTGACTACAGACCCAAAGGAGGGGCTCCTGATCAAATAAGTTTGAGAACCACTGGTCTAGACCTTCTAGAACTTGCCATGAGTTCCTCCAGGGCGCACAGCCCCAACTGGAGCTGTACAAAACTCTACAGTGTTACTTTGCAAACATCCCTATACAAAAACCCAATATTTTCACAAGATTGAACTAGAATCCATGAATCTGTCCAGGAGCACAATTAGCAGATGTTTGTATTTGAAAAAAAACAATTTGTAACATGGAAAAATAATTGTCCATAAATGCACCTAAGATGAAATGATGTAACCAGTGTTCACATAGGTTTTTTTCCATTTTCACAGCAATAACATTTTCACGGTGATAGTAAGTGGTTTGCCTATGAAAACTGACTTCATTTTTTAAAAAAACAGGGAAGTCAGACCTATAGGGATACAATGCTATGTTTGAACTAGAAGAAAGGTCGGCTGCTTTCTTATAAACCAGAGACCTTCTGATTTGAAGCTAAATCTAGTGCATTACAGCAGTTAAATATTTGTTTTCAGCACCTTAACTCTTATGATTTTCTTTAAGAATAAGTCCTAGAACTGCCTTGAACAGATTGGACCTGGCTGGAAGGTAATTGCCTGCAGACTAACCATGAAAAGATCTGACCTAAAAATAACAACTTTGCAGTCAAAATGCTTAAAATAACAGCAGCCGTTTGTATTAAGCAAACAACATATGTTTCCAACTAGGTATTAGTTCTTGAAAGTAAAAATAAAACTCTTGTCACAGATTTCTTTGAGGAAACATCTAATGTTTTAAGCAACATGTCCATTTAGACAACTGGAAGATGTATAACTGGAGTGATTTACTACTGCTTATCTGTTCAAACTGCAAAACTACAAGTGTGAAAAAGCTGGTAAAGGGGTGTGATGAAGTGGGGGGGTTTTCTTGGGGTTTTCTGTCTTTTCCAGGGTTTGCATGCACGGGGGGTGGGACTCAATGTCCCTAGGTGTTACTGGTTTAACGAGGTGAGGGGAGAGGGAGTTTGTTGTTACAGAGGACTGGAGAGGGACTCGGGACCCCAGCCCAGGAGACACAACCAGTTCTGGCCAGTGGGAGGACAATGGGCTGCAGAGAGAGGACCCCAGTGACCTGACCAGCCAGTTCTAGCCAGAGGAGAGCTCGAGGAGAGGGGACTCAGGCCTTCCTGTTTACGACCCTGTTTACCTGGAGAGAAGACAATGGACAGAGGTGGGGCTTGAGGCTGGGGATATCAGAGGCCCATCTGGGAAGCAGGGGGGCTTGGGGCTGGCGAGGGGAAGCAGGCAGAGCCCACCTGGATGCAAAGAGACTGGGATGTGCTGTTATTGTGAGAGGCCAGGCCTGAGGCCCTGAGAGTTTCCTGTGCTGTGTTCAACTCTCAATAAACCCTACTGTTTTATGCTGGCTGAGAGTCCCTCCGGTCTAGAGAACAGGTTTGCATCAGCCCCTTCGGGGGTGAAGAGGCCCAGGGGGTCCAGAGCACGTGGACTCCTGGAGGGGCCCACGGCAGAGACAGACGTGCTAAGGCTCAGAGAGGTGCGGCTCCAGGAGGTGGAGGGGCCTGACCCCGAGAGAGAGTGGACCCCCTAGAAGGGCTGTCTCACTAAAAGGGGCACCCCCCATGGACCGCACAGGGCCAAGATTGGGCACGATCTGTGAGTCCATGACGACGTGGTAGCAGAGGATGGTTCGTGGATGCACCCTGTAGACATTTGGCTGCGGGCGCAGACACTTTGCAGTGAGTGGCTGCCAGCGATAGAATGAGGGTATTAAACAGAACCAGCCTGGAAATGGCCTATAACCGGCTCCGTAAGAGCGACCTGGCACGTATGTGCAGGGAGAGGGGGCTGAATGTGGGGAGGCTCCCTAAGGAGTGGCTGATTGCTCAGCTTGCAGAGAATGACCAGTCTGAGGAACAGACTCCAGAGCCCAGGGAGGCTCCCGGGGTGCCCGGTGAGCTGGGGAGTAGCCGTGGGGGCAGTCTGTGTATTGACTGGGAGGTTGTCAGATCCGACTCCCCAGTCAGCACAGGGAGACCCCAGTCAAGTTCCTCCCTCGAGGACCTGCGGAAACTAGAGCTGGAGCTGAAAGCGAAGGAGCTGGTGCTGAAGGAACAAAGGCTGGTGGACAGAGAGAGAGAATGAGAGGACCGTGTAGAACAGAGAAAACACGAGTTGGCGATGGAGGAGTGGCAGGTCAAGAGGGCCTGTCGGGAGGTAAGTGGGGAAGGGCCCCAAGATGCCAGTGGTGTGGGGACTCTGGACACCAAATTGCTGCCCTAGTTCAAGGAGGGGCCAGCAGGGGGAGGTGGGGCCCCAGGTCCAGAGCGGCCGTACTCCATCCGCCAGGTGAGCGTGGGACAGGCCCCCGGGGACAATCGTCACATCATGCCCATTGAGGTGGGGGGAAGGAGTGTCCAGGGGTTCTGGGACACAGGCGCGGAGGTGACGCTGGCACGGTCCGAGATGGTGGGCCCAGACCAGCTAGTGCCTGATGCCTACATGACCCTGAGGGGAGTGTTTAGGCCCCCTATCAAGGTGCTGTAGCGAGGATACACCTGAAATGGGGGGCTAAGGAGGGACCCAAAGAGGTCGGGGTACATGATCAACTGCCTACCGTGGTGCTAATGGGTAATAACTTGGAGAACTGGCCAGATGGCACTCAGAGCGCCCTGGTCCTTACCCGGAGCCAGAGCCAGCGAGGGTCACGGGACCTCCTGAGGAGGGGGCCCGAAGCGCTGAGGGTAGGGCTCGACAGGGCTGGGCTGGCGCCTCCGTCCCAGGGTGGGGAAACTGAGGCACCACCAGCCAGGGCTGTATCCTCAAACCCAACTGCTAAATTCCAAACGGAGCTGCAGGTGGATCCCTCCTTGGAAAAACTGAGGGCCCTGGCAGGCCACAGCGGGGCAGGGTCCCAGGGGGAGGACCGCTGGGAGCGATTCCTGTGGGAGAAGGGATTCCTGTACCGCGAATGGGCTTGTTCAGGGCACACTGAACCTTGGATAGGTGGGAGGCAATTGGTGGTTCCCCAGAGGTACCACCGCAGACTGTTGTACTTGGCCTACAATATTCCCCTGTCAGGGCATCAGGGCATCCGGTGCACCAGGCAAAGGCTGCTGCAGCACTTTTACTGGCCTGCGGTCTTTGACGCTGTCTGACAGTATTGCAGGTCCTGTGACTCATGCCAGAGGGTGGGGAAGGCCCGGGACAAAGATAAAGCACCACTGAGACCTTTGCCCATCATAGAGGAGCCTTTCCAGAAGGTGGCCATGGACATAGTGGGGCCCCTCAGCAGGGTGACCAGGGCAGGGAAGAAATACATCCTGGTGGTAGTGGATTTCGCTACACGCTACCCCTAGGCGGTGGCCTTGTCATCTATTGAGGCAGACACCGTGGCAGACGCACTGCTGACCATCTTCAGCAGAGTGGGGCTCCCCAAGGAGGTCCTTACAGACCAGGGGTCTAACTTCATGTCAATTCTGCTCCAGTGATTGTGGGAGAAGTGTGGGGTCCGGCACACCTGGGCCTCAGCCTACCACCCTCAGTCCAATGGGCTGGTGGAGAGATTCAATGGGACCCTAAAGAGGATGCTGAAAACCTTTATGGACCAGCATCCACAGGACTGGGACAAGTATTTACCCCACCTGCTGTTTGCATATAGGGAAGTGCCCCAGGAATCCACAGGATTCTCCCCGTTCAAGTTGCTGTACGGAAGGCAGGTGAGGGGACCCCTGGACTTGATGAGGGCCGAGTGGGAGGGAAAGGCCTCTCCCAATGGAGAATCAGTGGCGGAGTGTGTACTGGCTTTCCGGGAAAAGCTCATGAAGCTCATAGGCTTGGCCAGGGGAAACCTAGCAAGGGCCCAGAGGAAGCAGAAAGTCTGGTACGACCGCTCAGCACGGGCCCGCTGCTATGCTACCGGGGACCAGGTGATGCTCCTCATCCCTGTGAGGAAAAACAAGCTGCAAGCTGCCTGGGACGACCCCTTCAAGGTCATCAGACAGGTAAACGAGGTGAACTATGTGGTGGAACTGTCCAACCGGGCACACAGCCACCGGGTGTATCATGTCAGCATGATGAAACCGTACCGGGACAGGGAGATGTTGGTGCTGGCTGTGTGTGGGCAGTGGGAGGAGAAGGGAGAGGATCCCCTGGTGGGACTCCTCCCTGAGGCAGGGGCTAACCCCCCGTTGAAATCAATTCCCCTCTCTGACCAGCTAACCCCCACCCAGCAGGCAGAGATCAGAGAGGTGCTGCATTCATACTGGCAGTTGTTCTCCAACCGGCCTGGGCTCACTCACCTGGCTGTCTACCTGGTGGAGACGGGAACCAACCCTCCCATCAGGTGTTCCCCATTCAGGGTCACTGGGAAAACAGCCCAGGATCTGGAGAGAGAGGTCGGGGATATGCTGGCTTTAGGGGTGATCCAGCCATCTGCCAGCCCCCGGGCCTCGCTGTGGTGCTGGTCCCCAAGAAGGACGGGTCGATCCGGTTCTGTGTGGACTATCAGAAGCTCAATGCCATCACCGTGTCCGATGCCTACCCCATGCCTAGGACCGATGAGATCCTAGACAAGTTGGGGGGCGCCCGGTACCTCACTACCATGGATCTTACCAAAGGCTACTGGCAAGTGCCTTTGGACCTGGAGGCCCGGTTGAAGTCTGCCTTCACCACCCCAAGAGGGCTCTTTGAGTTCCTGATCCTGCCTTTTGGTCTCAAGGGGGCACCTCCACCTTCCAGTGCCTGGTGGATCAGCTGCTAAGGGGGATGGAGGACTTTGCTTTGGCATACATTGACGATATCTGTGTCTTTAGCCAGAGCTGGAAAGACCATGTGTCCCAGGTGAAGAGGGTGCTGGGTCACCTCCAGGATGCAGGACTGACTATAAAAGCTGAAAAGTGCAAGGTGGGGATGGCCGAGGTTTCATACCTGGGCCACAAGGTGGGGGTTGGCCACCTGAAGCCAGAACCAGCCAGGACTGGCCCGCTCCCCAGACTAAGAAGCAGATCCAGGCTTTCTTTGGGATGGCGGGGTACTACCGGAAGTTTGTGCCCCACTTTAGCTCCCTGGCAGCTCCCCTCACGGAGCTGTGTAGGAAGGGAAAGCTAGACAAGGTGGTCTGAGGGCTCTCGGTGCACTGAAGGGGGCACTTATCCAGGGCCCGGTGCTGGTAAACCCGGATTTTAACAAACCCTTCCTGGTGTTCACCGATGCCCCGAACACAGGGCTGGGGGCAGTGCTGATGCAAACTGATACTAAGGGGGAGAGACACCCCATTGTGTACCTGAGCAAGAAGCTGCTGCCCCGGGAGCAGCACTATGCGGCCATCGAGAAGGGAGGCCTGGCCATGGTGTGGGCCCTCAAAAAACTGCAGCCATATCTACTTGGGCATCGCTTCACCATGTACACGGACCATTCACCCGTGACATGGCTACATCAAATGAAAGGGGCTAATGCTAAGCTGCTGAGATGGAACCTGCTCCTCCAGGGGTATGACATGGAGGTGGTTCATGTGAGGAAGAGTGCCAATGTTATAGCTGATGCTTTATCATGGGGCGGGGGCCCTGAACTTCCCCAGGTCACAGGCTAAGTGACCCTGTTCCGTTCAGCCACAACGGGGGGAGAGATGTGACGAAGTGGGGGGGGTTTCTTGGGGTTTTCTGTCTTTTCCAGGGTTTGCATGCACAGGGGTTGGGACTCAATGTCCTTGGGTCTTACTGGTTTAACAAGGTGAGGGGAGAGAGAGTTTGTAGTTACAGAGGACCGGTGGGGGACTCGGGACCCCAGCCCAGGAGACACAACCGGTTCTAGCCAGCGGGAGGACAATGGGCTGCAGAGAGAGGACCCCGGTGACCTGACCAGCCGGTTCCAGCCAGAGGAGAGCTGCGAGGAGAGGGGACTCAGGCCTTCCTGTGTACGACCCTGTTTACCTGGAGAGAAGACAATGGACAGAGGTGGGGCTTGAGGCCGGGGATATCAGAGGCCCAGCTGGGAAGCAGGGGGGCTTGGGGCTGGCGAGGGGAAACAGCCAGAGCCCACCTGGATGCAGAGAGACTGGGATGTGTTGTTATTGTGAGAGGCCAGGCCTGAGGCCCTGAGAGTTTCCTGTGCTGTGTTCAACTCTCAATAAACCCTCCTGTTTTATGCTGGCTGAGAGTCACTCCGGTCTAGAGAACAGGTTTGCATCAGCCCCTTCGGGGGTGAAGAGGCCCAGGGGGTCCAGAGCACGTGGACTCCTGGAGGGGGCCCACGGCAGAGACAGACGTGCTAAGGCTCAGAGAGGTGCGGCTCCAGGAGGTGGAGGGGCCTGACCCCAAGAGAGAGTGGACCCCCGAGAAGGGCTGTCTCACTAAAAGGGGCACCCCCCACAGACCGCACAGGGCCAAGAGTGGGCATGATCTGTGAGTCCGTGACAAGGGGGAGGGCTTACTGCAAGAATAAGAATATTGTAGTCAAGTGACTAGAGCATGAGACATGGTTTATATTCCTCACTCTGCTGCTGCAGGACCTGAGTAAATCATAACACCTCTGTCTCACTTTCCCCTTGCACTTTTTTATTTAGATTGCAAGCTCTTTAAGGCAGAATGTCTCATAATGGGTTTGTTCCTCTATATGGTACTGATATAAATGATATTAGTTAAACCAGTTCAACTAAAAATGAACTGGGCTGAACTTTTCAGAGGCTCAAAAAACTTTCTGCCTCAGTCTCCATAGCTATCGTGAGGAAAAAATTGCCTTTGTAAAGTGTTTTGAGGTCCCAGGATGAGACAAGTGCTACTTTTATCACAGAATGAAACACCATGTGGACAAAGCAAAACTTTTTGGATCTGGGCCATTAAAGAAGAGATGGAGAATTAAGAGTCCACCTGGAATCCAGGGAATGTGTCTCCAATAAGGGCTCCAAAATTTGACCCAGCATTTTGAGGATGAAAGATTTTCAGAATCCTATCAGAACACAACATAGTTTAGAAATTACAGCTGGAGTCATTCAGTTTTAAAGACCCATAAAGTTAATTCCTTTTCTGGCACTGAGGTCTCTCTCCAGAGTTTTTAACACATTCCCAGTGCTTCTACTAAACAAATCTGTAGTCTGTGTTCCTATTTGTCCTAAGGAATGGGTCCTAAATCTTGCTCTCGCTATGTACAAGGAAACTTTCAGCAACTAGGGCGCCTCACATTTATTTGCTCCTCTTTGGATTTATAGACCCCCAGTGTCTCAGGAAGCATGTACATAATTTAATAGAGGCACAAGCACATCTTCCTCTTATCAAAGGCAAAAAGAAATGAGACAAATATCGTCCTGTCCATCCCCATGAGCAAACACCTGCAAAGAGAGAAGTTTTCTACTTTGTCCTTAACACCAAGAAACTAAGGCTCTGGGATAGCAAACCCCAGTCTGGGAGGCCACCACTGGGAATGCCCTTCCCCCAATCCACCCCCCTCAAACTTTCCTACACACGCACTGAGTCTGTTCTCTAACATCCCCCTCCAGCAAGGGCATCTGCCCCCAGATTGTTAAATTGCCACCTTAAATAGTCATGGTGACAAAACCTACCCATTTCCATCTGTGGCTGGTCAGAAAATTGTGCTTTATTGTACCACAATGTGCACCTCATGCTGAACAAATAACAAAAATATCCAAACACAAGAGCTGGTAATAATGGGGCACTTAAAAAGATAGTTACTCACCTTTGTAACTGTTGTTCTCCGAGATGTGTTGCTCATATCCATTCCAGTTAGGTGTGCGCACCGCGCGTGCACGTTCGTGGGAAGATTTTTACCCTAGCAACTCCGGTGGGCCGGCAGGTCGCACCCTAGAGTGGGGCCGGCATGGCGCCTGATATATACCCCTGCCGGCCCGCCCGCTCCTCAGTTCCTTCTTGCCGGCTACTCCGACAGTGGGGAAGGAGGGCGGGTGTGGAATGGATATGAGCAACACATCTCGAAGAACAACAGTTACAAAGGTGAGTAACCGTCTTTTCTTCTTCGAGTGCTTGCTCATATCCATTCCAGTTAGGTGAATCCCAAGCCTTACCTAGGCGGTGGGGTCAGAGTGAGAAGTCGCGGCATGGAGCACTGCCGAGCCGAAGGCCGCGTCATCTCTGGACTGCTGGACCAGGGCATAATGGGAAGCGAAAGTATGAACGGAGGACCAGGTCGCTGCCCTACAGATCTCCTGGATGGGGACATGGGCGAGGAAAGCTGTCGATGAGGCTTGAGCCCTGGTAGAGTGCGCAGTCACGTGACCTGGAGGAGTATGAGCCAAGTCATAACAGGCTCAGATACAGGATGTTACCCACGAGGAGATTCTTTGAGAGGAAACAGGTAACCCCTTGGCCTGTTCCGCTACTGCCACAAAGAGTTGGGGGGTTCTGCGGAATGGCTTGGTCCTGTCTATATAAAACGCAAGCGCTCGACGGACGTCCAACGAGTGGAGCTGTTGTTCCCTGCGGGAAGAGTGGGGTTTTGGGAAAAATACAGGGAGAAAGATGTCTTGGTTGACATGAAAGGCTGAGACCACCTTGGGGAGAAAGGCTGGGTGCGGTCTCAGCTGGACCTTGTCCCTGTGGAACACCGTATAGGGGGGATCTACGGTGAGAGCCTGGAGCTCCGACACCCTCCTGGCTGAGGTGATGGCCACCAGGAAGGCAGTCTTCCAGGAGAGATAGAGCAGGGAGCAAGTCGCTAATGGCTCAAACGGAGGGGACATGAGCTGGGTGAGAACTAGGTTCAGGTCCCAGGTAGGCGTAGGGCGTCGAACCTGGGGGTATAGACACTCCAATCCCTTAAGGAATCTCGTTACCATAGGGTGAGAGAACACCGATCGGCCATCCTCCCCTGGGTGAAAAGTGGAGATGGCTGCCAGATGAACCCGAAGAGATATCGCCAGGCCCTTCCCTTAAGGGACCAGATGTAGTCCAGGATAATGTCAATAGAGACCTGAGTGGGGAGGAGACTGCATTCCGCACACCAGCAGGTGAAGTGCTTCCATTTCGCTGAATAAGTCACTCTGGTAGAAGGCTTCCTGCTGCCCAGGAGCACCTGCCGCACTGGGGTAGAGCAACGGAGCTCGGACCGGGTCAGCCACTCAGGAGCCACGCCATGAGGTGCAGGGACTGCAGGTCTGGGTGACGTAGCCTGCCGTGGTCCTGAGTGATCAGGTCCAGGTGGAGAGGCAGGGGGACAGGGTCGGCCAGAGACAGGTCCAGCAACATGGAGTACCAATGCTGCCTGGGCCACGCTGGAGCTATCATGATCAAGCGGGCCCTGTCCCTGCGCACCTTCAGAAGGACCTTGTGGACGAGTGGGAACGGAGGGAATGCATAGAACAGATGCGCCGTCCAGGGGATAAGGAAGGCATCTGCTATCGAACCTGGTTCCCGGCCTTGAAAGGAGCAGAACATCTGGCACTTCCTGTTCCCTCGGGACGTGAAGAGGTCCATCTGGGGACATTCCCACCTCTGGAAGAGCGAAAGGGCAACATCCGGGCGAAGGGACCACTCGTGGGAAAGAAAGGATCTGCTCAGATGATCCGCCAGTGTGTTCCGAACCCCGGGAAGGTAGGATGCGATGAGGTGAATGGAGTGGGCTATGCAGAAGTCCCAAAGCCTCACGGTCTCCTGACACAGGGCAGAGGACCTCGTGCCGCTCTGCTTGTTGATGTAATACATGGTCGTTGTGTTGTCGGTGAATACCGAGACACAGCGACCTTGAAGTTGAAGATGGAATGTTTGGCAAGCAAGGCGGACTGCCCTCAGTTCCCGTACGTTGATGTGGAGGGCTAATTTGTGAGGTGACCACCAACCTTGTGTCCGTAGCGTTCCGAGATGGGCCCCCCAACCTAGATCTGAGGCGTCTGTTGTCAGGGACACCGAAGGCTGGGGCGGATGGAACGGCAGCCCCGCACATACCATGGACTGGTCCAGCCACCACCTCAGGGAACCTAATACGTCCTGGGGAACGGTAATAATCGCGTCCAGAAGGTGCCGGGCCGGACGGTACTGACTGATGAGCCAGGACTGGAGGGGCCTTATGCGCAGCCGCGCATACCGCATGACAAACGTGCAAGCCGCCATGTGGCCCAATAGAGTTAGGCACTTACGTATGGAGGTCAAGGGTGCTGACTGCAGCCGTTGTATAATGGCCGTCAAGGTCTGGAACCTTGCTAGAGGAAGAATGGCTCTGGCCAGAGGTGAGTCCAGAAGTGCACCGATGAACTCTACCCTCTGAGTGGGGATTAGCGTTGACTTTTCTATATTGAGGATGAGGCCCAAGTTCTCGAAGAGACTGCTGACCAGGCAGACATGGCTGAGGACCTGCGCCTCTGATGACCCCCGAATCAGTCAGTGGTCGAGGTATGGAAATACATGTATGTGGCTGCGGCGGAGGTGGGCGATGACTACAGCCATACATTTGGTGAACACCCTCGGGGCTGTGGAGAGGCCGAACGGGAGGACTGCAAACTGATAGTGGCAGCGGTTGATCACGAACCGAAGGAACCGTCTGTGCGGCGGGAAGATGGCTATATGAAAATATGCGTCTTGCATGTTGAGGGCGACATACCAGTCTCCAGGATCCAAGGACGGGATAATGGTCCCCAAGGATACCATACGGAACTTCAACTTCACGACGTATCTGTTGAGTTCGCGCAGGTCGAGGATAGGCCTGAGGCCTCCCTTGGCTTTGGGGATCAGAAAGTAACAGGAGTAAAACCCCTTGCCCCGCTGGGCCTCCGGAATCTCCTCTATGGCGCCTTTGGCGAGGAGCGTCCACACCTCCTGAATAAGGAGTTGCTCGTGAGAGGGGTCCCTGAAGAGGGACGGAGGAGGGGGGTGGGAGGGGGGTGCGAAACAAACTGCAGACGGTATCCAGCTTGTACTGTGCATAAGACCCAACGGTCTGATGTCAGTCGGGACCACGCCGGAAGGAAAAACGAAAGATGGTTGGAGAATGGCGGGGATGGATCCGGGAGGGAAACTGGTGCATTGCCCTCGGGCGCACCTTCAAAATGAAGGCTTTGGGCCGGAGGGAGCCTTGGAGGAGCTCTGGTTTTGCCCCCCTTGGTTGCCCGATTGTCTATGCCGGCCGTTCCTACTTCGGCGTCTGGCGAAGTCCTGCCTCTGGCGAGGTTGAGGGTAGGGCCGGCGCTGCTGTTGGGGCCGGAAGGGTCTGCGCTGGGTGACTGGTGTATGCATCCCCAAAGAGCGCATAATGACCCTATTGTCTTTAAGGCTTTGCAGCCTGGGGTCGGAAAACAGGCCCTGGCCTTCGAACGGGAGGTCCTGAATGGTGTATTGGAGCTCCGGAGGAAGACCAGAGACCTGAAGCCAGGAAAGCCTGCGCATGGTCACACCAGAAGCCAGAGTCCTGGCGGACGAATCTGCGGCATCAAGGGATGCTTGCAGAGAAGTACGTGCCACCTTCTTGCCCTCGTCAAGGATTGCCGCAAATTCCTGACGTGCCTCTTGTGGAAGTAACTCCTTAAATTTGTCCGCTGCCGCCCAGGTGTTATAAGTGTAGCGGCTAAGGAGAGCTTGTTGGTTAGACACCCGAAGCTGGAGAGCGCCCACAGAATAGACCTTTCGGCCAAGCAGGTCCATGCACTTTGCTTCTTTAGACTTAGGTGCCGGGGCCTGTTGGCTGTGACGCTCCCTCTTGTTCACAGATTGTACGACGAGGGAGCACGGGGGTGGGTGGACATAGAGATACTCGTACCCTTTTGAGAGCATCATGTATTTGAGTTCCACGCCGCGTGCCGTGGGGGGAACTGATGTCGGCGACTGCCAGATGGTAGTGGCATTGGCCTGAATGGTCCATATAAAGGGGAGGGCGACATGAGTGGGAGCATCTGCTGACAATATGCTCACCACCGGATCCTCAATTTCTGAGACCTCCTCGGCCTGCAAATTCATGTTTTGCGCCACTCGCCAGAGGAGGTCTTGATGCGCTCTGAGGTCGAGCGGAGGAGGGCTGGTGGATGTCATTCCAGCCACTGCCTCATCTGGGGAGGATGACGAGGAGACTCTCAGCAGGAGTGGATCTGCAGGATGCTCCGTCTGGAGCAATGCTTCCGGCTCTGGAGGGAGGTCAGGGTCCCGCTGGTGAGACAATCCCTCCTCTGCAGGGGACTGGGGAGGATGAGACAGTGTGGCTTCCGGAGCCCTGTGCTCTGATGTAGCTGGATGCAGGGGAACCTGTTGCTGCCCTTGGGCTTGATGGTATGCCCAGGGGGTCCAGAAGCCCCATTGCTGTGGTCCATGCTCCTGCGGAGGGGGCTGCTGGAAGAGAGCAGCAGTCTGTCCGTGTCCATAGCGTACACGCTGTCTGTGTGCGAGGAGACAGACGGCTGTCGGGATGGCCAAGGTGGAGCCAAACAGGACTGATACGGGTCCCTCCGTCTAGACGACATCGACCTACTTGGTGCCGGGGACCGGTGCTGGGAGTCATACCGGTGCCGAGAGTCGTACCGGTGCTGGGATCAAGACCGGGACCTAGTACCAGCGCGGTGCCGGGAGGTTGACCGGGATGCCGAACGCCGACTACAGGAGCGGCTTCTGGAATCTCGGTGCCGGTAGCGGTGGCTCGAGCCAGAACGGTGCCGGGAGTACCGGGACCTCCGTGAAGAGGATCGGCGCCGCGAGTACGACCAGTACCGCTGCGGGGAGCGGTGCTGGGACTGCGAGTGGCGCCCCGACCGAGATCGTCCACAGTGCCGGGACCTTGATGGGGATCGGTGCCGGCTTGGTGAACCCGGAGATGGAGGTCGCAAGGCCGCAGGCTTGCCCTTTGACTGCAGAACCCGCACCGGAGGCCCCGGGGGTTGAGGTAGCGTAGGCTCAGTCAAAGCAATCGGTCCCGAGCCGAAGCAAATGTCTCCGGCGTCGAGGGAACCACTAGCTCGACCCCGGATCTTGTGGGGGAGCTGTGAGGGACCGGACTTGACGGACTCCCGGGCCTGGAGTCGACGGAATCCCTATCAACGGTGCCGCGGCAGTAGACGGTGCCAGGCGCTCCGTCCGCGTCTGCTTGGCTGGAGTGGCAGATGTCGAAGGCCTTGCTTCTGGGCCCCGTGCCGGGGAAGGCCGGTGCCGTGGCATCTTCCCGGTGCCGGAGTGGTCCGGTGCCGGAGTGGAGCCAGCGCTCAGCGTCGAGGCTGGAGGGTTAAGCGCTGCTTCCATTAGGAGGGTCTTTAAGCGCTGATCCCTCTCCTTCTTTGTTCTTGGCTTAAATGCCTTACAAATGCGGCACTTTTCAGAGATATGCGATTCCCCAAGGCACTTCAGGCAAGCGTCGTGGGGATCGCTTGTTGGCATCGGCTTCTTGCAGGCCGAGCACTGTTTAAACCCTGGCGAGCCGGGCATGGGTCGGCGCCAGGCAGGGCTCACGCCCAAGCCCGGGAGCAATAAAACGAAGGGGTGATTAACCCCTGGAAGTGTGTGCCCAGTGAGAAGGACTTTGCAGTAACAGAGTCCCCTGGGGGATTGCAGCGAGGGGTCCCAGGGGCAGAGGAGTCTACAGCTCGACCCTGGCAGAGAGGTGGTGACCTCACGAAGGGCTGGTGCACTAGGGGTCCCCCTGGAAACCGTGGGGAGTGGCGAGCACCCTGCCCTGTGAGTGGCCAGCAGGAAGATGTATGCCAAGCTGCGCAAGTGCGACCTGCTGGAGCTGTGCAAGCAGAGGGGGCTGCGCCCGGGGAGACTCACCAAGGACCAGCTGATTGCCCAGCTGGAGCAGGGAGACCGCATGAATAAACGGAGCCCTGTCTCTGAGGGAAGCAGCCAGGCAGATGCAGCGCAGGCACCAGTATCTGTCCCCACTGGGAGTGGTCAGCCGGCGAACGAGGGCTTCCCGAGACCCCTCCTTCCTAGGCGTAGGGGAAGGGCGAGGAGGAGTCCAGTGTATACCAAGGGCAACGTGACCCCCCCGGCCAGCAGGGGATCCTCCCGGCAAAGCTCACCCCCCAGCAGGGGATCCTCTCGGCAACTCTCGGCATCCGTGGAGCGGATGCGGCTGGAATATGAAAGGGAGCTAAAACGGAAGGAGCTCAAGTTAAAGAGGCAAGAGCTGGAGGAGAAGGTGAAACAGCGTAAACATGAGGAAAACCAGTGCCAGCGTGAGTGGGAGAAGAAGGAAAACCAGCATAAACATGAGCAGGGGGAGAAGAAAAAATAGCGTAAACATGAGCTGGACCTGGCCCAGCTGAGGAAAAGTGAGGCCCCGGCTGCGGTAAGTGAGGGGGGACCCAAGCCTACAAAGAGCTTTAATAAGCACTTGCTGCCCCGGCGTAAGGAGGGGGAGGACATAGATACCTTCCTGACGGCCTTTAAGAATGCCTGCGAGCTGCACAGGGTTGACCCTGCAGACAGGATCGCAGTTCTCACCCCCTTACTGGACTCCACAGCCGTGGAGGTGTACAGCCGACTGAAAGGGGCGGAGGCAGGGGACTACAAACTGTTCAAACAGGCCCGGCTCCGCGAGTTTGGGCTGACTCCTGAGATGTACCGGAAAAAGTTCCGGAGCCAGCGTAAAACCCGTGAGGTCACATACCTACAACTGGTCAACCGGGCGCAGGGGTATGCCCGCAAGTGGACAGCTGGGGCCCAAACTAAAGAGAACCTGCTTGACCTATTCATACTGAAGCACCTGTACGAGCAGTGCCCATCCGACTTGAGGCTGTGGTTGATGGACCAGAAGCCGGAGAACCCGCAGCACGCAGGCCAGCTGGCCGACCAATTTGTGGACAGTCGGGCAGGGGATGGCAGGAAGGAGCCTCGAAGAAGCAGGCCTGCCTCAACACAGAGAGAGAGTCATCATGGGACCTCCCAAAGGGGACCTATGGAGAACCCCCCAAAAAGGGGAACATCCAGCGTCAGGTCCCTCCGACCCACTCAAGGGGACCCATGAGACATGGGCTGCTATCGCTGTGGCCATCAAGGCCATATATGGGCCCAGTGCCCCAAGCTCAGGGACAGACCAAGCAGACCCAACCCGCAGAGGGTGGACTGGGTAAAAACCCAATCAGAGGAGGGGCTACATTCCCAGGAAATGGGGGCTGGCAACATACCACCTGTGGATGCTCCAGGCTCCGGGTTTTTGGTTTACTGAGTGGGCGCAGGGCTGCCTCTCCGGAAAAAGTGCATTGTTTCCCTGGAGGTAGATGGGAGAAAGGTCACTGGGTACTGGGACACGGGCGCAGAGGTAACGCTGGCCCGGCCCGAGGTGGTGGCCTCAGATCGGATGGTGCCCGACACCTACCTGACCCTGATGGGCGTGGGCGAGACCCCATTCAAGGTGCCCGTGGCAAGGGTACACCTGAAGTGGGGGGCCAAGGAGGGCCCCAAGGATGTGGGGGTACACAGATATTTGCCCATGGATGTGTTAATGGGAGGGGACCTCGAGAACTGGCCTAGTAACACCCAGAGTGCCCTGGTCGTGACTCGTAGTCAGAGTCGGCAAAGGGCACTGCACCCCGACAACGGGGAAGGTACTCAACCCGAGGTGCAGGACCCTAACCCAGGAAGCGGAAAACGCCCAGGGGCATGGTTCAGAGAGGCTGCAGCCTCAGACCCAGCCAGCAAGAGAGAGCCAGTCCCCATCCCTGTCCCAGCTGCTGAGTTCCAGGCCGAGTTGCAAAAAGATCCATCCTTGCACAAGCCCAGGAACTGGGCTGACCTCAGTGCAGTACAGACCATGAGGAGAGGTTGCAAGGAGAGGTTCCTGTGGGAGAAGGGGTTCCTGTACCGAGAATGGGCTCCCCCAGGGGAAGTAGAGTCATGGGGGATCAGGAGGCAGCTGGTAGTCCCCCAGAAGTTTCGCCACAAACTGCTGTACCTGGCCCATGACATCCCTCTCGCAGGGCACCAGGAAATCCAGCGCACCAGGCAGAGGCTGCTACAAAACTTTTACTGGCCTGGGGTCTTTACCCAGGTCCGAGAGTACTGCCACTCCTGTGACCCCTGCCAGAGGGTGGGGAAGACCCGGGACAAGGGGAAAGCAGCTTTGAGGCCTTTACCCATCATAAAAAAACTTTTCCAGAAGGTGGCCATGGACATAGTGGGATCCCTCAGCAAGACAACCCAGTCAGGGAAGAAATACATCATGGTGGTGGTGGATTTTGCCACTCGCTACCCCGAGGCGGTGGCCTTGTCCTCTATCGAAGCAGACACAGTGGCAGATGCGCTGCTGACAATTTTCAGCCGGGTGGAGTTCCCCAAGGAGGTCTTAACGGATCAGGGGTCCAACTTCATGTCGGCCCTGCTCCGGTCCTTATGGCAGAAATGTGGGGTCCAGCACAACTGGGCCTCAGTGTATCACCCCCAGTCCAACGGGCTGGTGGAAAGGTTCAACGGAACACTGAAGATGATGCTAAAAACATTTATGAACCAGCACCTGCAGGATTGGAACAAGTACTTACTTCACTTGCTGTTCGCGTACAGGGAGGTACCCCAGGAATCTACCGGGTTTTCACCTTTCAAACTGTTGTATGAAAGGCGGGTAAGGGGGCCCCTAGACCTGATGAGGGACAAATGGGAGGGAAAGGCCGCTCCCAAGGGAAAGTCAGTGGTGGAGTATGTCCTAACCTTCTGGAAAAGACTGGCCGAGCTCATGGGCCTGGCCAGGAAAAATCTGGCCCGAGCCCAGAGGAGGCAAAAGGTCTGGTATAACTGCACGGCACGGGCCCGTGCCTTCGCCACCGGGAATCAGGTAATGGTTCTCATCCCCATGAGAAGAAACAAACTCCAGGCTGCCTGGAAAGGGCCCTTCAAGGTTATCAAGCAACTAAATGAGGTAAACTATGTGGTGGAGCTGTCAAACTGGGCACATCACCGTCGGGTATACCATGTGAACATGATGAAACCATACTATAACAGGGGGAATGTGGTGTTGGCTGTATGTGGACATTGGAAGGGGCAGGAAGATAACCCCTTAGTGGATCTATTCCCTGGGACAAAAGCTGGTTCCCCCCTGGAGGCAATTCCCCTCTCTGATCAGCTGACCCCGGGCCAGCACGCTGAGATCAGGGGGGTGCTGCATCTATACTGACAGCTGTTTTCCAACCAGCCTGGACGCACTAATTTAACTGTCCACCGGGTGGAGACCGGGTCACATCCCCCTATAAAATGCTCCCCTTTTCGGGTCACTGGTAAAACTGCCCAAAATCTTAAAAGAGAGGTCAGGAACATGCTGGCTTTGGGGGTGATCCAGCCGTCTTCCAGCCCTTGGGCCTCGCCAGTGGTGCTGGTCCCCAAAAAGGATGGGTCAATCCGGTTCTGTGTGGACTATCGAAAGCTCAATGCCATCACCGTATCTGATGCCTACCCCATGCCCAGGCCTGACGAGCTCCTAGACAAGCTGGGAAGTGCTCGGTACCTCACCACTATGAATCTTACAAAGGGCTACTGGCAAGTGCCGCTGGATGCGTACAGGGAGGTACCCCAGGAATCTACCGGGTTTTCACCTTTCGAACTGTTGTATGAAAGGCGGGTAAGGGGGCCCCTAGACCAGATGCCAGGCTAAAATCGGCCTTTATCACCCCTCTGGGGCTCTACAAGTTTCTAACCCTGCCCTTCGGCCTCAAGGGAGCGCCAGCCACCTTCCAGCGCCTGGTGGATCAGCTACTAAGGGGAATAAAAAGTTTTGCCATGGAGTATATTGACGACATCTGCGTCTTCAGCCAGACCTGGGAGGACCACATGTCCCAGGTTAAACAAGTCCTGGACCGACTCCAAAAGGCTGGGTTAACAGTAAAGGCTGAAAAGTGCAAGGTGGGAATGGCTGAAGTATCTTACCTGGGCCATCGGGTGGGGAGCGGCTGTCTAAAGCCGGAACCAGCCAATGTGGAGGTGATCAGAGACTGGCCTGCTCTCCAAACCAAAAAGCAGGTCCAGGCCTTTATTGGGATGGCGGGGTACTATCAAAGGTTCGTGCCCCACTTTAGTGCCATAGCCGGCCCCATCACTGAACTGTGCAAAACGGGGAAGCCAGACCAGGTAATCTGGACTAAGCAGTGCCAGGAGGCTTTCCGGGCGCTAAAGAAGGCTCTTGTTAGTGGCCCAGTTCTGGCAAACCCAAATTTTGACAAACCCTTTATTATGTTCACCGACGCCTCAGACACAGGACTGGGGGCGGTGTTAATGCAGGAGAATAAAAAGGGGAAGAGACACCCCATCGTGTACCTGAGTAAGAAGCTGCTACCCCGGAAACAAAGCTACGCGGCCATCAAGAAAAAATGCCTGGCCATGGTGTGGGCCCTTAAGAATCTAGAGCCATATCTCTTTGGACGACACTTCACCGTGTACACCAACCACTCTCCCCTAACCTGGCTGCACCAAATAAAAGGAGCCAACGCCAAGCTCCTGAGGTGGAGCCTGCTCCTGCAGGACTATGACATGGACGTGGTCCATGTAAAGGAAAGTGCCAACCTAATAGCGGACGCATTGTCCCGGAGAGGGGGCCCTGAACTTCCCCAGGTCACTGGGCAGAGTGACCCCTCTCAGTTCAGTCTCGAAGGGGGGAGAGATGTGATGGAGTAGGGGCTGTCTGTGTGGGGGATGGGAGAGCCGGGAAGGATTTTAGGGGATGGATGAGACCAGAGCCGTAACCTGAGCTAGGTAAGGGAGGGGAAAGGTCAACACCTTTGCCCAGGAAGGGGAACAAAGGAAGGGAGTGGCTGGAGGGAAGCAGTTTGAGTTTGGGCTTGGGGCTGTGTGGGCGGAATTCAGGGTATCCTAGCTAGGGTCCAAGCAAGTACTACAACTAACAACTAATACTAAAAAGTCTAATTACAACTATAACTATATACAATTATTAGAACATGAGACAATGGAGAGCTAGGGACGTGGAGGACAGCTATGCCGCGCTCCACCGTTCCAACAACCGACAAAGCGGTAAGAAGGAACTGAGGAGCGGGCGGGCCGGCAGGGGTATATATCAGGCGTCATGCCGGAGCCACTCTAGGGGGCGACTTGCCGGCCCACCGGAGTTGCTAGGGTAAAAATCTTCCGACGAACGTGCACACACGGCGTGCACACCCTATCTGGAATGGATATGAGCAAGCACTCGAAGAAGAACTAGATTTTAAGGTCAGAAGGGACCATTATGATCATCTAGTCCAACCTCCTGCACAACACAGGTCACAGAATTTCACCCACCCACTCCTGTAATATATCCCTAACCTGTATCTGAGCTATTGAAGTCCTCAAATCAAGGTGCAGAGACTCCTCCAGCAAGTGACCCATGCCCCATGCTGCAGAGGAAGGCGAGAACCCCCCAGGGCCTCTGCCAATTTGACCTGGAGGAAAATTCCTTCCTGACCCCAAATATGGCGATCAGCTAAACCCTAAGCATGTGGGCAAGACTCACTGGCCAGCACCCAGGAAAGAATTCTCTGTAGTAACTCAGATCCCACCTCATCTAACATCCCATCACAGGCCATTGGGCATATTTACTGCTAATAGTTAAAGATTCATTAATTGCCAAAATTAGGCTACCCAGGCATTTGTTGGAAAAGAGACAGCAAAACACTCAATTTCCAATAAGTTCTTGGAATGTATTGAGGGACAACTTCTTGTTCCAGAAGGTGGAAGAAGTAACCAGCAGGACAGTCATTTTAGACTTGATTCTGACTAACAGGAAGGAATTGGTTGTGAATCTGAAGGTGGAAGGCAGTTTGTGTGAAAGATGATGAAGTGATAGATTTCATGTGCTAAGAAAAGGAAGGAGCGAGACAGGGACGGATTAACCTTTTGTGGGCCCTGCTGCCAAACATAGCTGTGGGCATCTATGTAGTCATTTATCAGAGGGGTAGCCGTGTTAGTCTGGATCTGTAAAAGCAGCAAAGAATCCTGTGGCGCCTTATAGACTAACAGACGTTTTGGAGCATGAGCTTTCGTGGGTGAATACCCACTTCGTCAGATGCATGTAGTGGAAATTTCCAGGGGCAGGTATATATATGCTAGCAAGCAAGCTAGAGATAACGAGGTCAGTTCAATCAGGGAGGATGAGGCCCTGTTCTAGCAGTTGAGGTGTGAAAACTACAAGCCAACTACAGAACCAGTTTCTCCTCTCTTGGTTTTCACACCTCAACTGCTAGAACAGGGCCTCATCCTCCCTGATTGAACTGACCTCGTTATCTCTAGCTTGCTTGCTAGCATATATATACCTGCCCCTGGAAATTTCCACTACATGCATCTGACAAAGTGGGTATTCACCCACGAAAGCTCATGCTCCAAAACGTCTGTTAGTCTATAAGGCGCCACAGGATTCTTTGCTGCTTATGTAGTCATTGTGGGCTCTGAGTGTGGGCCTAGTGTGGCAGTACCATTGGTGCCATAGTATACCTGGTACTGAATCTCAGACATTTTTTCATTTTGATCACACACCTACATGACTATGTGCATTGCCATACACAGCTCCCTCAGCCCCCAGTTTTTCTCATTGAGCTGTACTCATGTGGGTTTACCAGTGTCCACAGTGAGTAGAACTTCCATAGTGATCAGGGGAACTCCCCACAGATTTATCTCATTCAGACCTTCTATAGCAATGTCTGCAGTACCACCCTGTGTCACCTGTCACGGCATGTAGTCCTAGTCTCAGCTCAAAGTTCCACAGCCAGCAGATATCTGATCAATTCCAACAACTTTCTCCCTCAGCGCCCATCCTGCCATGTGAGCAAGCCACTTGCAAACACCATTTCCATAAAGTGAGGACGTAGCCCTTGGGAATCTGAAGACACCAGTCTTTCTCCCTCTGCTCCCATTTACGTGTTAGTCTACTACCTCTCTCCATACTTGTTTCCTTTCTACTTTGGACATGCTCCTCAACCAACTGGGGCTATTCTCCTGCTGCAAGCCTGACCTGCTTCCTTTTTCCCTGCTCCCCTTGACATTCCTGTCCTGCCGGCGACCTCTGTTCCTTGAGGTTAACTCCAGTTTCTTTATCTACGCTAGCTTAATGGCCCCAGTAGTCACAGAGCCACCTGCAGCTTCTCTGGCTGTAGCCATGGGGCCAATTGCCAGAGGCCAGCCGTAGACAGCTGCAGTTCCTAGCTGAAGGAGGGGTGGCAATTCCAAGGCTAAGCATGCTTGAACCTTGCAACGGCGGCACTAGGGACTCTAAATCCTCAGCGCTGGCCCTAGGCAGCTGCAGACTCGGAAGTTAGGCACTTGTCTCCTCTAGGCCATGGCTTTAAGTACCTGAGATGCCCATCACCTGCAGCAGAGGCCACCAATTCCCACACACCCCTCAGCCAGCACATAGTCGTGCAGAATGTGCAGCCTGAATGAACTTGGAGGCTGAGGTGCCAGGAGGTTCCCATCCCTAAGCAGCAGCTCTGCAACAAGCTCACATGGCCCCCGCTCCACTGTGAGACCAGGACCCTGGGAAGACAGTGGAGTTACCCTGTGTATAACCAGTTCTGTCCAAAGCCTGTTGAAGTGAGTGGGAATCTTTTCATTGTCTTTAATGGGCTGTGTGTAGAAGCAAAGGCCCCATTCTAGACTCTAAGAGCAAAGTGCATTCTATGTGGCACTGGTTTACTATTGTAACAGGAAGGTCCCACATCACCTAGTGAATAAGCAACACCTCGTACAGTACCTAACTTTTTCTGAGAAGCTTCCCACCCAATTACTAAATGTGAACCTGTTTTGCTTACAAGGGCTGAAAATATCAGGTAGGATGGTCACAAAAGCAAGGCACTTCTGAGTTCAGTAGGAGTTTTGGATGCACACAGAACATGGACAGGACTGGTCTCCAAATGGTTACAGAGCTGCAGTGAAGAGGAACAATTTTCAGCTTCTGTGATTGGAGGATATCTGGATGCATATTATAAGACTGTCCTACATAAATGAGGAAAAGTTGAGATGCCTTTGTTATTCTTTTGTTTCACTCTTCATTTCTACGGGGAATTTGCCAATGCAATATCACTGTCTTCCTTTTAAACAAACAAAACTAAAACAAATGGTAATAGTGGTTGAAAATAGCAATTCCAGTCCTAGTTAGCACTGGGGAGATGTCAGCATTTGTTGCTCAATTTTATCTTACTTTTTCTACAGCAAGTTACAGTGGATCAGCATATTTGATTTGGGAGAAATGAAGTAACAGCAGCCTACCTTGAGCCTGAGCACTCCTGAATTTTGAGTGTTCAAATCTGGAAGGCAGGTGCTAGATTCCCTTTCTGAATATTAGCTAAATCTGGAAAGGAAAAGCCAATTTCTGCTTCCATGGCTCAGATGTGGAAATCCTCCTACATGCCTGGTACTGTATCTAAAGCTGCCCAGCTCCTCTAGTGCACTGGTTCTCAAACTAGGGCCATCACTTATTATGGGAAAGCCCCTGCCGGGCCGGGCCCATTTGTTTACCTGCCGTGTCCGCACGTTCGGCCAATCATGGCTCCCACTGGCCACGGTTTGCTGCTCCAGGCCAATGGGGGCTGCAGGAAGGGCGGCCAGCACATCCCTTGGCCTGCGCCGCTTCCAGCAGCTCCCATTGGCCTGGAGCAGCGAACCGCGACCAGTGGGAGCTGCGATTGGCCATACGTGCAGATGCGGCAGGTAAACAAACCAGCCCGGCCCACCAGGGGCTTTCCATGAACATGCGGCGACCCTAGTTTGAGAACCACTGCTCTAGTAGAGCCTCCCCTCCCTTACTTTTCATTTTAACTTCTTGTGGGATCCACATACCTCCCTTGCTAGGCTTCAGATAGAGAGGGGCACTGTCCATTTAGTGCACCCAGTTCCTTTGCGGGCCGCCAGGCAAGGTCACACTAGCATCCCTAAGCCAGTCTGGGGACATCTTCTGAGGGTGTTATCTGGGCCAAAGCCGCCTCCTCCTTGGGCACAGTTGTTCCCCATTCACACTGCCTCCCCCTTCTAGCAGCTAGCTCTCCATCCACAGCAAGCTGCAGGCCTTGGAGTCTCAGCTTCCCCCCTCCCTTTCCTGTTGATAGCTGCCAAGCAAATGCTGGGAAATGTAGTTCCTTCCCTGCTCCAGGGCCGGCTCTATAGGCAGGGAGCTGGCCAAGGAACTACAGCTCCCAGGGCCCCTTGGGTTCTCAGCTCCCATGCTGGATCCATGCCGCTCCAAGGCTCACTCTCAGGGCCTCTGCTTCTGCAGAGCTGTGAGAGAGGAGGAAGTGAGTGTTATGGGGCACCCCCCATCTGAGCTTGGGCCCTGCACTATGGAGCCATTGGTGCCATGGTAAATCTGATACCGGAGCGAGAGCAGCAGAATAAGGACAGTACACTTCAAAAAAAGAGACTTTAGCAAACTCAGAGAAGTGGTAGGTAAGGTCCCATGTGAAGACGATTTAACGGGAAAAGGAGTTCCTGAGAGCTGGTAGTTTCTCAGGGAGATAATATTAAAGGCACTACTGCAAACTACCCCCGTTGAAGGAAAGATAGGAATAATAGTAAGAAGCCAATAAGGTTCCAACAGGAGCTCTTTAATGACCTGAAAATCAAGAAGGAAGCCTACAAAAAGTGGAAACATGGACAGATTGCTAAGGATGAGTATAAAAATAGCATAAGCATGTAGGGACAAAATCAAAAGTTTAAGGCACAATGAGTTACACTTGGTAAGGGACATAAAAGACAATAAGAGGGTCTTTAAATACATTAGGAGCAGGAGAAAGACAAAGGAAAGTGTGGGTCCACCACTCAGTGGGGAAGAAGAGCTAGTAATGGGTGAGTTCAAGAAGGCTGAGGTGTTTAATGCCTGTTTTGCATCAATTGTACAGTTTTATTGTAGCTTTGTGTGACAGTAAATATCTCCCTACCTCCTTTAGCTTGGGAAACAGCTTTCTCTGTTCACTAGGCAAAAACGAATAATGCCATTGACCCCAAATAGTAGACACGCTGGGCCTGATCTCACATCAGATTTTACATCTCTGTGTAATGCCATACACTTCAGTGGAGTTACTCCAGCTTCACACTAGTTTGAGAAAAGAATCACACCAGCTATAATTAGCTCACTTTTTTGTTTAGTGAATGTTTTTGGTTCTGAAAGCTTCCTAGCTGACAGCCCTGGAAATTGCAGTCCTATATACAGCCACAGGACAGGTACAGCATGGACAGCATTATAGTAAGCTTTCTCACACTGCTCTCTACCAGTTAGCTTCAGTGCTTGAAATGAATGCATCCTTTGTGTGCGTGTTTGTTCTTTATGGGCCATATCTTCAGCTGGTGTAAAGCAACGTAGCTCCACTGAGGCCAAGAGAATTGTCAGTTAACACCACTGGGGGATCTGGACCAATACATGCTGTCTCCTCATTCTGCATAAACAATTTTTGATTTACAGGAAGGGGGGACACCCAGAGACAGCTGGATTTTGTAATTACTATGGCATTTGTATCATGTAAAATAGCCCACCTTTAACATTTTGCAGAAACAAATGATATTGCTCCCAATGCAGGTGACCATTTTCAGCCTCCGCACTAATGCCTGAGTTACAAATCTCTAAAAATTGGGGTTTGTGTCGAACAGCAATACAAACTTAATTCTAGCACTGTGAAGGCGGAACCCTTTCATACGAGCTGACACAGCACCTGTGAGGATAATGGTTGGCAGGCTTGTCAACAGCACCTGCGGGTGCGTCTACACAGCCAGCAGGACCCTGCAGCAGTGAGACTCACGCTTTGTAGCGATGGACTTGGGCTCACTCAACAGTGCTAAAAAGAGCCATGTGGATGCTCAGGCTCTGAAGCCTCCCTCCAGCCTGAACCCAAATATCTAGGAAGCTATTTTTTAGCACTGTAGTGTGAGCGCAAGTCTGTAGATTCATGCCACAGGATTCTGCTTGCTATGTAGACATACCCTTAGTGACTTAGAAGGACGTGTCCTGTTGAAAGCCTGTGGGACTTGTGCTTCAAGTCATTAGGCCCAGATTTTTAAAGGTATTTAGGCATTGCTGCACTTAGCTTTGCAACACCTAAATCTTATTTTCAAATGGGATTTAGGCACTCAGGAGGCTGTCAATGAGATTTAGGATCCTAAATCAGTTATGTGTTGTGACGATGAGCTCAGCAAGACCTGAATATCTTTAAAAATCTGGGCCTAGTCCCTTAGAAGCACAAGTCTTATTGGCTTTCACCTAGGACTTGTGCTCTTAAAAATCCCACCCGATAACCCTAATTGATTATGTGGATTGCAGTAGTACCTAGAGGCCCCAGGCAGAAATCAAAGTCCTTGTTCTGTAAGTGCTGTACACACATGTAAGACAAAGATGGTCCCTGCCCCAAAAGACTTACAACCTACATTTATGACAAGTGAGAATGGGTGGATGCTACGAAGTGATGGGAGGAACACAAGGAAACAGTAAGACAGTTGAGATGATGAAATATTTTAACAAATCACACTATACCAGGCCAGGATGTACCATAAGCCTCCTGTGTTTACCCTGGAAATGTGAACAGGTACAGGGGATTTGACAGTGGTTTCAGAATTAAGGGTATAATGAAAACTGAGTCATCTCTGCTTTTCAGGCTGTCGTTAATGGGCCCAATCCTGCTGCCATAGAGGCTGGGTCAATACTGCAAAGTTTTGACAGCAGACCTATGTAAATCAGAGTGTGAAAAAGCCACATCCTCAGCTGTGCTGGGAAACCCCCCCAGTGTAGATGCAGCCACTCTGCTGACAGAAGAAGCTTTGCCACTATAACTACTAACACACACATGCAGTCCAGGCAAGCTAAGATAGTAACTTCATCCTGACACATGTAATTGATCATTTCCGGAGTCAGGAAGGAAACTTTTCCCCATACACATCATATGGTATTGGCAAAATACACTGTGACGGGTTGGGTCACAGAGACTCCCTTGGGACTGCCCCAGGGAGAATACCTCTGAGCCTGTTTTCCATGCCAGCTTGGGACTTCAATACCTTGTCTTGCTGAGCCAGACGAGCTTGTCTGCTGCAAATACAGACTCAGGTCTGAACCACGTCCCCCAAAAACTGCAGACTTAACTGAAAACAGCTTAAGAAGCGCTTCTGTCTCCAGCACCCAGATACCCAGTTCCCAATGGGGTCCAAACCCCAAATAAATCTGTTTAACCTGTAAAAGCTTTATACAGAATAAAACTCATAAATTGTCCGCCCTCTATAACAGTGATAGAGAGAGATGCACAGCTGTTTGCTCCCCCAGGTATTAATTACTTTGGGCCAATTAATAAACAAAAGTGATTTTATTAAATATAAAAAGTAGTATTTAAGTGGTTCCAAGTAATAACAGAAAGAACAAAGTACAAACAACAAGTACAAAGAACAAAGTAAGATACCAAGCAAAATAAAAACAAAACACGCAAGTCTAAGTCTAATACATTAAGAAACTGAATACAGGTAAATCTCACCCTGAGATGTTCCAATACGCTTCTTTCACAGACTAGACTCCTTCCTAGTCTGGGTCCAACCCTTCCCATGGTACAGTCCTTGTTAGCTTCAGCTCAGGTGGTAACTCGGGGATTTCTCATGACTGGAACCATTTTTGTTCTGTTCCACCCCCTTATATGGCTTTGGCACAAGGCAGGAATCTTCTGTCTCTCTGGGTCCCCACCCCTCCTTCTAAAT
Organism: Gopherus evgoodei; assembly: GCF_007399415.2. NCBI lineage: Eukaryota > Metazoa > Chordata > Testudines > Testudinidae > Gopherus > Gopherus evgoodei. The sequence continues at coordinate 7,352,754 of NC_044327.1, read as the reverse complement.
GGAAAAGTACTGGGTTAAAAATGGAGTCCAGTACCAGGTGACGTGGTCACATGTCCTGTGAGACCTCAAGCCTTCATTCCTCCCAGCCTGACTCACAGGAAGGCTTGCAAGTAAACAGAGCCATCTATAGTAAATTGTCCTAGTTGATGGGAGTCACCAAGATTAAACCACCATTAATGGCCCACACTTTGCATAACTACAATAGGACCTCAGAATTATTTTTTATATTCCTAGTTTCAGATAAAAGAATGGTACATTCATACAAATAGGATGAACACACTCAGTAGATTTTAAGCTTTGTAATGATAACTTACAAGAGACCTTTTGCATGAAGCATATTCCAGCTGCATTACATTCACACTCATTAGCATATTTTCATAACATCATACGGAGTGAAACATCACATACACTATAAGGGCTCTGTCCTCTCTCTAAAGAATTAGATATTGATGATGTCCAGAGACAGACTAGTGGAGGGATTGGACAAATGGTCTGCTATAGCATGGCAGATTCAAGTTTCCCAGCACTGCGGATAGTGGTACAGTGATAGGCATTCTCTTCTGCACACCTTTACTCACTGGAAAGATCCCTTGGGCTCCCCTTGTTCAAGCTGCAGACACAGACTATTGCAATTGTAGGAAATGGCTCTTTTTCACTCTTCACCCCTTTTCTCTGTCCTCACTTCCCTCCTGGTATCTTCCCCAGTTCAGCCATGCTTTGTCACACTGTTCTGATATAGCTCTAGAGTTTATTAAAAATCTGAGGGGAAATTTGCAAAAAGTGTCATTGAAATCCCCCCCCCCCCGAAATGCTGAAAAATTCCAACCTCTCAAAGCATCCCCCTCTCTCTGCCTCAGTGAAAGCACGACAGTTGGTCACAACACTGGGAATCAAAGCTTGCTTCACAGTGAAGCTGCTTCAATTTACACCAGCTGAGGATATGGTAAGATAAAAGCAGGAGCTGGGAAGCTCGCTCAAGCTGTAGAAATGCTTTCTTTCCACTCCAGATCTCTAGCTGCACGCTGGGCTGCAGTTCGAGTGATGCTGAATGATGATTATTCATAAGAACAGTATAATGTCACTACAAAACAATGACGCATCAAGGCCTGTATGTTACCCAGCAGGCAGACGGGAGTCTGTGCTCTGGCAATGCACTAGGCTGTCTCACGACGCTGCTGACTCACTATTTTTCTAGTAACAAAAATGAGAGGTTAAGCTTTTGTTTCCTCTTCCTTTGACTTCCTTGACCCTCGCTAAATGGTTTCATTAGTTGTGCTCTGCAATTATGTCTTCATACACAAACACACTTGTAATAGTATGTTGACCCTCTTGCTCTGTTATGCTTCTTGCTCAGGCTATTTGCATACCAGTAAATGGGGGGGAGGGTTCTCCCCCAATGTGCTTTTCCAGGACTTATCTCTGGATGAATTGAGCTATGGGGAGATGAATAATTTATTTTTTGAAAGCCTAAAGGAGTTCAGTTAATCTTCTTGTAGGCTTTAAATGGCCTTTTTAAATCAACCTCCTGATTTAATTCTACAGCTAAGCACCTTGTAATTCTGTGTCACTTTTGAAATATTTCAAGTTTCTTTATTTAATAAGAAAATAAAGCTCTGTTGCTAATAGGGGGTAAAATGGGTCTGAATCCAAAAAATATGACAGAATGGGCCCGATCCCCAGCTGGTGTAAACTGGACTTCACGGGAGCTTTTCTCATTTACACCTGCTAAAGTACTGGCTCCAGATGCTTGGAATCCTCCACGGAATCGTCTTTTATCTCCATGCCGGAAGGCTGGTGTCAGATTCAGAAGGAACGATAATGAGGAGCTGACTTAGGAGGACAGGTTTAAAGACAATATTTCTATTTTGTATAATAATAACCAAGGGGGGTACAGGAATAATCAAGAAGTATCTAAAGTGAGTATAAACAAGAAAAGGGAGGGGAGTGTTTGGAGTGGCCCAGGAGTCCTTGCGCTTCTCCTTCATCTACTACAGTGGGCCTCAACCTTCTGCAGTGTGGTGGGACACTAGGCAGTGGAACCCCTATTTTATTAACTAATTGAAGATTCAGGAGTTCATAAAATTCAAAAGTTCATACAATTAAACGTCTCAAGATTCCAGTAGGCACAGTACATAAATTCCATATAGTGCTCTGCATTGCTGTCTTCTCATCCTTCGAACTACAAGCAAAGAGGTTGCCAATACACTGAAGGCATTAGAATTTGAAGGGATGTTGATTTATTCTTCATCAATATACTTTTGTTAAGTGATTCCCTCCACTCCCCCCACCCGTTGGAAAAATGGTTCACTTGTAAGACTATCCAGCCTTTTGCTTCCTTTTGCTGTTCGGAACTTTGGCATCATCCTTATCCCTGAACTCTTTCTTCACCTATAAATCTGCCTCTGTTCACACCCACCTGCTTCATTGCCTCAGCTTTACTCTGCTGAAATGCTTGTTTGCCCTTTCATTTCCTCTGGAGTCTATTACAATTCATACATACAATAGTGAGGGGCATGAAGGACTCCCATGTGAGGAGAGTTTGAAACTATTAGGGTAGTTTAGAGAGGAGAACATTAAGAAAGGAGATAATATAGATATATCAAATAATGAACCATGATTAAGCAACTTCATCCAGGAAATGCTGTTTGTCCTCTCCCTGGATACTAGAAAAGGGGGACATCCAATGAAAGTGAAAAGCAACAAATTTAAAACTGGTATGAAGAACTATCTGCAGGCAACACTTAATTACCCTGTGGAGCTTATTGGCACAAGCCAGCATTGAAATGAATTGCTTAGCAGGATTCCAAAGAAAATAAATAGTGGTTTACTAGAGTTTTCAAAGACCTCTAGGGCGTCTAGAATTTTTAATGGAAAATGTGCCTGAATTCCCCTAGACTATGTAGAAAATCACAACCCTTTATGCATTAGAGCATCCGCAGTTATATAAATAGGATAAAGATTTCGGGCACATCCTCAGCTGGTGTACATTGTCCTAGTACCATTAAAGTCAGTGGAACTCTGACAACTTACATCAGCTGAGGCTCTATCAGTGAGGATATAAACCATCATGCTCCAGACATCAGGCAACCATGAAGAGCCTAGGGTTAGGTAGAAACTTTGCCAGTGGGCAGATTGTTCCATAATTCCCCATTATTAAGCTGCTCACACCTTTCTGCGAAGCATCTGGCCACTGCTGGAGAGAGGACATTGGACAGGATGGACCATTGGTCTGACCTAGTACAGCTGTCCTATGTTCCTTTCGTCCGGTCTTTGAAGCCTCCCTAAAGCCTAGTTTTCCAGAGTGCATCATGTGCAAAAGACTCTTAGCCGGCTTCTTCCTTGCCTGAACATGACTGCATCTCAAACCATTCCACCAATGCCTCACCTCACCGACAGCAGGATCCAGCTCCACGCTGCCTTCTTCTCAGAACGGCTCCCTCTCTCTGTCCTCCCCTGCCTGGTGCTCTAGCACTGCATCTCTCCTGTCCTCTCCCATCCTACCACCACTGCTGGAATGGGAACCTCCTCTTCCTCACATCCTGGGTCAAGGACAATCTGTGTTTCTCTGCCTTGTTGTTTTCCTTTAAAAAAAAAAAAGCTGAAAATATCCCTTCCCTGACCTATTCAGTACCTCTCAATTCCCACCCCTATTCCCTCAGGGATCTGCCTAAGTGCTTTAATTTATTCATCAGGCAGCATCTCTACACTACAGATTGATGTAACTTGCACCATGTGCAGCCGTGTACCCCTTAGCTACAGAGTGTTTTGGGACACGCTTTGCATGAAGGACGCTAGACACAACATTGCTAGAAAGAGGGGGGTGAAATTAACCCTGTCTTATCTGATTATTTTTTTTCCTCCAGGTTCAGGACTTGAGATGAGGGTGGGTGGGCGAGCAACCAAGCAGGAGCTAGGAGGCTGTGAGTAGGGGTGGGGGTGAGTAGTGACAGGGAAGAGGGAAAACGGGGAGAGGCAGGTTGCTGGGGAGAGCTGCACAGGCAGCTGGCCTGGAAGGAGAAGCTAATATGTTTGTCCTCCGAGTAAGGGAGGAGGCGGCCATGTTAGGTCTGTCCCTCTGGCATGTCGGCTGGCACAGCGTTCAGATGAGTGGTGAGAAGTGGGGAAGCCTTATGGTCCGAGCAGCAGGTTACAGCACAAGGGGAATGCCACCATGGGAATTCAACAATCAACTCAGCATGTTGCTACAATGGCACATTGGGGCAAAGGGCAGCACAGAGGAATCTTTAAGAAGCGTTTTGGGGACTGTTTCCAGTAGAACAACTTACCCAGGGTTGTGGTGGGTTCTTAGTCACTGACCATTTTTAAATTGAGATGGGATGTTGCTTTTCTAGACCAGCTCTAGGTGCAAACAGGAGTCGATTCACAGAATTTTGGGGGCCTGCCTTATACAGGAGGTCAGACTAGCTGATCACAATGGTGACCTCAGAATATATTTCCCAACAGTGAGGTCTGTGGAACTGCGGAATAATGTAGCCCCATTACATGAGTCGTTAAAGCTAAAATGAACAAAGCATTAGAGAAACGGACTGGCAGGAACAATCCTGCATTGGCAGGGCCCTGGCCTAAGAGGTCTCCTCGTTCTCACACTTCTGAGAGGGCTCTACAAGAGCAGAGAGAATGGAATGTTCTTTCCAAAGACACTGTTGCTAACATTGTTTGTTTCCTTTTAGCTCCTATTGGCATGGGATTTTCAAACACTTCTGCATGACACAGGAGCACAAATCCCTTTGAAAGTCAATGGGCATTAGGTGCTTCACTTGCTTAGGCCCCTTTGAAAGCCCCAGTCACAAGTCCCATTGATTTTCTTTGGCGACATGTGCTCCTATATCACTTAGGGGTTTTGACGATGTCACCACAGTTAACATGGTGCTTCCTTATGAGTTTGAAAAGAAGGAGCAAGATTATGTCCAGCCATGGGTAGGTGGGTGGGGCAGCAGAGGCCCAGTTCACAGATAGGCTCCTTGTACGCTCACTCACAGCAACCCAAAGTGAGTGTCTACTCCAGGCCCAGCTTGAGGCAGATTGTTGAGGGAGCAGAGTGAAGGCTCGTACACTGTGTGCTTTCTCTGGGAATAGGCAGAGAATTGCATTGTCTAGGGCTGTCAGCTCATCACCTTAGAGCGCACAAGCAACTGCACACTTGCCTAAATCTGCTGCTATTGAAATAGATTTTATTTTACTCCTGAGCTCAGTCAAATAGTTAAGTCAACACTGAGTTATTTTGATTCCACCTTCTATTTATAGACGAATGTAATGTTCATGCTACTTTTTTAAAAGCCCTTCTGAGAAGATGGAATTTGAAATGGACTGAAAGGAACAAACGTTAGTTCCTGGCTCATAAGCTGACCCTAGATCTGGCCCAGCAATGCTGATGTGCCTTTTTTCCCTGAGAATAATATTGTAACTGCCTGTTAGACACTGTGCCTGCCTAGTAAGTGATACATGATGAATTACGAACAATAAAGAAGCAAGGAATCTACACTGACTGAATTTGTCTGTTATGAAATTGTCTTTCTGTTGCAATGTGATAACAAAATTATTCCATTTCTCGATTTAAAACAGACAGAATAATTGGCTTTGTATTTGTAAGCTGGAAGATAATGGTTTTCTGAGCAGTTGTTGCTTTCATAATACAGACAAAATAATTTTCAAAGCACAAATGTTGAGTATCTCTTAAATAGTTACAAGTACATTACACATTCATATAGTTACGGGACTGGATGCAGGAATCAATGAGAGGAACATGGGTGTAGTCCTAAATGGGCAAGTACTGGTACTACCAGAACACCCTGCCAGCATAACCAGGCACGCATAGTACGGTGTGTGGGAGATGCTACTTTGCTCTGCAATCTCTGGCCTGTGCGATGCAGGAATTCAGATCATAACAGTTCCTGCTGGTTGTAAAATCTAATGAAACATCGATGAGTGCAGCGATAGCCATGGAATGGCTGATGCTCATAGCCCTGCAGCACTACATTCACTAAAATGAGTCTTTCTCCAGTCATTGCTTAGTGATGCTTCAAACATGCTGAATTGTTCTTGACTGGCCTGATTCTATTTTGCACAGTTGTGAATTTCATCCATTGCATGCATCTCCGTTCCTAGCCACGCCTAGACATATGAAACCCCATTTCCCACAGTTCTCCACTTTTTGTGCCTCAAAACCATCTCCTCTTCACACAGGTTATCTGTTTATTTTCTGGCTATGATGACTTGGCATTACCAGAAACAGTTGTTTTAGGTTTGGTGGGTCTGTAAAGCCACTTCTCTTTTTGGCATTATTGTCTGTTCTCATCTCTGCTCACTGCTTTTATGATGAGGGCTGATCCAAAGGAGTCTGATATCAGAAGGTGCACCCCTGGCACTTTTACAGTGTCTGTTACAGACCAGCAAGGCGTTTGGCTGTTTCAGTTAAGGTCACTGCTCTAACTGCACTGCCTGCCTAGCGTTTGCTGTCTAGGATCAGAAGAGAGATGAAAATCCCTTCTCTTTGAGGAGGCTCTGAGTGTTCCTTTGAATCCACAGAAGTCCATCTCCTTTGTTTCACTGGCTTGGTCTGCTTCTAAGACTAAGACAGTCTTTGGATCCAGCTCTTACTCACCAATCCCATGCAGACAGTCCCCAGCACCTCTGTAATCAGTGCTGAAAAAGGGCTCAGTGATGTTGGTGACCTTGGGACAGGATCTCAGGGCATTTTGCCTTGAAGACTCAACTCACAGAATCACCTTGTCCCTTTTACAAGAACCAGGAGAAGGCCTCATTTTTAGTCACACAAAGGCCCCTTTGCCTGGTTCTAAGGGGCCTTTAAAGAAGGGGATAAATAAGATCTCATCACACTACCATAGCATGTAAAGATGCCTTTGTGCAAATGAAAGCCAGGCCCGGGGTGTGAATTCCTTCATTGCTGTTGGAGATTTGATGCGTGCTGAAGAAGATGAGGTTTCTAATCCTAGCACGGTCTGCCTCGCCAATTCCATGTTTCCTGAGTGCTATCCCGTACTTTCCACTGTGGTCTCTGGCTCTCTACAAGGCAAGGAGAATTCATATAACCCCTGCATTTGTATGGTCGATCTGGTACTTTAAGAGATCCTGGCAATGTGGTAAGAACTTCCCTTTTTCACACAAGTAACGCCTGATTTCCTCTCCCAAGCAGTCATCTGGATGTGATATCTGGCAGCCTTTATTTATTAGGAGGGAGAAAATTTTAAACGGCTCGTGTGGTGGAGCTTCCATCTCCTTCCCTTGGAGATCATTTCCCTATGGAGGTCTGTAGGATTGGGGGAATTTTCTCTGAAATCTTGCCAGAATGCTTCAGTAGAACTCTTCCATTGTCAGTCACCTCAGGGATTAATAATAGCACAGGTATGTGGATTATGTAGCCAGTTGACCCTCCCCAACAACAGTGGCCAACTCTGGCTGTTGTACTGTTGAAATCTCATACCATAGTAGGGCCTCTCTCAGGCATTTCAGAGGCAAAGGATCTTCCAACTTTCTGGGTACTGGCAAGCTGCCCAAGCGCTTGTTTGACTGATTTATCTGCTCAGAACTGACTCTGCTAGCTGTCTGGGTCTGGAGTGATGGGAGAAGATATTTATCATGTGCCAGGCCCTAGGTAAAGCAGCTCTCTTTTAGCTCAAGTGGTAGAGGTATTTTTGATGCTGAAGATTCTAGGTTGGATCCCTGCCACTGGCTGTAGTGTGTTACAGAAGGCTTGAGTGCTCTGGTTGGGATGTGTGTGGATTTCCTGGATTTCATCCTGGGAAGTATTTTATCCTTGAAACCTCAGAGATTGCGCTGACTCAGGAAGAAATCTTTTGAGGAAGCCATCTTGTGAAAATTGTAGCAGAAGAATCACCAGGTTAGCACTGTCATTGACACGCAGTTCCTTTATTGTTGTGTGTGTTTGGCAGAAGGGAACGGAGAGCCATGATAGGAGGAGGGAAATTAGTTGGTGCCCAACAGGGTTAAATGCCACGTGTGGGGTAGGTACTGGAGAGCTCCTGAGTGAGCTCTGAGATCCTCCATCCCTCTCTTCTCATTCTTTCATTCCTTTGTGGCACTGGCATAATCCAGTCTAAATGGGGCTGGAGAAAGGGGTGGGGAGGGAAGAGTACTAAGGGAAAATTTTATCTTTACCTGAGACCTATACTTTTCTCTTCACCACCAGAGGGCACTATTGGTTTACTTTTACATTAGAGACTGTCCCCCTGCTGGCATGTCACAACTCTGGAAACATCCATGGCAATGATTTATCTCCTGAGGAGTTCTCGCCTTCCCTATAAGGGATGGATTCTGGTTTATTTGCTAATTGGCAGCCCTGACTATACTCCTGCTGTCATATTCATGGTGGGCTTGTTCTACATGTCAGCAAATGGGCCTGCTTTTGGCCTGCCCTACAGCAGGATGGTCCAGTGACTTGGCGTTTGGTGCTGCCCATTCCTTCCAGCTTGTTCTGCCTTGTGAATGTAGGACTGGCTGCTCTACTCCATGTGGAGCCAGAGGACTTTCGCTGCATGTTGTGGGGCAGCTTCAAAGATTTTTTTCACTTTGTAAACCTGTTTCCAGCACAAATACCAGAGGCTCTTGCTGGCAACAACCTGTTTGACAACACTAGGGGGATTGACACAGTTGGGTTTGCGCTATCTCCATGTAAATAGTAATAACTGATTTTTATTTTTCATGACTGAATAACTTCTAGTGATCAAATTGGATTGTACCCAACTACCCAGACTCCCTCACGCTTAGGCTCAGATGGCCCTGGAGAAATTACAGACCAAAGGCAAGTTTTCCTGAAATGTTATCAGCCCCCAAGAACTGGCTGAGAGCCTGCCGCCGAACACGTTGGGAAGTTCTGAATAAGGGTCTAGCTTCTTAGCCACACCCCAGAACTGTCCTCTTTGAAAATGTTAACCAATCATGGTCAACCCCACTGAGGAGCCTAGAGTTGTCCATGGCCAGCTATCACAATTGTAAAGGTGATGGACCTAGCAATAGCAGTAAGATCATGAGGTTATTAGTGTGCAGCATAGTGGAGATGGGAGCGGAGAGCTTAACTGGCTAACTTCTTGTAGGTTCATGGAGAAGGTGGTCATGAGCAGGGACTTGAACGTGGAGAGGATGTTGAGCTTGCAGCCTAGCTTGAGAAGATAGTTCCAGTCATAAGGGGCAGCTTAGAAGGGAACCTGGAGAAAGCGGTGTGAAAAAGGGTATTGAGTGTGATGTCATTAGTGGAGCAAAATAGGTGGGCAATGCGAAAAGAGATGACAGGGCAGGGAAGAGCTCTACAGAGCCTTTAACTTGATGCAATGGAGAATGGGAGGCCAGCCAAGGGGTTCAAATTGAGGATTGATAAGGTCAGCATGATAGGAATTTTGCAGCTGGGTTTGTGGGTGAAGCCACTGCAGAGGAGGACGTTCCAATAGCTGAGACAGGAGACCAGTGTACGGTTGAGAGCTTTTGATGTCGTGGGGAGGGAGGGGAAGCGGCAGTTTGGATCCTAGCGAGGTGGTGGAGGAAGAAGGATCAGGCCTTGGAGAGGGCCTAGATGTGAAGACAGGGAGTATGGTGGTGTATTTGGCGGTGTTTTAGAGCACTGTCTGCTCTCAATGTCTGAGCCCTGTCTATAAATCTGCTTACATCATTAGCTGCACCATGCCTGAAAAACGAGTACTAATTTTCCTCCTAGGAAGAGCCCACATGTTTCATTAAATGATGCAATAGTGGTGGCTTACTTGGGTGTGAATTCTCTTACTTTGTTCACTTTGTTAAATAAAGAAAACTGGTCCATTTTCTCCTTGGTTCTGGTCTATACTGGACCCATCATTCTAAAAGCCATAAAAAGAGACAGAATCGTGAACTTGCACAGAGTATTGTTCACAGTTAGTGTTTGTTGGTGTAACATAGCGCCATCCTGTCAACGCTGTGAGTATCTAACAGGAAGCAGAAGTAGTCTAGAGGGAGACAGAGTTGAGAAGTCCTCTGCAGAAGAGACTAAATCTGGTTTCATCCACCACTTTGTTGATGTAATTGTTAAATAAAAGCACTTTGCTGAAACCTAAGACTACCTACCTCCTCGAATGAGTTTTGATTCCTCTCCAGCAGGATGCGTTATTTGGCTTGCCTTCCTTCCTGAATTCTGTTTGATTCTCTGTTTGGAAATAAACCTTTGTTTGAGCAGCATTGTAACTGGTGATATTAGCTCTGAGTGGCATGCTTCATTCTCCGAGATGCATTTAGTGGATGTTGGGGAGTGCTCAATGTTGTGTTTTCCCCCTTTTTTCCCCCCTTTGGCCATCCTTGATTTGTCTCTGAAATTGCCTGGATGAGATACACCACTGCGTCATGTTACTAGACTGTATTCCTGGAGATGCAGCCTCGTATTTTTAATGGTGGGGGAGGTTCATAACAGACAAGCTAATCGCTTCATTCATCTATGGTTTTCTAGCTTCAAGCAGCAGGAACCAGTGGAAAAGACGCATGCACCACATCACAGTACATCTTACACAGTCAGCTTAACATCTGGCACTGGGTGACAGATCCCAGATCAACCAGACAGCATTAGTAATGGCAACACTGGATCAAGTTAGCACTAGCTATTAACATCACATCCCAGATTCCTTCTTTTCTGAAGCTTCTTTTTGGTGATATAAAGATGGTAAATGTAACACAGTTCAAAATGGAGCATGATAAAGCTAGAATGATGAGCCCAAGTGGAGCTGTTCTGTTTAGAATCTGGAGAGCAGGGGCTGAATTTTTTTCTTTGCACAATGGCTTGTGGGTCTCCTTGGCTGGAAAGATGACTGGGCACCAGTTACCTACATTGCAGCTGCATGAATGTCAGGGAGAGGGGAAAAAATGCCGATTCTAAACTCCCCAGGGCTATTTTTGCAGCCTGTGAATCCTTAGGAGTCAAAGATCAAATTTTAACTGTTGCAAGAGGAACGGATTCCTAGATGTCTGCCAACTCCAAAACAAAGCTCTGCTAATGCCAGACAACAGTTGTGGGATTTAGGATTGAAATACATTGCATTTGATCCAACAAAATACAGGGCATGCTTCCATATTCAATTTTTTTGCCCATGATTCAAGAGGAAGTGAGGGTGTTTACTGAGCAAAATAAGCTTGAAGTCCCAGCTGTTTCAGATGTGTTACATAAAGACTGTGGTTCTGATCCAAAATCCACTGAAGCCAATAGAAAGACTCCTCATGACTTGAATGGGCCCTTAATACTATCTTCTGTTTACCTGAGGAACTTCTGTGGCCCCCATCACTTCCTGCCTGAGTCTAGCTGCCAGAGACAGGAGCTGAAGCGAGCTCAAGCCCCCATCTTCCCCTGGCACATTTCTGGCACACTTGGCCCATCTCCAGCAGCCGGGCCTTGACAGGGAGCAGAGGGGGTAAGCTGCCGTCTTCCCAGCCAAGCCTTCACAGGCAACCACTGTACTGCACAGAGTAACGACCTGGGGCGGTCACCCTCATGCAGTGTGAGAAGCAGTTCCATCCCGCTCCCAGCCTGGGCCTGGCTGCAGAGATGCTGGAACAATTTATAGTGTAGGGGGTAGGGGAGCTGAGAACTATTGAACCAAACTGTGTAAACTCTTTTATATAATTGAAACCACTTCAAGCCAGCGGGTGCAGCAACACCTCCAGCACCCCTCATTCCAGCACCTATTCTTGCCTGCCAGGGACAGGGCCGAATGTGCCAGGGGGCTGGCATACTGAGAAAAGGACAGAGACCATCTCCCTCCCCCGCAGCAGGCTAAGCAGACGTCTGGCAGGTGTTAGACCCAGCGAGTCCCATCTCTGTCAGCTATAGCTCCCAGCCAGTCTGGCTCTGTGCAGCTCCCAGAAGTGGCTGGCATGTCTGGCTCCAAGGTACAGGGACGGCCATGAGGGCTCAGTGCACTGCCCACACCCGAGCGCCAGCTCCACAGCTCCCATTGGCTGGAAACCATGCGCAATGGGAGCTACAGAGGCGACACCTGCGGATGGGGGCACTGTGCAGCACCACCTGGCCGCACCTCCACCTAGGAGCCACAGGACATGATGGCCACTTCCAGGTGCCGCCTGAGGTAAGTGCAGCCCGGAGCCCGCACCCTGATCTCCCTCCCACGCCCCAACTCCCTCCTGGAGCTCGCATCCCACATCTCCTCCTGCACCCCAATCCTGAGCCCCCTCCTGCACCCAAACTCCCTCCCAGAACCTGCACCTCAAACCCCTCCTGCACCCCAACCCCCTGCCCCGAGCCCCCTCCTTCACCTCAAACCCCTCAGACCCAGACCCATCCCAGAGCCTGCACCCCCAGCTGGAGCCCTCTCCTGCACCCCAAACCCCTCATCCCTGGCCCCACCCCAGAGACGGAGCCCTCACCCCCTTCCGCAGCCCAACCCCCTGCCCCAACCCAGTGAAAGTGAGTGAAGGTGGGGGAGTGCGAGCGACAGAGGGAGGGGGATGGAGTGAGCAGGGACGGGGCCTAAGAAGGGGCAGGGCCTCAGGGAAGGGGTGGAGCAGGGGGTAGGGCAAGGGTGTTCAGTTATCTGCAATCAGAAAGTTGGTAACTCTACTACAGCGTCATTCACACTCATTCCCTGCGGCCACTGACTCTCTGTTGGAAGCTGTTCCACTCTGTCTAAATACTGAAGGAGGGACACTAGTGTGGGAGTCAGGGGTTCTGTCTGCTGCTCTGCCATTGATCTGCAATGTCCACTGGGCAAGTCACTTCACTTTCCTATGCCTCTGTCTTCCCCACTGTTTCCATGCCTTGTCTCGCTAGCTTGTGAACTCCCCGGAACAGAGACTGTCATTTTGTTCTGTCTGAACAGTGCCTAGTTCAATGGGGTGTCGGTCCCTGACTAAGGCTCCTAGGAGCAACCACAATAATAATACTATACACTCACCATTATCAAGCCTCAGTTAAGTTTCATGCTAGACTCCAAAGGACTAATTCAGAAGAGCAAATGCAGTAAAGGTGTCGATCCCCCGGTGTAAATTAGTCATATGATGCATCAGTTTTTGTGTGTTTCTTATGCACTGATGAAAATTCCAGGGATGAGGGTGGAATGACAGTCTTGGAGCATTGCCCACCTTGGCTGTCATGACATGACATGGGTCTGACTGCATGCATCTCTCTTCCCATATGGCTTGGCAGTAACCAAACATGGGACCTTTGGCAACCTGCCAGTAGTGGTAATAGATGTAGTGTGGTCATTGGAATATGGTGCTATCAGGAATGGGGATTGATAGGCTTACATTGGCATAGGTAGCCTTGGAAGAATTCAATTAGTGTTTACTTTTAAGCATTTTTTCCATTTTTATCCTTTTTTCCCCAATATTCAGTTACAGGAAGTTGGGGGGGGGGTCAGACAATAATTTGTTAATGACAATGGATGATGATATGCAAGAAGTTAAAGCTATACACCCATAAAAATATGAACTGTCAACATCATATATCAAAATATACAAAGTAAATATCCTTCTGTCAAACTCTTAACTCTCAAGCAGCATTTTTCTTTCTTTGCCTATCTGTACATTTCTGTTAACAATGGGGATATTTTTTTCAGTTTGTGAACAGTGAAATGGATGTTTACTGACATTTACTGACCAATCTAATTCTCCAAGCCTAATCATAAGAGACTACGACAGTTCAGCTGTATGGTAAAGTGTTCCAATTATGTCAGGATAACAACCTCTTAAAGTAGGCAAATATACCTAAAGTTAATGTATCATAAGACAGTTTTGCAAACCCAGCATGCAGAATGTGAACTGCATGCAGATAGGAGCTCAGATTCATGGTGGTAATCCATATCTCTTCAACATGTGACATTGTAAGGTCTTTGTTGTCCCATGCTAGAGATTTCTATACAGCCTGCACTTGCTTTCTCCCAAAATGTTTGCGGGTCCCCCTTCCATTTCAGGCTGCTACACAACATGGAAGATTTGGTCCTGAAAATTTGAACCACCATGACCGCTGATGTGACTTCTCAACTCCTTCAATGGAGATGACTACATCACACACTGCACAGTGATGTCTCCATGTTCCCATGGAAACCGAGCACCCCAGACAAGAATCACTATGGTCTCACATCTTTTCAGTGGAGATGAGGCAGCATTAACATGCTGCACCTCAAAGCCATGGCTTCTTGTTTCCAGGGAAACAGAAGAGTTTTCTCCCTCCTAATCGTCTTTGATTAGCTGTCACTAAACAGGTCCATAGCTGTGTTATTGGGATGGACTTCTACCTATTCCACAGTCATGTTGGAAACGATGATAGGAAACCTCTCTCCAGACAGCTATTGTGGGCTGAGCGCGCGCACACACACACACACACACACACACACACACACCCCTTCAAAGCACATGCTACAGTACTTGATAATTCTTGAATGTATTACAAACTATTACGACAAGCTCCTTGATTTTCAACACATCAAACCATGCAGAACCATTGCCTAGATGCTCACAGAAAGAGGGTTATAATGTCTTTTATGTTCTGTGTCAACATCAGTCAAGCATAGTTTGTGTTTAGATACAGCTTTGGGGGAAAATCCCATTTCTCTTATAAGTCCTCGAAATCCACCATGGTAGCCTATTGACTGCACCCATTAGTGGTCAAAGCTTAATGAATGTAAGGATGCATAATGGTCTACTTTTAAATATGTTATCCCCCCCCCCCTCAGCATAAAGGAATCATACACTGGAGAATGGGTCTCTGATGTTATGAGACTTTGTGATGTCATGAACCTCCCTGGTTAGGACCCTCCCCATGTTCTGCATTGCCTAGCTGTAGAGCTGACCAGGATCACAACATGCCCCATCATCAGTAAGGATTTCAGAGATCTCTCTGAATGATCTAGAGCTGGTTGGGAAAATGTCCTCAAACATTTTTCCATCTGAAAATGCTGATTTGTCAAAAAGCAATGCATTCTGAAGGAATGTCAATTTTTGATCAAAAATTGACAAAGGCATTCAGACAGTCAGCAGTCTCCCTTTTCCACCTGCAGTTTGCACCTACAATTGAGTCCTGGGTTGAAATCAGATCATTAGAGGTGCAAGCATTCCCATTTGCCCCTTCACTTCCTTCATTTTGGGACTGCAGAAGTGTGCATGCACTGTCTGCTGCAATGAGGACGTGCTCTCAAGCTTTATCATATCTGGATGTTTGTGCAGGAGGTACGTCCGTACACCCATTTTTATTAGAGCTTCTTCACAAAATTGAATGTTCATCCCTTGGGAAATTCCAGTCTTACAACCTTTTGTCTTCATCCTGCAACAGGATGAAAAGTGAAAATATCAGCTTTTTGCACATCAGTAAGTTCCAGAAGATTTTCACTTTGGAAATGTCTAAAAGAAAATGTCAATTGGAATCAAAACGTTCAGCTTAGAAATGTTGACATTTCAAAATCCCGAAGTGTTGATTAGAAACAAAGTGTTTTGCATTTTCCTGAGGAAGTTTAGATTGTGATTAAACCCTCTATTTTGTCAGGAAAATTTCAGTTGAAAAATGTAGATCTGCTCTAGTTTTACAGTAGGGTCCTAACACAGCACAGCACCAGAAGGGGCAATTGTGAATATATTTTGTTAAAGCAAACTGGAACAGCGAACTCTTCTGTATTTTGCGCTACTTGTTTATTGACCATACAGCATCTTATTACACAGATTTAGTGGCGCTTCATGTATTTTGTAGGGGAAGCATGTCCTTTTGGATGGAAGGACAGAGACCCAACTGTCTCAGCTCTCCCCAGAATTTGCTTAGTGACCTTCTGCAAGTCACTTAGTTTCTCTGTGTGTCAGTTCCCTTCGTCCAATGGGAATAAGAGCACCTCTCACTAATGGGCTGTGTCATGATTCACAAATATCTGTAATGCACTTTCACACCTCATAAGGAATGCAAAGGATTATTTTACGAGGCCATGTCTATGCTACAAACATCTGCCAGTGTAGTTATGTGAGTTGGGGGTGGGACTAGGCTCTCCCTGACCGACACAGCTGTGCTGGTGAAAGCTTCAGCTGCAGCTATCATTAGTGACAACACTGTATTTGTGGCAGTACAGCTATGCTGGAAAGGGCTCCTAGAGTAGACATGGCCTAAGAGTGTGTATAGTCTCTGAAATGCTACTGTGTTTTTATGGTGCATTTTTGATATAGTACTTCCTGAAAGATGAAGCTATTGATGAAACCCTTTGAAGCAGGGTCAGCTTCAGCTTTTCTACCGCCCCAAGCAGCCAAAAAAAAAAAGCCAATCGGTGGCAGCTCAATAATTGTGCTGCTTCATTCTTTGGCAGCAATTCAGTGGCAGTTCCTTCAATCCCTCTCTTCCTCTTCGGTTGCACTTCAACAGCAGCTCAAAGAGGAAGAGAGGGACTGAGGGACCTGCCGTCGCTTCCCCTCTGTATTAGCCACCCCAAGCACCTGCCTCCTTTGCTGGTGCCTGGAGCTGGCCCTGCTTCAAAGTACATGGAGACTCCCATTGTCAGCCCAGGAGGGAACTTCTCTGATCCAGTCTAACCACCTCCATAATAAATGGAGTAAATTAGCATGTTGTGGGGGCATCTTTTACACAGTTAACTTAGTAACTGTTCTTTTCTAATCTCTCACATTGCCAGCACTAAAGGCTTGTCGCTCATTCATATACGAGGCAAGAGCCAAGATTTCTGCCCAGAGCAGGCAGTGGTTGGACCAGGATGCTTCCTCTGCTGCACACATCTGCCCTAGAGGCTAGATCTGCACACAGAGGGCCTGCTGTAAAGCACCACTCTGAGCTGGTAGTTTCACCTCTGACCCATCCTCAGCAAGTTCCCAAAGAACAGTCTGAAGCCAGCCCCATGGCAGCCAACAAGATTTATTAGGAACGGAGAGAAAAGCAGCCTGCGCAACAAACATGACAGAGACATGATACATGGTGGCTTCTCATTCACAAGCTACTCACTCTGCCCGGAGCCTGGAATGGCGAGCTGCTGTCAGAGCAAGGCGAGGCTCCCTGATGCGTGGCTGAATCCTCAGCCAGGTGCAAAAGCGTTCCAGAGCATCCTCTGTATCAGGAGAGGGCTTCACTTAAACTAAAGGGTCTGATCTCCTGCTGAGGTCACCAGAAGCTGCAGGTTCTCACACCTCATTAGCACAGGAGGAAGTTCATTGTTCCATTACTGGGCTTTTATATTGTCTGCAAAAGCACCATCTAGTGCAGGGGTAGGAAACCTACAGCATGCATGCCAAAGGCAGCACACAAGCTGATTTTCAGTGGCACTCACACTGCCCAGGTCCTGGCCACCAGTCCAAGGACTCTGCATTTTAATTTAATTTTAAATGAAGCTTCTTAAACATTTTAAAAACCTTATTTACTTTACATACAACAATAGTTTAGTTATATATTATAAACTTATAGAAAGAGACCTTCTAATAATGTTAAAATGTATGACTGGCACACAAAACCTTCAATTAAAGTGAATAAATGAAGACTCGGCACAGCACTGCTGAAAGGCTGCCGACCGCTGGTCTAGTGGCTTAGCCCATCATGGCCTCAGAGAGCAATTCATAGCATATTTCAGAAAGGGACTGGACAAGTCAGGAAAGTGAATCCTGTGGGTGGGGTCTGACCATCCGCCTGGGCAGATGGACGGAAACATGCCTGTTGGTCAGCTCTTACAAGAGAGGAGCCAGTAACCCCAGAAGATGCCCTCACCCTCTCCTCTAGGGCTGGGGAGCAAACCATCCTATTCTCCTTCCTACCTAGGGTGGAGAAGTGGCTGTCCTGCTCCCATTCTCCCCACACCCAATTGCCTGTCTTCTGCATTTTGCTCCCTATCCATCTTCCCCTGAATCATTTGCCCAGAGATGCTACATCGGCTCAGCTGCCCTGCTGGAGTAGAGCGCTGCAGACTGTGCAGAGAGGCCACAGCACTTCCGTGCCCGAAGGAAGACTCGACAGACCTCTGACTGCAGCCAGCTGGGCGGTAAAGGGAGGAGGGGATGACAGCTGCTACAATGGATCACAGCCCCATCTCCATTTCAGCAGCTCCTCCCAATAAGGTGGTTGACGTTTAGGACAACTTACCGCTCGTTTCACAGAGGCTTTATTTCAGTTTTGTGCCATAAGATGACAAAACCCCACTTGTGAAAAATATCCCTTAATTAAGCAAGGGCAAGTAAAGAGGTCATCACCTGACTCCCAAACAAGCAACCAGGCACAAAAATAAGACAGGCTTTGTAATCCATTATTTACCTGAAAAACAGTTCCCTGAGCTACAGTCCTGGCACCACAATCTCCCTGCTGCAGTGGGAGACTGGTGCTTTTATACAGACTTGCTAGCCCAGCATTCCTGCTTGGAGTGTGACTGGCAGAGCTCTCAGCCAATCAGACAGCAAGAGAGACAGCCAGTGCTCAGAAGTTAGCTGGTGACCAGGTTTCCTTTGAGTGGCAGTTTCCTCACCCAATCAGAATTCACCTAAATCACAATGCTGGTTGGCTGAGGTTGGCAGCCACAGTGAGGCCTCATCTCCTGAGCACAGTGTCCCACCTTGCAATCTGATTGGCTGAGAGTGGTCTCAATCATAACTGAGTGCCCAGCCTGCCCCATGCCCTGCCTGAGAGGGGGCTGGCAGGGCTGCGCTGAGGGCAGTACCCCCAGGCTGGCTCTTGGCCTGCGCTGAGTGGTGCAGGTCAAGCAGAGTTCAGCCTCTTCGTGTGAATTCCCACGTGGAGAACCCTGCCCAGGATGCTGCTGGGCTCTGCCTTCTGCAGACCTGGCCAGGCTCCGGAGAGGGTTTCACCACAGGGACGTGGCCTAGGGCCTGCCCATGGCCACAGACTTGGAAAAATAGACAGAGCACCCTCCCCACCCCACTTCCTCCCAATGCAAGGCTGAGTAACCAGAGCCCCTCCTGCCTTCTCCCAGATAAGGCACAGCAGCCCGAATCCCCATAGCCAGAGTCCTGGGACTAGAGCTTTCCGAGCAAGGCACCCAGCAAGGCTGGCTGCTTCCTACCAGATCCCTTCTCCAGCCCAGGGCTACCAGCACCCCAACTATAGCCCTCCACCCATCCAGGACATGGAGCCACCAGAGTTACCTGGCCACCCATGGTGGGAGGTGTCAGAGCCGGCCAGCAGCACTGCAGGTCAAGCCAGTTCATCAGGACTGGGGTTGGCTGGATAACAGTAAGTATTTTCCAAGACAAACTGGAAAAGAATTACTATTTTTAAATTGCCCTGGTTTTCTATTGAGAAGGATATTTTTCATTGTTGATGATATTTCAGTACAGAGCTTTTCAGAAACAGAGTTTTTGCCCTGTGAGAAATTATGATATTTCGGCATTTGTCTTCATCCCAAACCAGACAAAAAGTCAAAATCGCCAACGTTTGCAGCAAAGAGATCAGAACAATTTTGCTTCTGCAATGGCTAAATGAATAATTTTGACTTTTTCAGCTGACATAAAATGTTTCTTTTTATCTTTCAAAAGTCCTAATGTTGATTCTAAACTCAGTCTTTCAAAATGTCTGAACAAAAATCTTTGTTTAGAATCTTCCTTTTGAAATACGTAGTTTATTTTAATAGCTGGCTTTGATGTAGGGTTTTCCATGCACAGCTCCAAGGGAGTATTTTATTTTTAGAGATGGAGAAACTGAGGCACAAAGAGGTGAAGCAACTTGCCAAGGTCACCCAGCAGGCCAGTAACAGAGCTGGGACTAGATCTCAGGTCTTCTGAGACCCAATCTAGTGCTTTATCCACTAGGAAACACTGCCTTCTGTGTCATGGGCATCAACATTTTCCTCTGAAAATTTTTATTTTTGACAAACCTGGTATTTCTTCGGGCAAATATTTCAATTGAAAAATTTCAACCAGCTCTAATATACACATATATGTATACATATGCTCACACATGTAATATGTATGTCTCCATGTTAATTTACACATGCTCACACACATTGTGTGTATATCTACATGCTATCTTCCGTGCTGCCGCCTTCTTGAAGTTACTGCTGTTACTTTATGCCATAATTAGACTTTTGCAGAAAAAAAAAAGACTCCTAGTGTCCTTAAAATAGATTTAAGATGCCTGTGGTTTCCAGTGTGTCTGTCTAAAAATAGCATAGCAAAAAGTTAAATACTTAATGCAGGGAAAATTCATACAGACCTGGGGGGAGCTATACTGTTGCCCTGCGTCTGGATGGTTTTGCACAAGCGTAATTAGTGATGACATATGTAACAACTGATTTTTAAAAAGAAAGGCACAGCATGGCTGACATGTCAGGACTACTGCACATAATGTTATACAGTGAGACGCTGCAAATTGCAGTTATTTAAAGGATTGATAGTCCCATGTAAGAAGCTGACATCATTCTCTTTATTGTCATATGAGAGGGCTGTGTTTGGTTTTTATATGGTAACTGCCTTCTGAATCTCATGTTCATCAGAACCTTTGATCAGCATCCTTTTCACAACACAAGAAACCAGGGGGCTGGGACATAAAAAGTCTACGGCCTTGATTCTCATTTATCGGTAAGGCCCTTTCCCACCACTCTGACAGTGCAATGAGGACTTGGAGCGTGGTACATCACTTACAGTGTCAGTGTGGCATATACGGGCTTCAGCACAACTGGGAATCAGGGACCATGGCTCCTAAAACAACCGCCTAGGGCGTCGTCCTGCAAGATAGTGAGCTCCCTCGACTCCCCTTCACTTCACTGCAAAGGGTCTACGCTAAAACCCATTGAGTCAATGGGAATTGTTTGGACCATGCCCGGAGAGAGGGAGCCCTGACTTACCAAATGTGATCCGTGGAGATGCTGGGCTGGACTCGCCGCTGAGGTAAATGGTAATTTCAATGGGGCCACTAGGAAAAGCTGCACAGAGGAAGCCATTCTCAGGGTGTGAGTTTTAGAGATTGTGTGAAACCCCAGGATGGGTTGAGTGCCATCTGCTAGCACGCTCTGTGAACAAGCCCTTTCATGACATGGCACATGCTAGTAACTTCTGCTCGCAGTTATGCCAGCAGCAGATCTGGCTCCAGTGTGGACTTGCCCAGTATTCAGATAGAAAGGGGGTTAAGCATAGCGTCAATGCCAAGATTCATTACCCTGCCCTCCTCGCAAGACTGTGTGCCAGGATTCACTCACTGACAGCTGACACTGGGAGCCCATTCTTCCTTTCCCTGGCTTGCACTTGTTGTTCTGCACATGACAGACAACAATCGGAAAGAAAACAAAAGCATTTAAGTTCTCTCTGTTACTCTCTCAGCAAAGCAGCACGTTCAACACCGACTTCAAAGGTGGGGTTTAGTGATCATTAGCACGATGCCACGCTTCACAGTGATCAAAGCAATCAGCGCCGCAGCCCCAATAAAGGAGATGTAGCTCTGATTATATTCTTTCAGAAAGGGTTCTGATAAACAGAGCTGGGGAAGGGGTGAGACCTGGGCAAATATATGAGGGCACACAGCCGAGGTATCCCTTTATACCAAAACCAATTCTCATCTCCTATCCAATTGTACCTTTGATCCATTCAATCACACAGTGCTGTCATTTCTAACTTAGATTTGACATTGCAAACGCTGAACAAAAAAGTTGCAGTAAAGCACATCTCACTTTCAATTCCTCTTTATGATTGTGGGTAGGTAATTATTTGAAGGATGGGCAGTTGTTTTGGTTGTACTGATGAATTTATATTTGGATATTGTTGTGCTGATTCTCATTTATTTTCGAAGGTCCCCTTACAATCATCATGCTGGCAATGTAAATAGGCCTTAAAGTGGCTGTAGCTGGCATGGCGGAAAGGGGCCTTAGTAGGATGAGAATCAGGCCCGGTCCATTGTAATGTATGGAAATATATAAATGAGAAATGAGTGTCTAAACGGATGAATGCAGTGGATATAGAATCACAGATAAGGGCCCACTCATCCAACCTAATGTATAACACAGGCCATAGAATTTCACCAAGTAATTCTTGCATTAAGCCCATAACTTCTGGCTGATTCTTGATTATAAGACTTCAACTGATGGAAGAATCTACCACATCCTTGGATAATTGTTCCAGTGGTTAATTACATCACTGTTACAAATTTGCACTTTATTTCTAACTTGACGTTATCTAGGTTCAGCTTCCAGTCACTTGATCTTGCAGTCTTTGCTAGATTAATAAACTGTCTACCATCAGAAATCTTCTCCCCACACAGGTATGTATAGACTGTGATCAAGTCACCTTTTCACTTTCTCTTGTATAAACCAAAGAAATTGAGCTTCTTAGGTCTTTCACTGGAAAACTTGACTTGTTCATGCAAAAGATGTAAAAAGTAAGGGACTTTATGAGATCAGAATTAAAATAGACGAGTTTTGGAGTAGAGAAATGCAGTCTAATACATTTAATGGGGTGAGAAACTTCGTTAAAGTAAAGCATCAAGAAACTTAGGAGTGTGAGTGGACAGCAAATTAGACAGGAGTTTGCCATGTGATAGGACAGCAAAAAAGTTGAATACAATGTAACAATAGTAATATCTAGCTCTTATACACTAAAGTGCTTTTCATCCACAGATCTCAAAGTACTTTACGGAAGAGGTCAGTGTTATTATCCCCATTTTACAGATGGGGAAACTGAGGCATGGAGTGGTTGAAATGATTTTCTCACTGTCACCCAGCAGGCCAGTGTCAGAGGCAGAAATAGCACTCAGGGATCCTGAGTCCCAGCCCATGCTTTAGCCATTAGATACAACATAATTAGGGCCCTGCCAAATTCACGGCTGTGAAAAACATGTCATGGACTGTGAAATCTGGTCTTTTGTGTACTTTTACCCTATACTATGCAGATTTCACAGGGAGATCAGCATTTTCCAAACTGCAGGTCCTAACCCAAAAAGAGGAGGCAGGGGAGTCACAAGGTTACTGTAGG